>NC_053036.3:45782702-46085732 GCF_002575655.3 Aegilops tauschii subsp. strangulata
GACGTCCCGTGGCATGGAGCACGAGTTTACAACTCATAATCTTTCCGCTGAAACACACTATGAGTATCTTGTTCATTCTAACAACAAATATATTTATTGTAGCTTCAATGTTTTTTTCCCTTCCAGCTGCGTACTGCTCTAGTTCACAGAACCAATCTGGTAACATGATATAAAGCCATATCAAATGGCATCATATTAAAATTGCTTACAGCTGGTGTCGCCTGTTAGAAGACAAGCACAGTTACAACACTTTCTAACCAAGGATTGTTATGACAAGCTTACAGATGGTGCAAAAAAGTACAAGGCTTGTCTGTTCATGTTTGGACAAAATGGACGTTCGAAAGGGCGCAACAACATGTAACCCTGCAAGTTTGAACAACAATCCAGCTCTGTGTTTAGCAGTCACAGCTGAATGGGTCTATCAAATCCAGGTATTCAACAGGCGTGAGTTTTAAATGAAAGAACCGGTGCTTGCACGCTGCTGATAATATAAGGCGAGCATGTTCAGAAGCCTTTTTGCGCCACAGAAGATCCTTTTGTTGCTTTTCAAAAAATTCTTCCGTGAAGTCTTGGTGAAAGCGATAGTTAAGCCTCATGGTCTCAAGCTTGCTTGCACTCAGAACAAAGAATCTCACAAATTCAATGTTTACCAAGCAGGGTTCATAGTCATCCAGCGTTACTGTCTTCAAAGAAAATTCATCTCGTTTGACAAACGGTCGGTGCTTACGATGCCATGTATTTGTTTCTCCGTAACAGAGTCCTCCCTAGATGTACACGAAGATTGAAACTACTTGAGCTCTAAAAACAGAGATTCTATCGAAAGAGGAGATGAATGATTAATTCTATTACCTCCGTCCTTGTAAAGTTTTTATTGGAATTTTTGCAAATACAGGTGTATGTAATACAAAAACATGTCTAGCCACCGGTGAATCAATTTCCAGACAAATGTAAGACAAGCTTTTTAATACATACAGTAGAAGTAGTACAATATGCATGTTATGGGCTTTCAATGTGTGTGGGAATCATCACCTCAATAAACAAGTTCTCAAGGCTTCGAAAGCATTGCATCAGGGAAACAACGACGTCCACTTCAAAACACATCTTGATGAGCAAAGTCTTGACCGTTCGAAGCACTGTTGACAGACAGACTGCCGGCAAACCCTGCATGGTGCATGCACAATGATTTTAAAAAATTGAACGGAAGGTTCTATTACATGAAGCTTGTTTTCCCGGACAAATGCAGCTGAAAACCAGGTACCTGGAAAACCGTAGGGTTACGCGTGACGTTGGATTTAGAGAAAAAATCATCAAATTTGCCCAGAGTGTGCAGTTTAGGTGCAGACATGACAGTTATCAGCAAGTTGCTGCTGAGAATATCGTTAAGCAACCGCTGAAGGGACGGGGCATCCTCTATAACAAGTTCGCCTTGTCCACAGCGAATTCCAATGCTTACAAGATTACGTTAGTTTATTCTTATGCAACGGCTTTCCATATTCCAAGTAAGCAGTAGGCACCAGAGTGCGGGGCAACTAGAGTGGATCATGCTTTCAAGTGAGATGTCTGATATACCAACGTCCACAAGTGAAAGTCTCTTGAGTAGTGGTAGTTTAAGAGCCTGAACGCAACTGTCTGGTATTTGACAAAGAGCAAAGGTGGTGGTGTGCAAGGAGGATGCAAACCGAGAGAAGGACGCCGGTGCAAAAGGCGCAGATGATGGGTGTGTGAGTGGTCGTACGACACAATCTCTCTTGAAATCTGGGAACATGTAATGGAACTCGAGTACCTGGAGATTGTTCAGTTTCAATGATTCCAGCCAGGCGTCGACGGTGGAGGGTCTGGACTGGAGGTAGCCCGCCAGTATGCAGAGACGGTGAACTACTCCCCATGGGCAGAGAGGATGGCTTCCGGAAGGGTCGTATCATCAGTGCCAGATTTGCGAGGGCACTGAGTTCCGAAGTGCCTTTCGCGGGCGAGCTCCCAGGTGGGAGGCGCTACGGAGATTTTCTCGATATGAACTGTTTTTAGAGGCTTAAAAAGACAAGCGGCAGGGATCTCACGACAGTCGAGATTCAGAGGAGCGGTGGGCCATAAAGGACGCCACCGACGAGCGAGGATTCGAGTAATGCTATCCAAGATGGGGAGACGAGAGATGATCTCACCTAGGATGACGTCCGGGAGATCGCTGATGCGGTCTGGACGAGTTTTTTTCTCGTGCTCCTCAGATCCAGTGGGCGGACCCTCACGAGCCTTGCCCTCTTGGTACTAGAAGCATCGGAATCCATCTAGGAGTGACGGGTGTGGTGGATCTGGAAAGACGGTTTGGAGGACGGGGGTGTTGCAACAACACCGTTTATAAAAAAGTAGTATTTTTAACTGATGTCTTTGTGAGAACAGTGACATCGGAGAGTGGCAACAAGTCGGACTCCATGCCTCCACTTGATGCACGGATGCACGATCGCAGCTCTTCTTTTTGACATGGGACGCACGACAGCACGTCTTCTTCCTAATATGGGACCGTGCCTCCTCTTGCTCGACCAACAAGCCTATCTGAGTACAAAACTCAGCTGAAATAATGACAACTGGGAGGCACGACCGTCTCCTCTTATACTATATGACCGTGCCTTCACTAACTTCACGGTTGTGCCTCTCTTGCTGCACAAGTCAGCTAAGTTAATCAAAGCACTGAGGCATGACCATGAGTGTTCTTAACATAGGACTGAAGCTGCACTAGGTTCAAGTGCCTCTCTGGGCAAACATGTCAAAGGAAACATGTCAAACCGAGAGTCAAATCCACAACAACAACAACAACAACAACAACCAGAACAACAACAACAGCGACGACAACCACATTTAGGATTGCATCTGCTTTCAGTACCATACTCTTAATAAGAATTTGAACTGATAAGTTCTATTAGGTATGTACCATGAGGATTTCAACTGCACTCATAGTTTGAAATAACACACATACGATACTTAACTTAATACCATAGTAGTTAAAATTTATATGGTGTAATGCCATCCCTCCATCACCCTGCACATCTCGCGTCATGCCATTTTTTTGCAAAGGCCGGTGATCACAAGTGAGAGCGAGTCCTCCCCGCGCACAGTGTGCCACTGGATACTGATGAGTACAACGCAATCAATTGTCAGCCTGGCTGCATCTGCAAAAGCAGAAATCTCGGTGATCGCCATCCTTCCATCTTTGTGTATACAGTAGGTGCCACACAAATCAAGGCTGCTGAAAATTTGAACTAGCCTGATGCTGCCCTTGAGAGGCAAATATCCAAGCTTCATCCTAAGATCATTGGTAACAATAGCTAGGATTTTCTGTACAATAACAAATTATTCTGGCATTAGATTACGAAGACACGCATGCTGACTGTGGTTTAGAGAAAGAAACAACGACGTACCAAACGGTCTGTGTGAACGTTGGTTAAACATAGACGGTGCACAAGGGTAATGGCAGGGATGTGCTTAGCATTTAGGACTAGTTTAATCATGCAAGCCATGTCGATATAGGAAAGTTTTATGCCCCGGGTGTAGACTGTCTCGTCTATGTAGCTCCTTTCCGATAAACGGAGGCCTTCAAGGGCTAAATAAATACAACCATATATTATCCACTATGTGTGAAGCAATGAATAGAGCAGTTAAAACTAAAATAAATGAATATTGGCTTTAAAAAGGGAAATTACAGTTTTAAGCTACATTGTGAGTACAAAGAAAGATTTAATACATTATATCACAGAGATTAAGCACATAAATATCAACGGCATGCCACAGTAAAACTATAATAGAGAAATGTTAAACCAGAACAAATATTGATAAGCAATCAGAACATACCAATGAAAGGTTTGGGAAACGCTTTGTGACCTCCTCGAGATTCACTCAACATCAAGTCAATGGGAAAGAAGAAATCTTCTGCTTGCAAATCGAATTTTATAATATCACCATAAAACAGATCATAGTCACGTATGAACTTTTCCCGTCCAGGTCCATGAAACTTAGACCTGTGGTTGCCATCTGTAAACTTAATCTGGTAAGACAATTCCTCAGTAGTGCCGAACACAAGGTCAAAATCTTCGTCTTCAAAACCATCCTCGAAAGCTTCATCTTTCCATAAAGAGATCAAAGAAAGGACCTGGTTCCGGTAGTAGCATGGGACATACTGCATAAAAGTAAAATTAAGACAAAGGTATATAAATGTTTTACTAATTTTCAGAAAAAATGCATGAAAGTGTTTTTTCCTTGAAATTTCTTGGCTTTGAGGCACGGGCACAGGCACCATCTATGACATTTAATTAAACCTATACAAAACAATTGAACTTCTAATTACATCAAGGCCTATAAAATAAAAACAAGCATGCGCAGTATAGTTTTTTCCGAAGGAATACGTGTGATTGCTGACTGCGGAATAAACATAACTACAACAAATACAGCGACGAAGGTTTTTTACTGGCCACGCGTGATTTGGTAGCAAAACTTACCAGGCATGACTCATAACAACGAGGCAAAGACACAATCAAGAAAGATTGGGCAACATCAGATTCAACACCGGGACAGTTGAGGTTCCTGCAAACATCACACGCCATCTTTGTCTGCGAGATGTAACAATATATTAGACTCGGGTTCATTAATTATTAAAGAAAAATTTATTTCAACACTCCGCTAATGGTACAAAGAATTAAAGGACTGTAAATCACTGATACACGCTTGTTTCAACGAGTAAGATAGAGCGGAGCGAATGCTGATATGGTGATATCCCTTGATGTTAGTGTCTCTATAAAAAATGAAAAAACACGCAGAGACCTCAAATCTACAAGCTTGCAGCGAACTAGCTGAAAAAAATCAACTGTTGTCCTCCAAGATTATTCCCCTATAGAACCTCTTAAAAGGGGTAAGATATTAACACAAAAACTAAAATTAAAAGGGTAACATACAACAAGAATCCATCTAAAAAAACACAGTGCGCAACGCGTAAGTATTAAGTAGAGGGGAAAAAATTTACTGTATTTCAGAGCAAGTGGGCGAATCGTAGATCCATCGATGTGGACTGTAGAGTGAGGAAGACGAAGAAAGAAAGACGGAAGGAACCAGAGAAGAAGGGGAGCGGAAGAGCAAGTGACTCTGGAGAGAAGACGCACAAAACGATGTATTTATGGAGTAATTATGGAGAGGGAAGTAATTTTGTGTACTCACTCGCCAAACACTCCGGAGCTCAATTAAAACACTCTGGAAGTAAACGGAGGCACAACGAGGATAGGCCACACAATGCGGCTTAACCGCTACATGGCACATAAATATCTTTTTTGCACTTTCTTTGCAGGTCCACTTTTGCGTAGACCAGGTCTGGCGACATGGAAACAGCTCGAATGCGTAAGGGAATCCTTAGAGACGCCCCTTGATGACCATCCGACCACACTACGGATCCACACACAGCCTCCCCCCGCCTAGTCTCAGCAGGTTCCGAAGTCATATTTATTTTTATCACATTACCTGTCCTCATACGCATCGACGTGTTATTTTCCAACATGTGGCTTTATATGACGCTTATCTGCTGTTGTTTCTTATTAACACTCTTTGTCAAATGGCATCCGCATATCGCGATACGCCTTAATACGCCAGGGGCTTCATTGTACCCATAATACGGCAATAAAGTCCGAACACCTTCACGGTTGTTCGGCAACCCGAACTTATAGCATTATATGCATCAACTCCGAATCATGTCTTGGGTCAATAATTGGGTTTGCCCGGCTCCTATGTTTTGCTGCCTTACGTTCCGCTATATCGGCTAGGGCGGCACAGGGAGAACTACTGCGATTGTGTCCCGGTTCTTCCGGACGAGCGCCTCAGTAGAGAAAGCTGAAAATTGACTGTCATGATACGGCTAGAGCTGGTCAGCTGTTCAAGAGGTTATAAAATCTTTAAGGATTTCTTCCGCATTATGCGATAACCAATGCAGCGTGCGATGGATCGGTTTTTCTTCTGATTAGGTGCTCATAGAGCCCCTCGTGCGGTCTTCCGAACACCAGGGGCTGCGCCTACCTTCTTTTTGTCAAAATCCTATGGCTAAGTGAGAGTGATAAAGCCTTATAGTCCGATTGCCTGGTTCGTTGTGCTGAACACCTCCTTCAAGGACCCAAAACTGGGGTAAAGAGTGCTCACACTACTAGGAAAAGGGCTATAGATAATATGGACATTAATGGCGCACCACACATGTGGTGCGCCACTGCTATATAGCAGTGGCGCACCATGTGTAGGTACGCCATTAAAGTCCAAATAATAATGGCGCACCACATCCACGGTGCGCCACTACTAACAATTTTTTTTTCAAAACTAGTAATGGCGCACCAGGGGACAGTGCGCCATTACTTGTTAAACTAGTAATGGCGCACCACACCCTCGGTGCGCCACTACTAACAATTTTTTTTATTTTTTTTCAAAGTTAGTAATGGCGCACCGTGGGACGGTGCGCCATTACTAACTTTGACCAAAAATTCCACCGAATGCACCCCCCCCCCCCCGTGGCCCGCCTTTTCAGTTTTGAAAAAAATAAAAGAAAATGACGGAAATGTAAAAAAATTAAAGAAAATAAGTTTCCTATGTGATATGTGGTCTACTTGTTGGGAAAATTTACAAATATGAATTTCGACTTTATTTGCAAAATCTCTCTAGAATTTGTAAAATGGGCATAACTTTTGCATACGAACTCGGATTAAAAAGTTTTTTATATGAAAAATCATCTACTCGAAAAGTTAGATCCGAACATTTTTTTAAATCCCCAAAAAACTAACAGAAAAAAGTTACGATGCTTTTAAGATCTGGAGGCAAAAACATCGAAAAAATTCAAACTTAGTAGTGGCGCACCATTTGCCAGGTGCGCCACTAGTAACAGAAAAAAAAATAGTTTCGAATTGTTTTTTGGAAAAAATGTTCAAAATATGATACATAATATGAACGGAAGTTTGAAATATTTTTTCAAAATTTCAACACACTCATGAACATGAACAAAGTCCTAGACATCAACAAGGTTTAATAGGATTGATATGCTAGATATATCAACAAGTGCTTGTTAAGTGAGCTGGTGCTGGGGTTGGATAGAACTTTGAAATTAAGCGTGCTTGGGCTGGAGTAGTGTGAGGATGGGTGACCTTTCGGGAAGTTTGACCATGGAGTGCGATTTGACTTGAGATTAAGCATATTGACCCGAGATTAAGAAAAAAAATTGAAAAAAAATTCTAAAGTTTTTTTTTGAAAAAAATTTGTTAGTAATGGCGCACTTCTATGTGGTGCCCATTAGTAAGCCAGAGCACAAGGTAAATATGGCCCCCTGGGAGGCATACTAATGGCGCACCGTGTGATATACTAATGGCGCACTCCCTGGTGCGCCATTAGTATCTGGTATACTAATGGTGCACCAGGGGTGCGCCATTAGTATTAATTACTAGTGGTGTGATGCTAGTGGCGCACCTGTAGTGCGCCATTAATGGCCAAAATAGGTGCGCCACTAGCAGGCCTTTTCCTAGTAGTGTCAGGTTTATCCCGAACACCCCGTACTTCCTACGTGGGGGCAGAAGCCGACGACTGGCCAACTCTCATGATTAATATATAAAACGGCCGCAGGAGGAAAAAATTTCAGATAACAGGCAATAAATAATAGAAATGACCTTTTTCAACATTACAAAGGACAACATGACTGTATTCATGGAAATATAATGTCCTTGGTGCATTGCTCCGCCGCAAGGCGGGATCCTTTCAAGACACTATCATAATATAATTCGGGCTTGCGGTGCTCCTTCCCCTCCGGCGGTCCCTCGGTCATCAGCTTTTCAGCATCCATCTTCCCCCAGTGCACCTTTGCGCGGGCAAAGGCCATTCTCGCACCCTCAATACAAACCGACCGCTTGATGACGTCAAGTCGAGGGCAGGCTCTCACAAGCCGCTTCACGAGCCTGAAGGAGCTGCTTGGAATCGGCTCGGCGGGCCATAGCTGGATAATTAAATCCTTCATGGCTAGTTCGGCCGCCATATGCAGTTCGTTCAGCTGTTTCAACTGATCAGCAAATGGCACCGGATAATTCGGCGCCAGATACTGCGACCAGAAGAGCTTCTCCGCAGTGCTCCTTTCTTCGGCTCGGTAAAATTGGGCGGCATCAGATATGCTGCGTGGCAGCTCCGCAAATACCCCTGGAGAAATCCGAGTTCAAATTAGTAAACATGATTTTATCCTTTCAAATACACGCTTTGCTTAGACAAAGCTTACCAGCCGCAATCTTCCTAGACTCCTGGATTTCCTTCAGGGCGCCCAGGGCTTCCCCCCGGGCATCACTTGCGGCTTGGCGAGCTTGGGAGAGTTCGGATTCTTTCCCTGATAAACTCTGCTCCAAGGTCTCGCATTTCTTTACGGCCTCTTGAAGCTCTTCCTCAGCTTCAATAACCCTGGCCTCGTGCTTTTCGCGAAGAGCCTGCTCTGTGGATGACTTCTTCTCGGCTTCGTCCACAGCCTTCTTAAGAGCCTCAACTTCGGCCGTCACCCCTAGAGCACATCATAAAAATATTTTCATCATACTAACTCAATCATTCGCGCTGAATGCGAACAAGGTTTCTGTATACCTTGGTTATCCTCCAACTGCTTCTTTACTCGGCCAAGTTCTCCTTCGGCCCACTCCAGACTCCGTCTCAGCCGGAGACTTCCGCGGTTTGAGAGGCGGCAGTTGCAACAGACGCCTGCTTTTGAACAAAAGAGAGATGCCATAAAGTGATTCTCCTGGGAACATATATTTGATCCTCTGTTCGGTTCTTTCTTTCACCGAACAGTGTATCAGGGGCTACTACCTATACTATGACATTCTTCGAAACCTCACAAAACATACCTCAAAGCCTGTTATAAGGCTGATGCAGGCTTCATGCAGTCCACTCTCAGCGGACTGAATCTTCTCAATCACCGTACCCATAAGGGCACGGTATTCATCGACGATGGAAGCGCTTTTCAGCGCCGCCGATAAAGCATCCGGCACCTCTGATTGGATAGAGGTTGCCGGTGGAACAGGCCCACCTCCTCCAGCCAAGGGAGGCCGCCTGCTTGATTCTGGAGCCGTATTGGTCTCCGGAATTGTGTCCGGCTGGGGGCCGAATTCAATATAGCCCCCGCCGTCGACATCCATGGGAGCCTTTTCTCCCGTGTGTCCGGCCCTTGAAGCTTGACCCCCTGGCGCCGCCTTTATGGTCTTCTCCCCCCTCCTTGGCCTGGTTCCCTCTGGGACGTCGCCTCGGTGTCATTCATATGTTTTGGGGAAAGGGCCTTCGGGGGTGTCCCGCTGTCCATAGCATCTGAACCCAGTGAACCCTCCGATGAGGATGGTTCTGTGCGGGACCTCTCCGTACTGCCAAAAAAAGTATGGATCGATGGTCAAAACATCATGCCATAGTGAGTGCAGATGCGCAAATGTGTTCGGATTTTATATACTCACGAGTTCACCAGGGGCTGGGCCCTGGGATCCCACTCCGGGCGGTGGACTCCTCTGGAAGGGGTTTTTCCCCTTCTTAGGCGACTCGGCCTCCAAAGATGTGGAGGCCGTACTTTTCTTTCTTCCCCTCACTGGGGATTGGTCTTCCTCCTCTTCCTCGACCTCTTCGGGGGGAGAGTGGGCATCGGAGTCTTCGGATATCATGTCCGAAGTACCGCAGCGACGAGGGCCGCCCCTGGTCTTTTTGGCCTCCTTCTCGGCCTTCTTCTTTGGCGCCTTGTAAGGCGCCGGGACCAACATCTTCGTCAGAAGTGGGCCGACCATTTCTTCTGGTAGGGGGGCCGGACAATAGATCCGCCCCGCCTTCCTCGTCTAGCCCTAGGAGAGTGGTGGAAAACACATCAAGCATTTCCCTCGGGCTATGCGAATAAAACGTGTGAATTGCCAACATACAATGACTTACCGGACTTGCGGGGCGAGACAGTTGGTACCCGCGGTCCTCGGCGAGTCCGGCCACGATTTGACGGACTTGAAAAGCACCTTCCAGATGTCCTTGTGCGAGGAGCTGAAGAGCTCTCGCAGGGTCTGGTGCTTCGCCAGGTCGAATTCCCATAAACCGCAATACCTGTGTTGGCAAGGAAGAATCCGGCGAACTAACATCACCTGGACTACATCGACAAGTTTGATATTCTTGTCTTCCATATCCTTGACGCGCGTCTGGAGCTCCGACAGCTTGTTGGACGAAGACTAGTTCAGGCCTTTCTCGGGCCAGGACGTAAGCCGCAGGGGAGCTCCGGATCGGAATTCGGGAGTTGCGGCCCATTTCGGGTCGCGCAGCTCAGTGACATAGAACCACTGCTGCTGCCACTCTTTGATGGAATCATTAAAAGTACCTGATGGCCATGTGACGTTGGGCATCTTGCTCACCATGGCACCTCCGCACTCGGCGTGCTCACCGCTCACTACCTTGGGCTTCACATTAAAAATCTTCAGCCATAAGCCGAAGTGTGGTGAGATGCGGAGAAAGGCCTCGCACACGACGATGAATGTCGAGATGTTGAGGAAGGAATTGGGGGATAGATCATGAAAATCGATCCCATAGTAATACATGATGCCGCAGATGAATGAGTGGAGGGGAAAGCCTAGCCCGCGGACAAAGTGAGGGAGGAATACAACCCTCTCGTGGGGTTCTGGAGTAGGGACGATCTGTCCCGCCGTCGGAAGACGGTGGCTGATTTTCTTGGCCATATACCCGGCCTCCAGAAGCTTTTTGATATCCTTCTCCCGGATGGTAGAGGCCATCCACTTGCCTCCTGCTCCGGATCCGGACATTTTCAAAAGGCCTTTGTGGGTGGAGAAGACGAACGCTTGGGCGCTGGAGCTCGAGCGAGAGAGAGAATGGATAAGCAGAGAGAGAGGAAGGCGTGGGTGAAAAAAGGGGAGCCCTTATCCCCTTATAAAGGCCGCAGGGATCCTGTGCCTCCTCACTTGCTCGGTAAACTCGCTTCTTCTCCAAACGCCGCGTTGATGGCGCGGTTGGGTTACCCACACCCGTATTGATGAGAATCCCATGATTAGGGGACACGATCTCTGCTTCGACAAGACGTGCCAATGAAACCGCCTTGCAATATGTGCAGTAGCTGGTTGAGAAAAACGGTTCGAGTAATGACCGGGCCGCGGTGTGATGTCACGCTATGAAAAGTTGTCAGAAGATTAGATTTGTGGAATATTGTACTCTCTACGGTGGTATGTGGAATTTGTTCGGCAGAGCCGGACACGATCCTTGTGTTGGCAAAATCAACTATGGTGCATTCGGAGAAGGAACCCGCCTTGCAATGCCGAAGACAATCTGCGCGCCGGACTCATCGTCATTGAAGCCTGGTTCAGGGGCTACTGAGGGAGTCCTGGATTAGGGGGTCCTTGGACAGCCGGACTATATACTTTGGCCGGACTGTTGGACTATGAAGATACAAGATTGAAGACTTCGTCCCGTGTCCGGGTGGGATTCTCCTTTGCGTGGAAGGCAAGCTCGGCAATTCGGATATGTAGATCTCCTTCTCTGTAACCCACTCTGTGTAACCCTAGCCCCCTCCGATGTCTATATAAACCGGAGGGTTTAGTCCGTAGGACAAGAACAACAATCATAATCATAGGCTAGCTTCTAGGGTTTAGCCTCTACGATCTCGTGGTAGATCAACTCTTGTAATACTCATATCATCAAGATCAATCAAGCAGGAAGTAGGGTATTACCTCCATCGAGAGGGCCCAAACCTGGGTAAACATTGTGTCCCCCGCCTCCTATTACCATTAGCCTTAGACGCATAGTTCGGGACCCCCTACCCAAGATCCGCCGGTTTTTTCACTGACAGCGGCAGCCGCCTCATCTTTGATTCAGTGTTTCTGGTCACAGGCACGGGTATGAAGCGTTCAAAGGCATGGTTGGTGGTATTACATAGAGTCACGCTAGCCTGTGACTCTACCAGACAGAGATGCACGGGCATTTAGCCCACAGGGCTGAACCTTTGTCTTACGCACAGCCATGGGCGTTTACTCTGTGAGGTACGGAATGGCCTATGTGAGGGACGCTGTTTTTAAAAGCTTATTTCCTTGTATTTAAAAGCACAGACGTGAAGTACCGAGATGCGTCACGCTTCTTTCTTGATAAAGGCGTCGACGTTCGTGGCTATCTGTGTTTCAGTGTCAAGGGTCACAAGCACGGGCATACAGTCCTCAAAGGCATGGCGTGCTATTATATAGAGTCACGCACAAAGGTTTTCTGATTGTATTACGAATGAGTCGGTGGACTTGTTCAAAAGGAGAGGCACGGACGTCCAGCCCATGGAGGCATGGTTTGTTCTTCCCCGGAGTCACGTTTGGGCGTTTATTATGGAAACCTAATAGAATCGGGCGACTGTCCTTGTTACAATTATTTTCGTTGTAAGATTTTTAACTCAAATGCAAGAAGGTGACTTTATATTTTTAGTAGCGTCACGATCCTTTACGCACGAAGACGACTTTTTGTGTGACAGTGTTTCAGGTCACAGGCACGGTTGTCAAACTCACAAACGCATGACCTTTAATTATCCAGAGTCACCTTCGTGTCTCTTTGTGTTCCAAATGCATCCGTTGCCTATATTACCAGGAAAGGCACGGTCGGGATGCCGAGGGAGGCATTTTTGTGTTTTACGCGGAGCCACATTCGTGCGTTGGTTGTAGTCTCCGGAGGGAGGGGGCATCCTTAGTGATCAGTTTTCCTCCGTCGGAACGAATGCCAATGCCTACAAGCCTAGCTGAGTTTATTCGTAGACAGCAGAATTTCTTGTTGCAAACAAGCAGCAGGCACTGCAGGGCAGGGCAACCATGGTGGATGAACTTTTGCAAGGAGACATCCGATATATAAACCTCCACCAGCGAAAGTCTCCTAAGGAGTGGGAGGCAAAGCATTTCTACTAGACTGTTTTCTAGTTTGCACATGGCGAAGGTGACGGTGTGGAGAGATGAGCGAAATCTCGAGATGGATGCCGGTGGTGACGACATAGAAGAAGGGATTATGCGTGCTTGACTGGGCCCTGGGTAGAAGAAATTTGGGAATATATGATAGAACTCTAAAACTTGGACTTTGTCCAGATTCCGAGACAGGAACAACTCATCGACGCCACAAGGTTGACACTGGAGGTAGCTTGTCGGGATGCAGAGGCGGCGAATCGGACCCTCGTGATCAGAGAGGATAGATACAGGAAGACTGAAGCCATCAGCCACAGATTCTCCGTGGCAGTTGCAACTAAGATGTCGGCATTGAGTTCCGACGTATGTTTCCTGGACGATTTGCTTGCCCGGGAGAACGCGAATGATTTGGCAACACACTTTTTCCGGAGATCTGGTAGAACGAGTATCAAGGATCACACGAAAGTCGAGATCGAGGGGTGCGGTGCGCCATATGCGGCGCCACCGAGATGCGAGCACTTGTGTGAGGATGCCTTCCTTTATGGGCAGACGAGAGATGATCTCGCCGAGGATGGCGTCCGGGAGATCGTTGATGCGGTCCGGACCAGACTCAACATGGTTCTCGGATCCAGTGGGCGGGCCATAGCCGCTCCTCTTAACGAGCTTAGAGGGCACGGGTAGAGCCGCGAACCTCGTCTTCTTGTTGCTAGTGGCACGCTTCTTCATCTCCGTTGCCAAGCTCGTGCCACCTCCGTTGGAGCTCTCTGTGAGGTGGATCTGGAGAGAGGGTTGGGGGTTTTACGACTCACAAAGACGACAATATATATACGTACCTAATCTTGAAGATTTCGACGGACGTGGTGGAATAGTCACGGCTTCGACAGACGTGCGTCTTGACGAGGCACGGCTATCCACCATCCAGATACACAGATGTTTGCTGGCAGAGGCATGGGTCGGCATACTCAGTTAAGGATGCACGGTTGTGCGGTCTGTAGAGACACAGTGGTGTGGAGCCACGACACGGGGGCAAGTGTCATGTGAGGCACGTGCGTGCAGGCGCTAGAGGCACCTAATTGCAGTTTGTACAGGCACCGACCCCATTGAAGCCTCTACAGACACAGGTATCAAGTCAAATCCCTAGATGCACAAAAGTGTGGTGGCAGAGGCATGGCTAAGAACTCTCAGTTGAAAAGACACGGTTGTGGAGTCTATGGATCCACGTGCCGTGTGTCTCCAGGGGAGCGTAAAAGCCACGGCTCGTGTCACGTGAGGCACAAGGGTGCAGACTCCAGGGGTACCGAAGTTTAGCCTCTACAGGCACGCACGATTGTCAACCATGCGGATACACAAACTTATGGTGGCAGAGGCATGAGTCCGTATACTCAGTTCGTGAGGCACGGTTGTGGAACCACACAAGGGTGTGGCATCACGCGCACGTAAGAGTCACGACATGTGTCATGTGAGGCACATGGATTGAGACACCGGAGGCACGGAAAGGAAGCCTCTTAGGCATGAGTGTGAACCATCGGGATGCACAAAGGTGTGGTGGCAGAGGCATGGGTGAGAATACTCTGTTGGAGAGGCACCGTTGGGAAATCTTTGGACCCACGGGTGTCTGGCTGCACGGGCACGTAAGAGTCACAGCTTAGGTCACGTGACCCACGTAGATGCAGGTGCCGGAGGCACTGATGGGGAGCCACAACACGCACGGGCGTGGCGTTTCTCCAGGCCTGTCTCGGCATAAACCCTCTCTGGGTGCACAAAAGTCTGCGCAGAAGGCGCCGAAGTGAGGCCTCTACAGGCACGTGTACCAGCCCTCTGGATATTCAGTTAGAAAACCAGGATTGTGAAATTTCTACACAAAGTCTGACCTTAAGATGAAGAACGGCCGTCATGTCACGAGAAGCACGGTTTTGTGGGCGTACGAAGCACAAACGTGCTTGGGTACTGGAAAGGTTTCCACTGATGAGTTCATTATCAGGAACATGGTCCTATACTAACAAGAGTCTTGGTAAATATTCAGTGTGCAAGGCACAGACGTCCTGTGGCACGGAGCACGAGTTTACAACTCAGAATCTTTCTGCTGAAACACACTATGAGTATCTTGTTCGTTCTAACAACAAATATATTTATTGTAGCTTCAATGTTTTTTCCCTTCCAGCTACGTACAGCCCTACTTCACAGAACCAATCTGGTAACATGATATAAAGCCATATCAAATGGCATCATTAAAATTGCTTACAGCTGTTGTCGCCTGGTAGAAGACAAGCACAGTTACAACACTTTCTAACCAAGGATTGTTATGACAGGCTTACAGATGGTGCAAAAAAGTACAAGGGTTGTCTGTTCATGTTTGGACAAAACGGACGTTCGAAAGGGCACAACAACATGTAACACTGCAAGTTTGAACAACTAACTCCAGCTCTGTGTTCAGCAGTCACAACTGAATGGGCCTGTAAAATCCAGGTATTCAACAGGCGTGAGTTTTAAATGAAAGAACATGTGCTTGCACGCTGGTGATAATATAAGGCGAGCATGTTCAGAAGCCTTTTTGCGCCACAGAAGATCCTTTTGATGCTTTTCGAAAAATTCTTCCGTGAAGTCTTGGTGAAAGAGATAGTTAAGCCTCATGGTCTCACGCTTGCTTGCACTCAGAACAAAGAATCTCACAAATTCAATGTTTACCAAGCAGGGTTCATAGTCATCCAGCGGTACTGTCGTCAAACGAAAGTCATCTCGTTTGACAAACGGTTGGTGCTTACGATGCCATGTATTTGTTTCTCCTTAACAGAGTCCGCCCTAGATGTACATGAAGACTGAAAATACTTGAGCTCTAAAAACAGAGATTCTGTCGAAAGAGGAGATGAATGATTAATTATATTACCTCCGTCCTTGTAAAGTTTTTATTGGAATTTTTGCAAATACGGGTGTATGTAATACTAAAACATGTCTAGCCATGGGTGAATCAATTTACAGATGAATGTAAGACAAGCTTTTTAATACATACAGTAGAAGTAGTACATCATGCATGTTATGGGCTTTCAATGTGTGTGTGAATCATCACCTCGATAAACAAGTTCTCAAGGCTTCGAAAGCATTGCATCAGGGAAACGACGGCATCCACTTCAAAACACATCTTGATGAGAAAAGTCCTGACCGTTCGAAGCACTGTTGACAGACTGACTGCCGGCAAACCCTGCATGGTGCACGCGCAATGATTTAAAATATTGAACGGAAGGTTCTATTACATGAAGCTTGTTTACCCGGACAAATGCAGCTGAAAACCAGGTACGTTGATAACCGTAGGGTTACGCGTGACCTTGGATTCAGAGAAAAAATCATCGAATTTGCCCAGAGTCTCTAGTTTAGGTGCAGACATGACAGTTATCTGCAAGTTGCTGCTGAGAATATCGTTAAGCAACCGCTGAAGTGACGGGGCATCCTCTATAACAAGTTCGCCATGACCACAGCGAATTCCAATGCTTACAAGGTTACGTGAGTTTATTCTTATTCAATGGCTTTCCATATTCTAAGTAAGGAGTAGGCACCGGAGTGCGGGGCAACTAGAGTGGATCATGCTTTCAAGCGAGATGTCTGATATACCAACGTCCACAAGTGAAAGTCTCTTGAGCAGTGGTAGTTAAAGAGCCTGAACGTAACTGTCTGGTATTTGGCAAAGAGCAAAGGTGGCGGTGTGCAAGGAGGATGCAAACCAAGAGAAGGACGCTGGTGCAAAAGGCGCAGATGATGGGTGTGTGAGTGGTCGTATGACACACTCTCTCACGAAATCTGGGAACATGTAATAGAACTCGAGCACCTGGAGATTGTTCAGTTTCGATCATTCCAGCCAGGTGTCGACGACGGAGGGTCTGGACTGGAGGTAGCACGCCGGTATGCAGAGACGGTGAACTGCGCCCCCATGGGCGGAGAGGATGGCTTCCGGAAGGGTCGTATCGTCAGTGCCAGATTTGCGAGGGCACCGAGTTCGGAAGTGCCTTTCGCGGGCGAGATCCCTGGTGGGAGGCGCTACGAAGATTTTCTCGATATGAACTGATTCTAGAGGCTTAAAAAGGCGAGCGGCAGGGATCTCATGGCAGTCGAGATTCATAGGAGCGGTGGGACATAAAATACGCCACCGACGAGCGAGGACTCGAGTACGGATGCTATCCAAGATGGGGAGATGCGACCTAGGATGACGTGGTCCTCAGATCCAGTGGGCGGACCCTCACCGGTCCCCGTCGGTACCGCCAAACACCCAGAGGAATGCGTCGTCGATGGCACGAGCCTTTCCCTCTTGGTAATAGAAGCATCGGACTCCATCTAGGAGTGACGGGTGTGGTGGATCTGGAAAGACAGTTTGGAGGACGGAGGTGTTGCAACAACACCGTTTATAAAAAAGTAGTATTTTTAACTAATGTCTTTGCGAGAATAGTGACATCGGAGAGTGGCAACAAGTCGGACTCCATGCCTCCACTTGATTCAGGCACATGCCTCTCCGAGCAACGTGTCACTACAAACATACTGAACACGGACGCACGATCGCAACTCTTCTTTTTGACATGGGACGCATGACATCAAGTCTTCTTCCTAATATGCGACCGTGCCTCCTCTTGCTCGACCAATGAGCCTATCTGAGTACACAACTCAGATGAAATAATGACAACTGTGAGGCACGACCATCTCCTCTTATACAATATGACCGTGCCTTCACTAACTTCACTATTGTGCCTCTCTTTCTGCACAAGTCAGCTAAGTTAATCGAAGCACCGAGGCATGACCATGAGTGTTCTTAATACAGGACTGAAGCTGCACTAGGTTCAAGTGCCTCTCTGGGCAAACATGTCGAACCGAGAGACAAATCCACAACAACAACAACCTGAACAACAACAACGACGACAACCACATTTAGGATCGCATCTGCTTTCAGTACCATACTCTTAATAAGAATTTGAACTGATAAGTTATATTAGGTATGTACTATGAGGATTTCAACGGCACTCATAGTTTGAAATAACACACGTACGATACTTAACTTAATACCATAGTAGTTAAAATTTATATGGTGTAATGCCATCCCTCCATCACCCTGCACATCTCGCGTCATGCCATTTTTTTGTAAAGGCCGGTGATCAGAAGTGAGAGCGAGTCCTCCCCGCGCACAGTGTGCCACCGGATACTGATGAGTACAACGCAATCAACTATCAGCCTGGCTGCATCTACAAAAGCAGAAATCCCGGTGATCGCCATCCTTCCATCTTTGTGTATACAGTAGGTGCCAGGCAAATCAAGGATGCTGAAAATTTGAACAAGCCTGATGCTGCCCTTGAGAGGCAAATATCCAAGCTTCATCCTAAGATCATTGGTAACAATAGCTGGGATTTTTTGTACAATAACAAATTATTCTGGCATTAGATTACGAAGACACGCATGTTGACTGTGGTTTAGAGAAAGAAACAACGACGTACCAAACGGTCTTGTGAACGTTGGTGAAACATAGACGGTGCACAAAGGTAATGGCAGGGATGTGTTTAGCATTTAGGACTAGTTTAATCATGCAAGCCATGTCGATATAGGAAAGTTTTATGCCCCGGGTGTAGACTGTCTCGTCTATGTAGCTCCTTTCCGATAAACTGAGCCCTTCAAGGGCTAAATAAATACAACCATGTATTAGCCACTATGCGTGAAGCAATGAATAGAGCAGTTAAAACTGAAATAAACGAATATTGGCTTTTATAAGGGAAATTACAGTTTTAAGCTACATCGTGAGTACAAAGAAAGATTTAATACATTATATCACAGAGATTAAGCACATAAATATCAACGACATGCCATAGTAAAATTATAATAGATAAATGATAAACCAGAACAAATATTGATAAGCGATCAGAACATACCAATCGAAGGTTTGGGAAACGCTTTGTGACCTCCTCGAGATTCACTCAACATCAAGTCAATGGGAAAGAAGAAATCTTCTGCTTGCAAATCCAATTTTATAATATCACCATAAAACAGATCATAGTCACGTATCAACTTTTCCCATCCAGGTCCATGAAACTTAGACCTGTGGTTGCCATCTGTAAACTTAATCTTGTAAGACAATTCCTCAGTAGTGCCGAACACAAGGTCAAAATCTTCGTCTTCAAAACCATCCTCGAAAGCTTCATCTTTCCATAAAGATTTCAAAGAAAGGACCTGGTTCCGGTAGTAGCATGGGACATACTGCATAAAAGTAAAATTAAGACAAAGGTATATAAATGTTTTACTGATTTTTAGAAAAAATGCATGAAAGTGTTTTTTTTCCTTGAAATTTCTTGGCTTTCAGGTACGGGCACAGGCACCATCTATGACATTTAATTAAACCTATACAAAACAATTGAACTTCTAATTATATCAAGGCCTATAAAATAAAAACAAGCATGCACAGTATAGTTTGCTCCGAAGGAATACGTGTGGTTGCTGACTGCAGAATAAAGATAACTGCAAAAAATCTAGTGACGAAGGTTTTTTACTGGCCACGCGTGATTTGGTAGCAAAACTTACCAGGCCTGACTCATAACAACGACGCAAAGACACAATCAAGAAAGATTGGGCAACATCAGATTTAACACCGGGATAGTTGAGGTTCCTACAAACATCACACGCCATCTTTGTGTGCGAGATGTAACAGTATATAAGACTCGGGTTCATTAATTACTAAAGAAAAATTTATTTCAAGCCTCCGCTAATGGTACAAAGAATCAAAGGACTGTAAATCACTGATACACGCTTGTTTCAACGAGTAAGATAGAGCGGAGCGAATGCTGATATGGTGATATCCCTTGATGTTAGTGTCTCTATAAAAAATGAAAAAACACGCACAAACCTCCTCAAATCTACAAGGTTGCAGCGAACTAGCTGAAAAAAATCAACTGTTGTCCTCCAAGATTATTCCCCTATAGAACCTCTTAAAAGGGGTAAGATATTAACACAAAAACTAAAATTAAAAGGGTAACATACAACAAGAATCCATCTAAAAAAACACAGTGCGCAACGCGTAAGTATTAAGTAGAGGGGAAAAAATTTACTGTATTTCAGAGCAAGTGGGCGAATCATAGATCCATCGATGTGGACTGTAGAGTGAGGAAGACGAAGCAAGAAAGACGGAAGGAACCAGAGAAGAAGGGGAGCCGAAGAGCAAGTGACTCAGGAGAGAAGACGCACAAAACGATGTATTTATGGAGTAATTATGGAGAGGGAAGTAATTTTGTGTACTCGCTCGCCAAAGCTGAAACTACTGACAATAGTAAATGGCTCCTTGCCATCCCAGCACAAAAAAGGGGCGGGGGAAGGGGGTGGGGGTTGGTGAGTCTGGCGAGTAGGTGGAGTATTTGGTCGAGCCGGACCATGTCGAAGTCCCTCGCTTTCATTTCCCCTCTCGCTCTCTCACTATATTTCTTCCCCTCTCTCTCTCTCTCCCTCTCTCTCCTCTCTAATTCGACGCCGCCTACAGTACCGCATCTGCTCACATCCTCTGGGCCATGCCGACACAAAAGTTCGTACAAGAGGGGAGGAAGGAAGGCTTGAACTTCCTTGAGCTGGATTTTGATTTCTACGTAGGCGATTTCCTGCTACATGCAGAGCGTTGAACTAGGGTTTGTTTTCCAAACAAAAGATCTGAGCTCTAAACATTCATGTGTCCTTGTAGGAGAACCCTTATACCATCGAATACCATCATTTCTGTGGCAAAGAGCTCGACCGTCCTCTCTACTGCATTCTCCACGATACCAAGCCTCTCAGGTGTGTGGCCTTTGAAGGAAGTGACACGGGGAGGAGGTTCTACGGCTGTGCTGTGAAAGTTAGTCACTTTCGAAAATCCGAGTTACTTTCTTGTTGAATCAAACTGTTTGGATATAGGACTTGTAGTCTTCCAAAGAAGACTGATTTCTTCTTATGTTTTCCGGTTGATTGTAGGAAACATTGTGTAGTCCTTTTACTTTACATAAAAGGGTAATGGTCACTACTTATTTTACATCACTGAACACAAAAGAAGTGATCTAGACACTCTCATGTTTGGTTACAAATGGGACTTCTGTTTAATGGTCAGTATATTCTTCAAAAAAACTCTCTAAATAAGTTGACTGCAGAGGTAGCTCCAGATTAATTCAAGCTGGCTTAAAAGAAACTAAGTACCATTATGAAATAACTCCACGGACAAGGTGGGCGAAGTACCATAATTAGTGTTGCGGGTACCTAACGATTGACGTGCCACATTGCACAAACATGGTTCATAGTTAGTTGAATAAGGTTATAAACCAAGTATACGTGAACTTTATTATATTCCAGAGCTTGTGTAGCAGTGTATTAATAGTCTCTGTTTATTTTGTTCCTTTTTGTTCGTAGAGAGGCGTGAACTGTGGAGTCGTCGAATGGGTTGACCGCCCATGGCCTATCATCTGCAGAGGTGCCTACTCAAGCTCCGCGAGATGTTGCATGAGAGCAATGATGATAGGCAAGCAAAGGATGAAGAGATAAGAAGGCTTAAAATGGATATTGAACAAGTGAACCTTAAGCTCGAGAATCTTGTCGCAGCTGTGGAAAGAACTAATGTAACTACCATGAAGATTCACAGGCAGAAGAAGCAGATGGGTATCGTTGATAAAGACGTCAAGCGCATTTAGAGGTCTCTCACAAGTGCCATTCATAATCTTAAGGACGACAAGGGTGAGATTAAGCTGGACAGGGATTTTCTGAAGGAGGAGGTGCATAAGCTGAAGGAGAATAGAAAGAAGATGCAAAGCATCATCTGTGATCTTTTGGGGCAAGGGTTTGCGAACACTGATGACCTCCTGATGTCGGTGTACTAAAATAGGGGTTCTATTTCAGTACCCCTTACTAAGTGCATGGGCAGTCGGAGCAGCATGGCCACGACCACACTAAGCAGGGCAAGGGAGAGGGCCAGAGCCACAGAGACCAGCGAGACAACGCCAGGGCCAAGACCACAAAGAGTAGAGGGACGAAGCGGGCTCCCCCGGCAAGACCCTTGCCGGGGCAGCCTCAGCAGTCCCGGCAAGACCCTTGCCGGGGCAGCACGTCCAACGCTAGTGGAGCAAGCCACCCTTGAGCCCACGGTCTCCAACACCATCAACCATATTGGGCCAGGGCTCGGGAGGCACCTCCACGGTGGCATGCAGATCTTTGTGAAGACAAGAACAACAATCTTAATTAGAAGAGTGGGAGACGACGAGCCTCGGCGAGATCCTTGCCGACGAAGCCCACAAGACCCCCGGCAAGATCCTTGTCGGGGACGATCGCAACGCCACGGCAAGATCCTTGCCGGGGCCCCGGCAAGGCCCTTGCCGAGGGCGTCCGTGAGGCCGCAGCTAGGCCCGCACCCGCCAAACTTTTCGCCACCAATCCCATGCAGCTGCCAGCCCACCAGCCGGGCAGGCACCTACGTGTCGACACGGGGCTCCTCCGCCAACTCAGCACGTGCCTACATGGTGGCATGCAGATCTTCCTGAAGGCTCCACCACCGCGCCACCTCAGCTACTTGCCTGCCTACATGGCGCCACCGCCTCGCTGGCCCAGGCGCGTGTCAAGACGAGGCAAAACGGCAGTAAAGTGGAGGGGACACGTCAGGGGCGCATTTAATGCGTCTTGTCCCGTAATGGCTAGCGATAAGCTTAGCCACAGTACCCCGATGCCACCTCTTGGTGCCGCTGTGGCGATTCCTTGGCCTATAAAAGGAGACCCAGGGCATCCAGGAGAAGGATTCAGACTCTTCGACAAGTTATGCCCCCCCTGTAGCTAGTTCGAGCTCCTCAAGAACACAGATATACACATCCAAGCAGGACTAGGGTATTACGCATCTCTGCGGCCCGAACCTGGGTAAACGATCCGCGTGCTTGTACTGACTGCAGATCCTGCTCTCCTCACCACCCAGCGCCCCGCAAACGTAGAAGGGATCCTGGTGGTCCCATAGGTGTCGTTTCCCACCGAAATCTTTGGCGCGCCAGGTAGGGGGCGCAGTAGTGAGCATCTAGTTTTGCAGCCAGTGGCACAGTTCTTCATCCCCATGGCTCCCAAGAAGAAGGCGGCCATGGTGGTCGGCCCGTCGGGAGCCAAGCGGCCCGATCCAGTGCGGGCGAGCAGCGGACCGGTCGCGGACAGAACTCGAGTCGCAGCCCGCGAGCATCAGCATCGCTCTGGCGATCAGAGTGGCGAGCAGTGTCGCTCGTGCGCCAAATGACGAGCCACACGCCGCAAGATCCAAAGACGGGGCTGAGCCCCACGCAGGCGGCGCGGGGCCCTCCAAGAGTGTTGTTGTGCCGCCCACAGGTGGCGCAGCGTCCTCCAAGACGCCCATCCCGGCGCTCACAGCGCGCTCCTCCCATGGTGTGCGCGACGAGCAGCGTCACCACGCTGGTGACCCTGGATGCTGTCGTGGGAAGAGCCCTGTGCTCCATCCACGAGACGAAGGGGGCCTACGCGCCCGTCGAAGCGCTGGCGAAAGTGGCACGCAGTCGCTGGGCCGTGACGGAGCTCCTTCTAACGTGGTTAGAAGTCGAAGCGCGCCACGGTCCACGCAGCTTTCGCCACCACCCACGCCAGCAGAAGCTTTGGCGCGCGCAGCTGCTCCTCAACTTCCCTCCTGCTGTGGAGAAGCTTGACGAGTGGAGAGCCACCATCCGGAGCCTCGTTGCCATCGCCAACAAAGACGATCCGCGACCAACAGGGCCCTCTGGTCAGCGCTCCGCTGAGCCACCGCAGGAAGGACCGAGGGTGCTGTGGCCACGGTGCACTCTCCTCCTCCACGCCAACCACCGCAGGCGTCAGCCCGTCGCGATGACGCTTGTGATAATATCTCCATAGCGTTGTCCGACCTGCGGACCCACCGCGACCAGCGCCAAGTTCTTCGGGAGCGAGCTCACAAAGACGCTCGAACCACCATCGAGCACCGACGCGATGCACGCCACCAGTCGGACAAGCGGGCGGGGCCCACTGCGGATCCCCCGGCTCCGGGAGGCTCCGGCGGCCTACCTTACGAGGTGGGCTGTCCGGCCTTTACCCGTGAGCTGCGGCAGTTGTAGTGGCCATCCCACCGCACGTTCAAGCCTGACGTCGGCGAGAAGTACAATGGGAAGACCCATCCGTCGGAGTTTCTTAGCATCTACACCATCGCGATGTAAGCTGCTGGGGCCCGCGACGATAAGGTGCTCGCCAATTACTTCCCGTTGGCGCTGAAGCCTAACGTCATGTCCTGGTTGATGCACTTGCCGGTGGATTCCATTTCTTTTTGGTCAGACCTGTGTCATGAGTTCGTTGGTGCCTTCACTGGAGGCCACCAAGCTCACGGCCAGGCGAGAGATTTGCATATCATTCCCTAGAAGGACGGGGAAACCCTGCGCAAGTACATCCAGAGGTTCAGCCGGGTGCAGTACAACATCCCCGATGTTCATCCCACCGCCGTGATCAGCGCGTTCCACCAAAACATGCGCAACCGCAAGATGCGTGAGGAGCTGGCGATGAACAAGGTCAAGGATGTGGCCGAGCTTTATGTTCTGGCCGATCGGTGCGCTCGAGCTGAAGAGGGAAGGAAGTACCCCGGCGAGGACGCCGGCGCGGAAAGCGACTCGACGGATGACACCGCCACCACGGCGAAGAAGGATCGGCGCCGTAACAGGAAGCGCAAGGGCAAGACCGTGCTTGCCGTCGAGGGGTCCGACGACACTGGCGCCACCAAGAAGGTCAAGGCGAGCGACCCCGGCACGGAGGTTGCCGGGTGTGCCGCTTGCCGGGCCTTGGCGGCTGCCGACAAGCCAGGGGGCTCCGACAAGAAGTATTGCAAGATCCACCGCACCAAGGGCCATGACCTCCATAACTGCCGGCAAGTGGAGCTGCTCGCTGAGAAGCAGAAAGCCGAATAGGAGCGGCGGGATAAAGAGAAGGGCCAAGAGGGTGCCGAGGGATCCGGCAAGAAATGTGGCGGCCAAGGAGGCCGCCGCGGCAAAGATAATCATTAGGAGAGGCCCGCCCGGGGCCGCTACAAGGAGCAGCAAGACGATGATCATGAAGAGGACGATGAGTCCGGCGACCACGAGTTCCAGAAAGCTACAAAGGCCATGTGCGTCGATGGTGGCGCCTCGCTGCATACATCCCACCGCCAGCTCAAGCAGTGGGTGCGTGACATCTCAGCGGTGGAGCCGTCGCTCGACGCACGGAAGCCGCTGAAGTGGTCCAGCATGCCTATCATCTTTGACACCGAGGATCACCCTGACCGCACTACTGCGGTCGGGTGCTTGCCATTGTTGGTCTCACCAACAATCCGCAACCTCATGGTGACAAAGATGCTAGTTGACGGCGGGGCTGGTCTGAACTTGATCTCACTTGTTGTGATCAAGAGGATGCAGATCCCTGATGAAGACCACGAGGATACGGGCACGTTCCAAGGGGTCAATCCGGGGAGGAGCCAGCCGAAGGGAAAGGTCATGCTGCCCGTGACGTTCGGGGGCGAGCTGAACTATAGGACGGAGAGGATTGTGTTTGATGTAGCCGAGATCCCCTTGCCCTACAACGGGATCCTCGGCTGCCCGGCACTAGCCAAGTTCATGGCGGTTTCTCACTACGCCTATAACACGCTGAAGATGCCCGGGCCGATGAACATCATCACCGTCCCCTCCGACAAGAAAGACGCGTTTATTTGCGCCGACCAACTCTACCGGGAAGCAGTTGCAGCAGCTGCCGCCAAGGCACTTGCTCCTGCCGCTGGAGCCCCAGGAGGGAAGAAGAAGACCGGCGAGACCTCTTGCACCCACTCCCGCAAGCGCACCTCTTTGGAGTGTTGCACTCCCGTTGAGGACGTGCCAGAGAGCTCCACCGGCAAGAGCAAGAAGTCTAGAGCCGCACCACCAGAGACCAAGAAGGTGTCCGTCAAGGAGGACGGCACGGGGGGGGGATTTTATCATAAGCTCCATCCTCGACAACAAATAGGAAGGCGAGCTCATCACTTTCCTGCGGGCAATGTCGATGTGTTTGCCTGGCAAGCCTTCGACATCCCCGGCGTTCCCAGGGAAGTGATTGAGCACCATCTTTTTGTCTATCCTCATGCACGGCCCGTCAAGAAAAAGGTCAGGAAGCAAGCTCTGGAGAGGCAGGAGTTCATCACAGAGGAGATCAGAAAATTAGAAGCAGCAGGACTGGTGAGAGGAGTGCTCCATCGGACGTGGTTGGCCAATCCGGTAGTGGTGCGCAAGGCGAATGGGAAGTGGAGGCTATGTATTGATTACACAGATATCAATAAGGCTTGTCCCCAGGACCCCTTCCCGTTGCCACGCATCGACCAGATTGTTGACTCCATGGCCGGGTGTGACCTGCTATCGTTCCTCGATGCCTACTCAGGATACCACCAGATCTTCATGACAAAAGAAGACGAGGAGAAGACAACATTCATCACCCCATGTGGTACGTATTGCTTTTTAT
Organism: Aegilops tauschii subsp. strangulata; assembly: GCF_002575655.3. Classification (NCBI taxonomy): domain Eukaryota; kingdom Viridiplantae; phylum Streptophyta; class Magnoliopsida; order Poales; family Poaceae; genus Aegilops; species Aegilops tauschii. The sequence continues at coordinate 45,809,069 of NC_053036.3, forward strand.
GGATGCCTTTCGGGTTGAAGAGTGCTGGCTCCACCTTTGCAAGAGCAGTCCAAATTGGTTTTGAGCCCCAGCTACATAGAAATATGGAAGCTTATATGGATGACATAGTGGTCAAAACCAAGGACAAAGCAACACTTGTGCAAGATCAGGAGGAAACATTTGCAAACCTGCGCAAGATCAACCTCAAGCTGAACCCTGAGAAGTGTGTCTTCGGTGTCCCATCCGGCAAGCTTCTTGGGTTCTTTTTCACAGCGCAGGATTGAGGCAAACCCAGATAAGATCATGGCCATCGAGCAGATTGAGGCACCTAAGCGAATCAAAGACATGCGTCGGCTCACTGGCTGCGTTGCCGCCATGAGCAGACTCATCTCCAAGTCCGCGGAGCGTGCCCTTCCCTTTTTCAAGATCTTGAAGAAGACGGGCCCAATGGAGTGGACCCCGGAGGCCGAGGCAGCGCTGCAGGATTTGAAGAGGTACCTCTCCTCTACCCCCGTGCTGGTTGCACCCAAACCACAAGAGCCGTTGCTGCTGTACCTAGCGGCAACGAATCAGGTGGTTAGTGCCACACTGGTGGCGCGGAGAGAGGTCGACAAAGAGGCAGCAGCGGCAGAATCAACGGATGGCGAGCCGGAACCCTCCCCGGCAGGCCTCGGTCCCGGTAAGACTGAGTCCCCTGCTGAGGCTGACGCCTGTGCTACAGGGCCCGCGCGACTAGGTGAAGTGGCGCAGAAGAAGAAAATGGTGCAGCACCCAGTTTACTTCGTCAGCCCCCTCTTGCAGGGGGCTAGGTCGAGGTACTCAGGTGTGCAAAAATTGCACTTCGGCCTCCTTATGGCGTCGAGGAAGTTGCGCCATTACTTCCAAGCGCACGAGATCACCATGGTCACCCGCCTCCCGTTGCAACGTATATTGCATAACCCAGATGCAACGGGGAGGATCGTGGAATGGGCCCTGAAGCTGTCAAGTTTTGGTTTGAAGTTCGAAAGCACCTCGACGATTCAGAGCAGAGTCTTGGCAGAGTTCGTTGCAGAATGGACCTCGACGCCCGACGAAGAGGTACAGGAGACCACTCTCCCTGGTAAGGAAACGAGCCGCAACTGGATCATGTACTTTGATGGGGCTTTTTCGCTGCAAGGCGCCGGTGCTGGTGTGCTGCTTGTCGCACCCACCGGAGAGCACCTCAAGTACGTCGTCCAAATGCACTTTCCCCGAGAGATGTCAACTAACAACACCGCCGAGTACGAGGGCTTGCTTGCCGGTCTCAGGATCGCAGCGGACCTCGGAGTCAAAAAGCTCATCGTCAGCGGTGATTCGCAGCTAGTCGTGAGGTAGATCAACAAAGATTATCAAAGCCCGTTGATGGAAGCTTACATGGATGAAGTGAGGAATCTGTAAGAGCGCTTTGATGGTATACAAGCAGAGCATGTCCCTCGGACGGAGAACGACATTGCCGACTACTTGTCAAAGCGTGCCGCCCTCAAGCTACCTCTGGAACCAGGTACTTTTGTGCTCCAGTTAACTCAACCATCCGTCGAACCATCAACCGGGCAGAACAAGCGGAGGAAGCTAGGCCCCGGCAAGTACTTCCGCTCTGAGCTCCCCGGAGCCGCTGGCGGAGATGTTGCCGTGGATGCCGATCCTGCCGTGGGGCGACCGACTCCGGCTGGGCCTCAAGCCATGGCCGTAGAGACAGCCGCTCCTGGGGCAGAAGAGATGCCTTTGGTCCTTGCCGTCGAGCCACAGGCTCCGGCATGGGCGCAGCACACCGTCCGATTCCTCCAAACGGGAGAACTTTCTAAGGAGCAGGAAGAGGTAGAGAGAGTTGCCCGCCGGTCTGCTCTGTACCAATTCATTGACAACGTCTTGTATAAAAAAAGGCCGAATGGGCTGAAATTGAAGTGCATCTCCCAGGAGGAAGGACTGGAGCTGTTGGCGGAGATACATGGAGGCATATGTGGCTCCCACATAGGGTCAAGGGCCCTTGCCGGCAAGGCTTTCCGATAATGTTTCTTCTGGTCCACTGCCCTTCAGGATGCGACAGCACTAGTAACCAAGTGTGAAGCGTGCCAGTTCCATTCGAAGAAGCTTCATCAACCAGCTCAAGCCCTTCAAACCATCCCTCTCTCCTGGCCCTTCTCGGTCTGGGGGCACAACATATTGGGCCCTTTCCCTCTTGCCGTCGGGGTCTTTGAGTACTTGTACGTTGCAATCGACAAGTTCACAAAGTGGCCAGAAGTGGAAGCAGTGAGAAAGGTGACAGCGCAGTCAGCCATCAAGTTCTTCAAAGGGCTAGTTTGACGTTTTGGTGTACCCAACAGGATCATCACTGATAATGGCACACAGATCAAAAGCCACGCCTTCATGCAGTACATTGAGGATCTTGGCGGCAAGGACTGTTTTGCTTCCGTGGCACACCCACGGACTAACGGCCAAGCGGAGAGAGCAAATGCTGAAGTTCTGCGAGGCTTAAGAAAGAAGACTTTCGACCGGCTGCGCAAGAGTGGAAGCCGCTGGATTGATGAGTTGTCGGCGGTTCTTTGGTCGATCAGAACAACGCCAAATCGAGCCACCGGCCAGACACCCTTTGCCCTAGTCTACGGGGCAGAAGCAGTTCTCCCCACGGAACTCATATATGGGTCACCTCGAGTGCTCTCTTATGATGAGCTTGAGCAAGAGCGATTGAGGCAAGATGACGCAACGTTCCTTGAGGAAGATCGTCTCCGGGCGGCTGTGAGAGCAGCGCGCTACCAGCAAGCCTTGAGCCGCTACCATAGCCGCAAGGTTCATGCCCGGAGCCTTGAGGAAGGCGACCTTATTCTTCGGCACGTTCAGTCGGCCAAGAATTCCAACAAGTTGACGCCGAAGTGGGAAGGCCCTTATCGGGTAAAACGAGTCACCAGGCCTGGCGCAGTCCGCCTGGAGACCGAAGATGCCATTCCCAATGAGCAACTCCTAGAACATCGAGCATCTTCGGATGTTTTACCCATAAGGTGCGGCTGCCGGGCCTCCCGGCAAGCGACCTTTTGTACAAGCTTTTTCGGCAAGGCATGTAACCCTTTGTACAAAGCCAGGCGCAGACCCTGAGCATAAATAAATGAAGCGTTGGCGCCCTAAGTTATAGCATGCATGCTAGGTCGAGTCTCTTCCTCGGTTAGGGTTGATAGTGCTTAGCGGCGGCTAACCCCTAGCTTAGAGGTCGAGTGCGCGTCTCTCGGTTTCTTTCCTGTCCTCTTTGGTTCACAGGGCACATAAGCACTTCTGCCGAGCTATTTGGAAGAAAGGGAACGGACCGGTGCCCTGACCCCGGCAAACCAAAGTTGCCGGGGGCTGCGAGTACAAGGATCCAACCACGGCAAGCCAAGATTGTCGGGGCTGCAAATCCAGATAAGTCTTTTATCCTCTATCATGCATTTCGGTATGGAACTGGGATATATGAAACCTCGTTTTATTTCTAGGCTACCGTGCTCCCCTTTTCTATACCCAAGGATTATCTCCTAGGTTCGGATTTGGTTGTAGTCGCGGCAACCAGGAAATGGAATGAGGAGCCTAGGCCCGCTTCATCCCTGCCTCCACCAAGGGCATGAGAATGGTCGAGCGAAGTGGAGGGACGGCAAGGCCTGTTGCCGGGCGAAAAACGTTTACATTAAATAATAACAAGGATTCGCTCCTTGTCGCGGGTTTCACCCACGAACGAAAAACCCGGCAAGTATCCCTTTTTTCATTAAAAACATCCCATACAGGTACAGTTCATACGGAATGAAAAACATGAGCAAGGGGGATTACAAGCTTTAAATTCTACTGATGCCCGCAGGCTTACAAGTTAAAAAAAGATAAGGTGCCCGTAATCCCTTTCTTGTCCCTCTCCTCAGGAGGCAGGTAAAGGAAGCGAAGAGGGGCAAAAGGAGCGCCTAGGCGAGCTACGAGCAGCAGAAAGTACCAAGAGAACATCTCGGTGGCCGTCGAAAGGCTGGCTGGTGATCACGGCGCCGGAGGAAGAGCTGGAAGACGAGGCGGCAGGCCGCCAATACGCGATGAAGGCATCGGTGTCCGCGTACTCCGACTTGACGGCCTTGCCGCCCGCCCTCTTCCTCTTCCGCAGCCTCCCAGCGCCAGCCGCCCAAGGAGACGGCCCCAAGAAGTTCAAGGAGTTGGCCCCTCCCCCGGCGAACTCCGCCGGAGGAGCAGCCAGGTGTAGATGCTGCTGCTGCCGCACCCGCCCAGGCATGGCGCGCCCTACGCCTCGTCGGACCCGTCATCCTGCCACCCGCTACCCTCGTCGTCGCTGCCGCTGTCCTCCTCGTCACTCTCGCTCGAGGAGGAGTCTTCGCCATCAGAGGAGCTCTCCACGCAGCGCCTTACGCGAGTCCCGAAGTGCCCAAAGGCCTTGATGGAGAGGAGGCCGCTCTCCATTAATTTGAAATGGAGAGTGAGCCCCTCCGTCAGGCTGTGGATGCGAGCAAAAGTCTTCCACCCTCGGCGAAGATAGATGACGTGAGGGGCGGAGAACTCGACATCGGCCCATGTGCCGCTGTTCCCATAACCCCTCATATGCAGCCGCAACGCCTGCGGCGGGTTCAGCTCCATCTCCCGCGCAAATGGGGTCGGAAGGCGAAGACGACGGCGCGGCGGCTGGCGCAGCCTAATGAAGAACTCGCGGGGGTTGTCCCCGACGTGGCCCTCCACCGCGGGAGAGGCTGCTGGCGGAGGCGAGGCCGATGCGCCGCCCTGTCCTCCTTTTCCCCGAGCAGCACGATGACCACGGCCTTGCCCACGACCTCGCCCCCTTCCCCTTCCCCTCACGGCTGGCTCCGCCACTGCGAGCTCTTGGGGAGGAGGGACGCGCTGTCGAGCGGAGACCCTCGCCGCCACCGTCGAAGGACCGGGGTTCCCCTTCTCCATGGCGGATGAGAGGAAGGAGGGAGCAGGGATGAAGAGAACCAGGTGACAAAGGATTGAGAGGCGTCGTTCCTCCCGCTGCCCTATTTATAAAGGGGCGGGGGCGGGGCTCGGCCGCCCCTTTCGGCCAATCCGGCTCATTGAAGTAATAGCGGGCGGGGCCGTCGACCGCCCTCCCCGCCCGGTTGAAGGCGCGTGGGAAACGACCCACGCACGCACGACTCCCCGTAACCCACGCGCCTGCCATTCCCTCTGCATGCAGCGGACGTGGCGCAAGAGACGGGTGTAATGGGACGCGTGGAGCAGCGGTTCCCCAAGTGCGGAGAGTAAATGAGCAGCGACCCTGCGGTCTCGAAGAGACACGCATGCCGCCTCTTTACTGTTCACCACAGATGACGTCAGCATGCTTCGGTCACGCGCGCGCACGACCCCCACGTCACGCAATCCACGCAGATCGTGGGGAAGCGCAGCAAACGGAAAGTGGCCACGGTAAAAAACCGCCCCGCCTGCCCGCACACCGTTTTTCGGCCTAGCCCAACAACCGCACCGCGCTTATGTGTGGCCCAGGCCCGGGGGCTCCTGTCGGTGTACCAAAATAGGGGTCCTATTTCAGTACCCCTTACTAAGTGCACGGGCAGTCAGAGCCGCGCGGCCACGACCACACTAAGTAGGGCAAGGGAGAGGGCCGGAGCCACAGAGACCAGCGAGACAACGCCAAGGCCAAGACCACAACAAGCAGAGGGACGAAGCGGGCTCCCCCGGCAAGACCCTTGCCGGGGCAGCCTCAGCAGTCCCGGTATGACCCTTGCCAGGGCAGCACGTCCAACGCCAGTGGAGCAAGCCACCCTTGAGCCCACGGTCTCCAACACCATCAACCACATTTGGCCAGGGCTCGGGAGGCACCTCCACGGTGGCGTGCAGATCTTTGTGAAGACAAGAACAACACTCTTAATCAGAAGAGTGGGAGACGGCGAGCCTCAGCGAGATCCTTGCCGAGGAAGCCCACTAGACCCCCGGCAAGATCGTTGCCGGGGACGATCGCAACGCCATGGCAAGACCCTTGCCGAGGCCCCGGCAAGGCCCTTGCCGAGGGCATCCACGAGGCCATAGCTAGGCCCGCACCCGCCAAGCTTTTCACCACCAATCCCATGCAGCTGCCAGCCCACCAGCCGGGCAGGCACCTGCGTGTCGACGCAGGGCTCCTCCACCAACTCAGCACGTGCCTACGTGGTGGCATGCAAATCTTCCTGAAGGGTCCACCACCATGCCACCTCAGCTACTTGCCTGCCTACAAGGCACCACCACCTCCCTTGCCCAGGCGCATGTCAAGACGAGGCGAAACGGCAATAAAGTGGAGGGGACACATCAGGGGCGCATTTAATGCGTCTTGTCCCGTAATGGCTAGCGATAAGCTTAGCCACAGTACCCCGATGCCACCTCCTGGTGCCGCTGTGGCGATCCCTTGGCCTATAAAAGGAGACCCAGGGCATCCAGGAGAAGGATTCGGACTCTTGAACAAGTTACGCCCCCTGTAGCTAGTTCGAGCACCTCAAGAACACACATATACACGTCCAAGCAGGACTAGGGTATTACGCATCTCTGCGGCCCGAACCTGGGTAAACGATCCGCGTGCCTGTACTGACTACAGATCCTGCCCTCCTCACCACCCAGCGCCCCGCAATCGTAGAAGGGATCCTCGTGGTCCCATAGGTGTCGTTTCCCACCGACACCTGATGATCAAGGCAATCCTCGAAGAATGATCATTAACAGTTGCCTTCTTTTGAAACGTTGCAAGGGATACTCGTCTAGTATAAGTTTATGCTTGGACATGGTTACTTGACTAAAGGTATGTATCTCATTTTTTGCAATCTTTCAAAGGGTGTGTGACGGTCTACGCACATCAAATATTGATCTCCTGAATATTTTATATTTCAAAGAAACGTGCTGCTAGCAAGGCGCATCCAGCAATATTTCGTCTTGCATTGTTCAATGAGGCATGGGTTATTGTAATCTAGCAAGGAACATATGTCTCTTTGGCAGGCATGGGGAACCATGCCTCTGATAACTTGGCACTGACTTGTCAAAGGCACAGTCCTATGTGAGACAGAAGCACCGCACTAGCGCTGACACACATAAAATCTACAATCTACAGAGTCGTGCTTACTCCTGATGCAGACGCACGTCTGTGCCTCCGTGACTCGATTGTTTGTACTCAGACATAAACTCATTCCCGAAAATGTGTTTACCCGAAAGACACGTATAGTCTGAGGTTGCTGGGAGCACGGTCTGAGATTAAGCAGAGCCACGACGATGTGCACGTACAGTCTACCACGAAAGGAGGCAGTGCCGTCCGGTCACTACAGACGCACTGGTTTACATGCACTAGATGCACGTTCCTTGCAGAACAGGCAAGGCAGTGACTTTTCCCTTCCAAATGCTTTTGTTCCCTGGTCGACTACCGCACACGAATGTTTTTGTAGCATCATGATAGAATGAAATAAAACTATCAAATTATCAGAAGAGCAGGTGCATAGCACAAAAGCATTGTTATAACAAGCTTACAAAATGGTGCAAAGGGCGAATGGATTTTTTGGCCATGTTTAGACATAACATAGTCTCGGATTGGCGGAACAACATCTAACTACACTAGCTTGAGGAACTAACTACAGCCCTGTGTCCAGCAGACACAAGTGAACGGATCTGAAAAATCCATGCATTCAACACACCTGTGTTTCAAATCCAAGCACAGATGATTGGAGCATGCTGATAACTTGAGATGGGCGCGTTTGGAAGCTTTATTCTCCCACAGGAACAACTTCTGTTGCTGTTTGTAAAATTCTTGCGTGAAGTCTGAGGGAAAGCGAAACTTAATCCTCATGGTGTCTAGCTCCATTGCATTCAGAATAAAGAACCTCACAGACTCAGTGTTCTTCCCACTTTTTTCATAATCTTCCAGCGTTACTGTATTTAAATGAATGATGTGTTCTCTGAGAAACGCACGATGCTTGCGACGCCAAATATTTCTTGCACCATCAGGAACGAGTCCTCCCTGAAAACGCATAAAGGTTGAAAGATACTCAAGATCTATTGAAGGACAAAATGAACGATAAATTCCATTACCCCCGTCCAAATCAGTTCATCGAACATTTGTCTAGATACGGATGTATGTATTATAATAATAATAATAAAACATGCCTAGGCATAGGGTGTATACATTGCAAACAAAATGTAAGACAAGCTTTTTGAGATGCAAGGAGTGCCGCACTATGTACGATATGAGCTTTTCATTAGGCATGAGAATCATCACCTCAACAAACAAGTTCTCCAGATTTGGAAGGCACTTAAGCAAGTGAACGACCGGGTCCACTTTATAAGACATGGCCAAAAACAAGGTTTTGAAAGATTGCTGCATTGTAGATAGGCTAACCGTCGCCAAATCCTTCACATAACATAGAAAATAAAACATAAAATTATTAGAACAAAAGGTTGGATGACATGAAACTACTTTCTCAAGGAAATGCAGCTGGAATTACTGTGAAATGTCAGTACCATAAGACCTGTGGAGCCAAGCGAGATGCTGAATTTTCCCAATGTCTCCAGTTTGGCTGCAGAGATGATGAATACCTCCATGTTATTGCTCCAGAGATCTTGGATCAACCTTTGAAGTGAGGGGGCATCCTCGATGATGAATTCTCCTTTCTCACCATGGATGCCGATGCTTACAAGGTTAGGCGAATTTATTGTAATCTGATGCCTTTCTCTATTGCAAACAAGCAGCAGGCACTCGAGTGCAGGGCAACTAGAGTTAATCATGCTTTGCAACGAGAAGTCTGATATATCAACCTCAGCAAGTGAAAGTCTCTTGACTAGTGGTAGTTCAAGTACCTCTACATAATGGTCTGGTATCTGGCAACACGCGAAGCTGACAGTGCGCAGAGAACAGGAAAACCGAAAGACGGAATTCGGTAGTGAGGGCGTAGATGAAGAGCATGTGTGTGATAGTTTGAAAGTTTTTTTCACGAATCGTGGAAACAGGTAGTAAAACTCAAGCACCTGGAGATTGTTCAATCTGGGGGACTGAAGCCAGGCTTGGATAGTAGAGGGTCTGCATTGGTGGTAGCATGCCGGTATACAAAGGCGGAGAACTGCACCCACATGGCTGGAGAGGATGGACTCTGGAAGGGACGAACCATCATCAGGAACTGTTTTTCCCTGATGCCAAGTTCTGATGTATCGTATTTGAGCAAGCTCCTCACTGTAGGCAGAGGCCCTACTGATGATTTCGGTATGAACTGTTTCTAGATGGTTAAAACGACGAGCGATAGGGATCTCACGACAGTCCAGATTCAGAGGAACGGTGGGCCAAATAGGGCGCAAACGACATGCGAGGATTTGAGTGTGGATGCCCTCCCTAGTGGAGAGACAGGATATGACCTCACCGAGGATGGCGTCCGGGAGGTCGCTGATGCGGTCCGGACCAGACTGCTCTTCCTCATCTTCAAAATCAGTAGGCGCACCCTCGCCGCTTCCAGCCGCTACCTCCAAACCACCGGAGGAGGCCGTCGCCGATGGCGCGAGCCTCGCCCTCTTGGTGCATGATGCACCGGAGTGGATCTCCATCTTCGTGTCCATTGCTGGATTCGCGCATTAGATGAGTGGAGTGTCGGGAAGGAAGGGGAGAGGAGTGGAGGAATCTGTTCAAGATCGACAAGAACAAATGACCGACCTCCTCTCTTTGCATTAGATGAAGTGCTATATATAGCACTGGAACAAGCGTTTTCAGGGGGCGTCGGTTCGGACGGAACTGACGCGATTGCGGAAAGCAACTGCCGTTACAAGCAGGAATTAATCCCTTAATTACCATGTTAATTAATCTTAACAGGATCGAAGGGGCGGTTGGAGAACAAGTATACTATTAATATTGATATTATTTGCCCCGCAAAATAATAAATATTGAAATTATTTATTTCCTGTTCGAGGGAAGAAACGAGGCCCAGCCTTTTAGAATAGGGGAGCACTGCCCTGCATGCAATAGAGGCACACTCGTCGATCGGAGTAGCAAGAGCAGGTTGTACATACACCATGCTTCTCTGTAGTGCAACGTTACTGTCACTAAGTGCTGCAGAGTGGCAGCCCACTATCCGTGTTACAATTGTTTTCGTTGTAAGATTTTAAATCAAATGCACAAGGGCGACTTTCTATGTTTAGTAGCGTCACGGTCCTTTACGCATGAAGGCGACTTTCTATGTGTCAGATTTTCAGGACACATGCATGGTTGTCAAGCCCATGAACGGTCCTATCCAGGGTCACGTTCGCGTCTCTTTGTGTTCAAAATGATTCTGTTGACTCTATCACCAGGAGAGGCATGGTATGTAGGCCAGAGAGGCATGCTTTCCTTTTACGAGGGGTCACGTTCGTGTGTTTATAGCGGAAATTGTGGCAGCCGCCTCATCTTTGATTCAGTGTTTCTGGTCACAGGCACGGGCATGAAGCGTTCAAAGGCATGGTCGGTGGTATTACATAGAGTCACGCTAGACTTTGATTCTATCAGACGAAGATGCACGGGCATTTAGCCCACAGAGCTGAACCTTTGTCTTACGCACAGCCACAGGCGTTTACTCTGTGAGGCACGGAATGGCCTATGTGAGGGACTCTGTTTTTAAAAGCTTATTTCCTTGTATTTAAAAGCACAGACGTGAAGTCCATACAAACACGGTTTAGTACCGAGATGCGTCACGCTTCTTTCTTGATAAAGGCGTCGACGTTCGTGGCTATCTGTGTTTCAGTGTCAAGGGTCACAAGCACGGGCATACAGTCCTCAAAAGCATGGCGTGCTATTATATAGGGTCACGCACAAAGGTTGTCTGGTTGTATTCTGAATGAGTCGGTCGACTTGTTCAAAAGGAGAGGCACGGACGTCCAGCCCACAGAGGCATGGCTTGTTCTTACCCGGAGTCACGTTTGTGCGTTTATTACGGAAACCTAATAGAATCGGGCGACTATCCTTGTTACAATTGTTTTCATTGTAAGATTTTTCAACTCGAATGCAAGAAGGAGACTTATATGTTTAGTTGCGTCACGATCCTTTACGCACGAAGACGACTTTTTGTGTGACAGTGTTTCAGGTCACAAGCACGGTTGTCAAACTCAAAAACGCATGACCTGTAATTATCCAGAGTCACCTTCGTGTCTCTTTGTGTTCCAAATGCACCCGTTGACTATATTACCAGGAAAGGCACGGTCGGGATGCCGAGGGAGGCATGCTTGTGTTTTACGCGGAGCCACGTTCGTGCGTTGATTGTAGTCTCCGGAGGGACGGGTATCCTTAATGATCAGTTTTCCTCCGTCGGAACGAATGCCAATGCTTACAAGCCTAGCTGAGTTTATTCATAGACAGCAGAATTTCTTATTGCAAACAAGCAGCAGGCATTGCAGGGCAGGGAAACCGTGGTGGGTGAACTTCCGCAATTAGACATCCGATATATAAACCTCCACCAGCGAAAGTCTCCTAAGGAGTGGGAGGCAAAGCATTTCTACTAGACTGTCTTCTAGTTTGCACATGGCGAAGGTGACGGTGTGGAGAGACGAGCGAAATCTCGAGATGGATGCCAGTGGCGACGGCATAGAAGAAGGGATTATGCATGCTTGCCTGGGCCCTGTGTAGAAGAAATTTGGGAATATATGATAGAACTCTAAAACCTAGAGTTTGTCCAGATTCCAAGACAGGAACAACTCATCGACACCACAAGGTTGACGCTTGAGGTAGCTTTTCGGGATGCAGAGGCGGCGAATCGGGCCCTCGTGATCAGAGAGGATAGATACAGGAAGACTGAAGCCATCAGCCACAGATTCTCTGCGGCAGTTGCAACTAAGATGTCGGCATTGAGTTGCGACGTATGTTTCCTGGACGATTTGCTTGCCCGGGAGAACGCGAATGATTTGGCAACAGATTTTTTCTAGAGATCTGGTAGAACGAGTATCAAGGATCACACGAAAGTCGAGATCGAGGGGTGCGGTGCGCCATATGCGGCACCACCGAGATGCGAGCACTTGTGTGCGGATGCCTTCCTTTATGGGCAGACGAGAGATGATCTCGCCGAGGATGGCGTCCGGGAGATCGCTGATGCGATCCGGACCAGACTCAACATGGTTCTCGGATCCAGTGGCCGGGCCATAGCCACTCCTCTTAACGAACTTAGAGGGCACGGGTACAGCCGCGAACCTCGTCTTCTTGTTGCTAGAGGCACGCTTCTTCATCTCCATTGCCGAGCTCATGCCGCCTCCGTTGAAGCTCTCTGTGTGGTGGATCTGGAGAGAGGGTTAGGGCTTTTATGATTCACAAAGACGACAATATATATACGTACCTAATCTAGAAGATTTCGACAGACATGGTGGAATAGTCACGGCTTCGACAAACATGCGTCTTGACGAGGCACGGCTATCCACCGTCCAGATACACAGATGTTTGCTGGCAGTGGCATGGGTCGGCATACTCGGTTAAGGACGCACGGTTGTGCGGTCTGTAGAGACACGGTGGTGTGGAGCCACGACACGGGGGCAAGTGTCACGTGAGGCACATGCGGTCAGGCGCTAGAGGCACCTAATTGCAGTCTGTACAGGCACCGACCCCATTGAAGCGTCTACAGACAAAGGTGTCAAGTCAACTCCCTGGATGCACAAAAGTGTGGTGGCAGAGGCATGGCTGCGAACTCTCAGTTGAAAAGACACGGTTGTGGAGTCTCTGGATCCACGTGCCGTGTGTCTCCAGGGGAACGTAAAAGCCACGGCTCGTGTCACGTGAGGCACAAGGGTGCAGACTCCAGGGGCACCGAAGTTTAGCCTCTACAGGCACGCACGATTGTCAACCATGCGGATACACAAGCTTATGGTGGCAGAGGCATGGATTCGTATACTCAGTTAGTGAGGCACGGTTGTGGAACCACACAAGGGTGTGGCATCGTGCCCACGTAAGAGTCACGGCAAGTGTCATGTGAGGCACGTGGATTGAGACACCGGAGGCACGGAAAGGAAGCCTCTTAGGCACGAGTGTGAACCCTCTGGATGCACAAAGGTGTGGTGGCAGAGGCATGGGTGAGAATACTCTCTTGGAGAGGCACCATTGGGAAATCTTTGGACCCACGAGCGTCTAGCTGCACGGGCACGTAAGAGTCACGGCTTATGTTACGTGACCCACGTAGATGCTGGCGCCGGAGGCACTGATGGGGAGCCACTACACGCACGGGCGTGGCGTTTCTCCAGGCCTGTCTCGGCATAAACCCTCTCTGGGTGCACAAAAGTGTGCGCATAAGGCGCCGAAGTGAGGCCTCTACAGGCACGTGTACCAACCCTCTGGATATTCAGTTAGAAAACCAGGATTGTGAAATTTCTACACAAAGTCTGACCTTAAGACGAAGTATGGCCGTCATGTCACGAGAAGCACGGTTTTGTGGGCGTATGAAGCACAGTCGTGCTTCGGTACTGGAAAGGTTTCCACTAACGAGTTCATTATCAGGAACATGGTCCTATACTAACAAGAGTCATGGTCATGATTGTAAATATTCAGTGTGCAAGGCACGGACGTCCCGTGGCATGGAGCATGAGTTTACAACTCAGAATCTTTCCGCTGAAACACACTATGAGTATCTTGTTCGTTCTAACAACAAATATATTTATTGTAGCTTCAATGTTTTTTCCCTTCCAGCTGCGTACTGCTCTACTTCACAGAACCAATCTGGTAACATGATATAAAGCCATATCAAATGGCATCATATTAAAATTGCTTACAGCTGGTGTCGCCTGTTAGAAGACAAGCACAGTTACAACACTTTCTAACCAAGGATTGTTATGACAAGCTTACATACCGTGCAAAAAAGTACAAGGGTTATCTGTTCATGTTTGGACAAAACGGACGTTCAAAAGGGCGCAACAACATGTAACCCTGCAAGTTTGAACAACTAACTCCAGCTCTGTGTTCAGCAGTCACAGCTGAATGGGTCTGTCAAATCCAGGTATTCAACAGGCGTGAGTTTTAAATGAAAGAACCGGTGCTTGCACGCTGCTGATAATATAAGGCGAGCATGTTTAGAAGCCTTTTTGCGCCACAGAAGATCCTTTTGTTGTTTTTCGAAAAATTCATCCGTGAAGTCTTGGTGAAAGCGATAGTTAAGCCTCATGGTCTCAAGCTTGCTTGCACTCAGAACAAAGAATCTCACAAATTCAATGTTTACCAAGTAGGGTTCATAGTCATCCAGCGTTAGTTTCTTCAAACGAAAGTCATCTCGTTTGACAAACGGTCGGTGCTTATGATGCCACGTATTTGTTTCTCCGTAACAGAGTCCTCCCTAGATGTACATGAAGATTGAAAATACTTGAGCTCTAAAAACAGAGATTCTGTCGAAAGAGGAGATGAATGATTAATTCTATTACCTCCGTCCTTGTAAAGTATTTATTGGAATTTTTGCAAATACGGGTGTATGTAATACTAAAACATGTCTAGCCACGGGTGAATCAATTTACAGACGAATGTAAGACAAGCTTTTTAATACATACAATAGAAGTAGTATAGTATGCATGTTGTGGGCTTTCAATGTGTGTGGGAATCATCACCTCGATAAACAAGTTCTCAAGGCTTCGAAAGCATTGCATCAGGGAAACGACGACGTCCACTTCAAAACACATCTTGATGAGCAAAGTCTTGACCGTTCGAAGCACTGTTGACAGACTGACTGCCGGCAAACCCTGCATGGTACACGCACAACGATTTTAAAAAATTTAACCAAAGGTTCTATTACATGAAGCTTGTTTACCCGGACAAATGCAGCTGAAAACCAGGTACCTGGATAACCGTAGGGTTACGCGTGACCTTGGATGCAGACATGACAGTTATCTGCAAGTTGCTGCTGAGAATATCGTTAAGCAACCGCTGAAGTGACGAGGCATCCTCTATAACAAGTTCGCCATGTCCACAGCGAATTCCAATGCTTACAAGGTTACGTGAGTTTATTCTTATGCAACGGCTTTCCATATTCCAAGTAAGCAGTAGGCACCAAAGTGCGGGGCAACTAGAGTGGATCATGCTTTCAAGCGAGATGTCTGATATACCAACGTCCACAAGTGAATGTCTCTTGAGCAGTGGTAGTTTAAGAGCCTGAACGTAACTGTCTGGTATTTGGCAAAGAGCAAAGGTGGCGGTGTGCAAGGAGGATGCAAACCGAGAGAAGGACGCCGGTGCAAAAGGTGCCGATGATGGGTGTGTGAGTGGTCGTACGACACACTCTCTCACGAAATCTGGCAACATGTAATAGAACTCGAGCACCTGGAGATTGTTCAGTTTCGATGATTCCAGCCAGGCATCGACGGCGGAGGGTCTGGACTGGAGGTAGCACGCCGGTATGTAGAGACGGTGAACTGCGCCCCCATGGGCAGAGAGGATGGCTTCCGGAAGGGTCGTATCATCAGTGCCAGATTTGGGAGGGCACCGAGTTCCGAAGTGCCTTTCGCGGGCGAGATCCCAGGTGGGAGGCGCTACGGAGATTTTCTTGATATGAACTGTTTCTAGAGGCTTAAAAAGACGAGCGGCAGGGCTCTCACGGTAGTCGAGATTCAGAGGAGCGGTGGGACATAAAGGACGCCATCGACGAGCGAGGATTCGAGTACGGATGCTATCCAAGATGGGGAGATGAGAGATGACCTCACCTAGGATGACGTCCGGGAGATCGCTGATGCGGTCCGGACAAGTTTTTTTCCCGTGCTCCTCAGATCCAGTGGGCGGACCCTCACCGGTCCCTGCCGGTACCGCCAAACACCCATAGGAATGCGTCGTCGGTGGAACGAGCCTTGCCCTCTTGGTACTAGAAGCATCGGACTCCATCTAGGAGCGACAGGTGTGGTGGATCTGGAAAGACGGTTTGGAGGACGGAGGTGTTGCAACAACACTGTTTATCAAAAAAAAAGTAGTATTTTTTAACTGATGTCTTTGCGAGAACAGTGACATCGGAGAGTGGCAACAAGTCGGACTCCATGCCTCCACTTGATTCAGGCACATGCCTCTCCGAGCAACGTGTCACTACAAACATACTGAACACGGACGCACAATCGCAGCTCTTCTTTTTGACATGGGACACACGACAGCAAGTCTTCTTCCTAATATGGGACCGTGCCTCCTCTTGCTCGACCAACGAGCCTATCTGAGTACACAACTCAGCTGAAATAATGACAACTGGGAGGCACGACCGTCTCCTCTTATACTATATGACCGTGCCTTCACTAACTTCACTGTTGTGCCTCTCTTGCTGCACAAGTCAGCTAAGCTAATCAAAGCACAGAGGCATGACCATGAGTGTTCTTAACACAGGACTGAAGCTGCACTAGGTTCAAGTGCCTCTCTGGGCAAACATGTCGAACAGAGAGACAAATCCACAACAACAACAACAACCAGAACAACAACAACAGCGACGACAACCATGTTTAGGATCGCATCTGCTTTCAGTACCATACTCTTAATAAGAATTTGAACTGATAAGTTCTATTAGGTATGTACTATGAGGATTTCAACTGCACTCATAGTTTGAAATAACACACGTACGATACTTAACTTAATACCATAGTAGTTAAAATTTATATGGTGTAATGCCATCCCTCCATCACCCTGCACATCTCGTGTCATGCTGTTTTTTGTAAAGGCCGGTGATCACAAGTGAGAGCGAGTCCTCCCCGCGCACAGTGTGCCACTGGATACTGATGAGTACAACGCAATCAACTGTTAGCCTGGCTGCATCTGCAAAAGCAGAAATCCCAGTGATCGCCATCCTTCCATCTTTGTGTATACAGTAGGTGCTAGGCAAATCAAGGCTGCTGAAAATTTGAACAAGCCTGATGCTGCCCTTGAGAGGCAAATATCCAAGCTTCATCCAAAGATCATTGGTAACAATAGCTGGGATTTTCTGTACAATAACAAATTATTCTGGCATTAGATTACGAAGACACGCATGTTGACTATGGTTTAGAGAAAGAAACAACGATGTACCAAACGGTCTGTGTGAACGTTGGTGAGACATAGACGGTGCACAAAGGTAATGGCAGGGATGTGTTTAGCATTTAGGACTAGTTTAATCATGCAAGCCATGTCGATATAGGAAAGTTTTATGCCCCGGGTGTAGACTGTCTCGTCTATGTAGCTCCTTTCCGATAAACTGAGGCCTTCAAGGGCTAAATAAATACAACCATGTATTAGACACTATGTGTGAAGCAATGAATAGAGCAGTTAAAACTAAAATAAACGAATATTGGCTTTTAAAAGGGAAATTACAGTTTTAGGCTACATTGTGAGTACAAAGAAAGATTTAATACATTATATCACAGAGATTAAGCACATAAATATCAACGGCATGCCACAGTAAAATTACAATAGATAAATGCTAAACCAGAACAAATATTGATAAGCGATCAGAACATACCAACGAAAGGTTTGGGAACCCCTTTGTGACCTCCTCGAGATTCACTCAACATCAAGTCAATGGGAAAGAAGAAATCTTCTGCTTGCAAATCCAATTTTATAATATCACCATAAAACATAGCATAGTCACGTATCAACTTTTCCCATCCAGGTCCATGAAACTTAGACCTGTGGTTGCCATCTGTAAACTTAATCTTGTAAGACAATTCCTCAGTAGTGCCGAACACAAGGTCAAAATCTTCGTATTCAAAACCATCCTCGAAAGCTTCATCTTTCCATAAAGAGATCAAAGAAAGGACATGGTTCCGGTAGTAGCATGGGATATAATGCATAAAAGTAAAATTAAGTCAAAGGTATACAAATGTTTTACTGATTTTCAGAAAAAATGCATGAAAGTGTTTTTTGCCTTGAAATTTGTTGGCTTTCAGGCACGGGCACAGGCACCATCTATGACATTTAATTAAACCTATACAAAACAATTGAACTTCTAATTACATCAAGGCCTATAAAATAAAAACAAGCATGCGCAGTATAGTTCGCTCCAAAGGAATACGTGTGGTTGCTGACTGCGGAATAAAGATAACTGCAACAAATACAGTGACGAAGGTTTTTTACTGGCCACGCGTGATTTGGTAGCAAAACTTACCAGGCATGACTCATAACAACTAGGCAAAGACACAATCAGGAAAGATTGGGCAACATCAGATTCAACACCGGGACAGTTGAGGTTCCTGCAAACATCACACGCCATCTTTGTCTACGAGATGTAACAATATATAAGACTCGGGTTCATTAATTATTAAGGAAAATTTTATTTCAACACTCCTCTAATGGTACAAAGAATTAAAGGACTGTAAATCACTGATACACGCTTGTTTCAACGAGTAAGATAGAGCGGAGCGAATGCTGATATGGTGATATCCCTTGATGTTAGTGTCTCTGTAAAAAATGGACGCACAGACCTCCTCAAATCTACAAGCTTGCAGCGAACTAGCTGGAAAAAAATCAACTGTTGTCCTCCAAGATTATTCCCCTATAGAACCTCTTAAAAGGGGTAAGATATATAACACAAAAACTAAAATTCAAAGGGTAACATACAACAAGAATCCATCTAAAAAACACAATGCACAACGCGTTAGTATTAAGCAGAGGGGAAAAATTTATTGTATTTCAGAGCAAGTGGGCGAATCGTAGATCCATCGATCTATGTGGACTGTAGAGTGAGGAAGACGAAGCAAGAAAGATGGAAGGAACCAGAGAAGAAGGGTAGCGGAAGAGCAAGTGACTTGGGAGAGAAGACGCACAAAACGATGTATTTATGGAGTAATTATGAAGAGGGAACTAATTTTGTGTACTCGCTCGCCAAAGCTGAAACTACTGGCAATAGTAAATGGCTCCTTGCCATCCCAGCGCAATAAAAGGGGCGGGGGAGGGGGGTGGGGGTTGGTGGGTCTGGCGAGTAGGTGGAGTATTTGGTCGAGCCGGACCATGTCGAAGTCCCTCGCTTTCATTTCCCCTCTCACTCTCTCACAATATCTCCTCCCCTCTCTCTCTCCCTCTCCCTCTCTCTCTCCTCTCGAATTCGATGCCGCCTACGGCACCGCATCTGCTCACATCATCTGGGCCATGTCGACACAAACGTTCGGACAAGAGGGGAGGAAGGAAGGCTTGAACTTCCTTGAGCTGGATTTTGATTTCTATGTAGGTGATTTCCTGCTACATGCGGAGCGTTGAACTGGGGTTTGTTTTCCAAACAAAAGATCTGAGCTCTAAACATTCATGTATCCTTGTAGGAGAACCTTGATACCATCGAAGACCATGATTTCTGTGGCAAAGAGCTCGACCGTCCTCTCTACTGCGTTCTCCACGATACCAAGCCTCTCAGGTGTGTGGCCTTTGAAGGAAGTGACACGGGGAGGAGGTTCTACGGCTGTGCTGTGAAAGTTAGTCACTTTCGAAAATCCGAGCTACTTTCTTGTTGAATCAAACTGTTTGGATATAGGACTTGTAGTCTTCCAAAGAAGACTGATTTCTTCTTGTGTTTTTCGGTTGATTGTAGGAAACATTGTGTAGTCCTTTTACTTTACATAAAGGGTAAAGGTCACTACTTATTTTACATCACTAAACACAAAAGAAGTGATCTAGACACTCTCATGTTTGTTTACAAATGGGACTTCTATTTAATGGTCAGTATATTCTTCAAAAAAACTCTCTAAATAAGTTAAATGCAGAGGTAGCTCCAGATTAATTCAAGCAGGCTTAAGAGAAACTAAGTACAATTATGAAATAACTCCGCGAACAGGGTGGGCGAAGTACCATAATTAGTGTTGTGGGTACCTAACCATTGATGTGCCACATTGCACAAACACAGTTCATAGTTAGTTGAATGAGGTTATAAACCAAGTATATGTGAACTTTATTATATTCCAGAGCTTGTGCAGCAGTGTATTAATAGTCTCTGTTTATTTTGTTCCTTTTTGTTCATGGAGAGGCGTGAACTGTGGAGTCGTCGAATGGGCTGACCGCCCATGGCCTATCATTATGCAGAGGTGCCTACTCAAGATCCGGGGGATGTTGCATGAGAGCAATGATGATAGGCAAGCAAAGGATGAAGAGATAAGCAGGCTTAAAATGGATATTGAACAAGTGAACCTTAAGCTCGAGAATCTTGTTGCAGGTGTGGAAAGAACTAATATAACTACCATGAAGATTGACAGGCAGAAGAAGCAGATGGGTATCGTTGATAAAGACGTCAAGTGCATTCAGAGGTCTCTCACAAGTGTCATTCATAATCTTAAGGACGACAAGGGTGAGATTAAGATGGACATGGATTTTCTAAAGGAGGAGGTGCATAAGCTGAAGGAGAATAGAAAGAAGATGCAAAGCGTCATCTGTGATCTTTTGGGGCATGGGTTTGCGAACACTGATGACCTCCTGATGATCAAGGCAATCCTCGAAGAATGATCATTAACAGTTGCCTTCTTTTGAAACGTTGCAAGGGATACTCGTCTAGTATAAGTTTATGGTTGGACATGGTTACTTGACTAAAGGCATGTATCTCATTTTTTGCAATCTTTCAGAGGGTGTGTGACGGTCTACGCACATGAAATATTGATCTCCTGAATATTTTATATTTCAAAGAAACTTGCTGCTAGCGAGGCGCATCCAGCAATATTTCGTCTTGCATCGTTCAATGAGGCATGGGTTACTATAATCTAGCAACGCACATATGTTGCTTTGGCAGGCATGGGGTACCATGCCTCTGATAGCCTGGCACTGACTTGTCAAAGGCACAGTCCTATGTGAGACAGAAGCACCGCACTAGCGCTGACACACATAAAATCTACAATCTACAGAGTCATGCTTACTCCTGATGCAGACGCACGTCTGTGCCTCCGTGACTCGATTGTTTGTACTCAGACATAAACTCGTTCACGGACATGCGTTTACACGAAAGACACGTACAGTCTGACGTCGCTGGGAGCACGGTTTGAGATTAAGCAGAGCCACGGCCATGTGCACGTATAGTCTACCACGACAGGAGGCAGTGTCGTCCGGTCACTGTACACGCACTGGTTTACATGCACTAGATTCACGTTCCTTGCAGAACAGGCAAGGCAGTGCCTTTTCTCTTCCAAATGTTTTTGTTCCCTGGTCGACTACCGCACACGAATGTTTTTGTAGCATCACGATAGAATGAAATAAAACAATCAAATTATCAGAAGAGCAGGTGCATAGCACAAAAACATAGTTATAACAAGCTTACAAAATGGTGCAAAAGGCGAATGGATTGTTTGGCCTTGTTTAGACATAACACAGTCTCGGATTGGCGAAACAACATCTAACTGCACTAGCTTGAGGAACTAACTACAGCCCTGTGTCCAGCAGACACAAGTGAACGGATCTGACAAATCCAGGCATTCAACATGCCTGTGTTTCAAATCCAAGCACAGATCATTGCAGCATGCTGATAACTTGAGATGGGAATGTTTGGAAGCTTTATTCTCCCACAGGAACAACTTCTGTTGCTGTTCGTAAAATTCTTGCGTGAAGTCTGAGGGAAAGCGAAACTTAATCCTCATGGTGTCTAGCTCCGTTGCATTCAGAATAAAGAACCTCACAGACTCAGTGTTCTTCCCACTTTTTTCATAATCTTCTAGCGTTACTGTCTTTAAATGAATGATGTGTTCTTTTAGAAATGTACGGTGCTTGCGACGCCAAATATTTCTTGCACCATCAGGGACGAATCCTCCCTGAAAACGCATAAAGGTTGAAAGATACTCATGATCTATTGAAGGATAGAATGAACCATAAATTCCATGTATCCCGTCCCAGTCAGTTCGTCGAACATTTCCCTAGATACGGATCTATGTATAATCATAATAATAAAACATGCTTAGGGGCATAGGGTGTGTCCATTGCAAACAAAATGTAAGACAAGCTTTTTGAGATGCAAGGAGTGCTGCACTATGTACCATATGAGCTTTTCATTGGGCATGAGAATCATCACCTCAACAAATAAGTTCTCCAGATTTGGAAGGAACTTAAGCAAGTGAACGACCAGGTCCACTTTATAAGACATGGCCAAAAACAAGGTTTTGACAGATTGCCGCATTGTAGATAGGCTGACTGTCGCCAAATCCTTCACATAACATAGAAAATAAAACATAATATTATTAGAACAAAAGGTTGGATGACATGAAACTACTTTCTCAAGGAAATGCAGCTGGAATTACTGTGAAATGTCAGTACCATAAGACCTGTGGAGCCAAGCGAGATGCTGAATTTGCCCAATGTCTCCAGTTTGGGTTGAGAGACGATGAATACCTCCATGTTATTGCTCCGAAGATCTTGGATCAACCTTTGAAGTGAGGGGGCATCCTCGATGATGAATTCTCCTTTCTCACCACGGATGCCGATGCTTACAAGGTTTGGCGAATTTATTGTGACCCGATGCCTTTCTCTATTGCAAACAAGTAGCAGGCACTCGAGTGTAGGGCAACTTGACTTGATCATGCTTTGCAACAAGAAATCTGATATATCAACCTCAACAAGCGAATGTCTCTTGACTAACCGTCACTAGTAGAAAAAGGACCTAATGTGAGACACATTAGTCCCGGTTTGATTTTAGCCCGGTACTAATAGTACCATTAGTGCCGGTTCGAACGGCTATGCATTAATGCCGGTTCGTGTTGAACCTTTAGTACCGGTTCGTGCCACGAACCGGTACTAAAGGGGTGACGGCAAGCTCGCGTCAGGCCGGGGCCCCACGATCACCTATAGTACGGGTTCGTGTCACAAACTGGTACTAAGTGGCTAACCTTTAGTACCGGTTTGTGCCACAAACCGGTACTAAAGGGGTCTGACCTATAGTCTCGGTTGCAGACACAAACCGGGACTATAGGGCAATTTTCAAATTCTACCCCCCCCCCCGGTGTATCGCCATTGAAGTTTTGAAAAAATCAAAAGAAAATGATAAAACATCAAAAAATAAAATCCTTCGAGAGGTAGTTATATTACTACATCTACTAGTTAGGAAAATTTGAAAACTTAAATTTGGACATGTTTTGCAAAAAGTGTAGGGAAAATGTAAAATGGCTATAACTTTTGCATACGATGTCGGAAAAAAACGTATAATATATCAAAAAATTCAGCACGAAAATCCGCATTCGATTTTGGCCGACTACGGCCTGTTTGCAATTTTTTAGAATCCTCAAATTCCAAAAGGGAAAAAGATATGCTCAAATTTCAGTTTTTTTATTTTGGTTAAATCTTGTCAAACTATTAATGTTACTACATAATTATTCAAGAATATTAGTGTTACTAAATAATTATTTAATTTTTTGAATTTGGTCAAATCTGGTCAAACTATGGTCAAACTTATTATAGAAATATTAGTGTTACTAAATAATTACTGTTTTTTAGAATAATAGTTTCAAACTCAAACGGTGAAACATGTGACCTAATGCTCAAGCTAAACTGCTAAGGGTTAATAGGATTGACAGCTTACATTTGTCAGGAAAACAACAAGTGTAGACGATTTGGAAAGTAGGGGGAATAGAACTCCGAAGTTAAGCGTGCTCAGGCTAGGGGAGTGAGAGGATGGGTGACCGGCCGGGAAGTTAGACGATTTGGTATGAGTTATCCACACCTGAGCAGTTAAGAGGGGTGATTAGAGACTAAATCATCAAATAATTCAGAAAACTGAAAATAAAAAAAAATCAATTTTTTTTCCAAAATTTTCAAAAGAAAATAAAAAAAAATACCTTTAGTACCGGTTGGTAACACCAACCGGTACTAAAGGTCCCCCATACCACGGCGCGAGCTCACGCCACGTGGTGGGCCTTTAGTGGAGGTTCGTGCCGAACCGGTACTAAAGGGGGGGGGCCTTTAGTCTTCACTCTTTAGTGCCGGTTGCAGAACCGGCACTAAAGGCCCTTATGAACCGGTATTAAAGCTTCGTTTTCTACTAGTGCGTAGTTCAAGTACCTCTACATAATGGTCTGGTATCTGGCAACACGCGAAGCTGACAGTGCGTAGAGAACAGGAAAACCAAAAGACAGAATTCGGTAGTGAGGGCGTAGATGAAGAGCATGTGTGTGATAATTTGAAAGTTTTTTTCACGAATCATGGAAACAGGTAGTAAAACTCAAGCACCTGGAGATTGTTCAATCTGGGGGACTCAAGCCAGGCGTGGACAGTAGAGGGTCTGCATTGGAGGTAGCATGCCGGTATACAAAGGCGGAGAACTGCTCAAGACAGTAGAGGGTCTGCATTGGAGTTTTACTACCTATTCCCACCATGCTTGAGACAACATGACATAGGGCCATTCTCATGCCCTTCGCTCATGCCATCACCACCAGCATTAAACCCTCAGATTTCCTCCTCTCTCCAAACCATCGCCTTTGCTCTTTGCAAGTTACCAGACAATTATGTACGGGCGCTTAAACTACCACCACTCAGGAGACTCTCGCTAGTAGATGTTGATGTATCAGACGTCTCATTACAAAGCATCATCAACTCTACTTCTCCTACACTTCAGTCTCTGCTGCTTGTTTGGACAGTCAGGCACCATTGCATCAGAATAAACTCACCTAACCTTATAAGCATTGGCATTTCTGGTTACTATGGGAAAATTGTTATAGAAGATACCTCGTCACTTCAACGGTTGCTTTGTGATGGTGATTGCAAGAAGTTGCGGATAGTTATCACCTCTGCACCTAAACTGCAGGTCATGGGCAAATTATCTAATATTTTCTGTGAATCCGGCATCACAAATGACTGTATAATTATTCAGGTACTGACTTTCAACAATACTTTCACCTCCACTACAAAAAAATACACTTCCGTGATGATACGTGTTTGTCATAGTAGGTCGCGTTTTTTGTCATGCATGTACATCCATAACGATTTTATGACAGAATCAAGATACTCATACCTGTGTTGTCGTAGAAGTGTTCCATGACATTACAAAAATTATCATCACGGAAGTGTCCACTTCCATGACGATAAATCGCGCGTCACAGAAGTGCTTTCGTCAAGGGTGACCGACACGTGGCATCCACCGTAAAGGAACACCGTTAAGCTATCGGGTCGGGTTTTGGATCCGATAACCCGTTAACAGCCCTGACCAATGGGGATTTTCCACGTGTAAAATCATCATTGACTGGAGGAAACACGTGTTGGCTCATCGTTGGGACAGATATCATCCACTCATTGGACAGAAGGCGCATATGATACGTTGACACGTGGCACGGCCCAACAGAGGCCCATTCCTGTGAAAAGGCCGGCCCGTTTGACTTGGTCAAAAGGTGGCGGGCCGGCCCATGGAAAGCCCGTTAACGGCCTGTTCGCATATAGCCCGCTAACTCATGGCCCGTTACGCCCTAAAGGAAATCGGCCCAACAACGTCATGTGGGCCGTCGAATATAACACCAGCCCATTTCACTTTCGGCCCATGTATGGCCCACGACGTCTTTCGGCCCATATAAGGCCTTCGTATCTTTCGGCCCTTTACCGGCCCACGGTGACTCTAGACCATAATGAACAGTAATTTTCTTTGTACCCATTAACGGCCCGTGATTTACATGGGCCGTTTCCAGCCCGTGTTAGCTTTCGGCCTATTGACGGCCCATACGTTCTTGGGCTCCTTTTCGGCCCTCGATTACTTCCGGCCCGTTACTGGCCTGTTCCCCTAATGGGCCAAATTCGGCCCATGGCAAGAGTCGGCCCGTTACTGGCCTGTTACCCTAACGGGCCAAATTCGGCCCATGGCAAGAGTCGGCCCGTTGTTGGCCTGTTAACCCGTTGCGCCATTTCCAGCCCGTCCTATATTCTGGCCCATTAACGACCCGTTATGCCTGTGACAGAATTAAGCCTTTGCTGTCCCACAGCATGTTAACGGCCCGTTACTGTGCTGGGCCGATACCAATTACGCCCGTTTACGGCCCATGTAGACCCATTTATCCGACGGCCCGAGGCCCACCGATTCTACGGCCCTGTTGGAGGCCCATTTATCGACGGCCCGTAGGAGACCCATGGATCCTACGGCCCGTATATGGCCCATGGTTGTTGCGGCCACTAACAATCCAGGGAAAAAGAAGACTAGGAAATAAATAAGGCCGAAAAAAATGCTAGGCTATTAAGGCGATTGCATAGATTACATCCACTCGGCATCAAAGATCGCCACCAGTGCAAATATAGGGAACACCCTAGACTATACAAAAATGGCTTGCTGTTTTCTTCAGCCGGTGGCTGCATGTTAAGAATAAATTTTGTATCGCACCAAAACAAATTACAACTATATAACAAAAGGAAGGTTGGCATAAAACTTAACAGTCTAGCAGATAAATGCAGCACCAGAAGTTCAGAAAGCTCAGTTCATTTGACCTGACTGTTATGTTTTCATGCTGTATTGTCCGATGGAGCACCATAAGCCTCGCCTTCATTTCCCCTAGGCTCCTGAATAACATAGCAAATGTTTGATAGTCTGGTTTCAAAACCATGCATATCTTGACGACATCGAACAATGTCTCTCCTTGTTTCACAAAGGGTCTCTGTTAGGGAATGGACTTGTGTCTGGAGCGCAGATACAACATTGCTTTGAGCTTGCATATCTTGATCATGAGGCAGTTGGGACGATATTGCCTTAACAACCAACCCAGTATTACGCAGGAGCGTGCTTTTGGCACTGTTAGTGGACAGGTACTGACCCACTGCAGCAAGAGCTGACATTGCGGTTATAGTTGCCTCGCCACCTTCAGAAGGTGGCGGTTCCACCATTTTTTCCATAGCTCGCTGAAAAGTTGAGGTTTTACATTAGTAGTACCAGAACAGAACATATTAAGGAGGCAGCAAAACCAAACAAAATAGCTTTGGTCTATATACAGAACTTATTCTGGTGAACCCATGTAAAATATTAGTTGTATTTTATTGCAAACTACATAATAAAACCAGGTTCCAAACATATGACCGTGTACCATCGCTAATGTATTGTCTATTTCTTCACATTGTATTGAGGGCTAAGGATAAAGAGACGAAGTTTATAATACGGTAAGCATAGTATGACATCATTCATATCACAAAACAACTGAGAACAGACAAACAGGCAATTGTAATGTTGTGTGGGCAAGTCCAGCACGGAACTAGATTACGGGTCAATATCAAAGGAACATCACTCCTCTCTTTTAAACCCTGTAAGGTGCAATGATACGCTAAGACAATTGTGTATAAAATTGAAAAGAGTAATTGACATTGGCTGCAAACCATGCAGTTCAAGGCACAAGTCAGAGTAAGTAGTAGTTAAAAGGCATGAGGATTAAGGACTTACAACAGCGGCTTTGACTGGTGTAGTCATGCCCTTCTTCTTGCTGGTGTGACAGTCCTTGAAGATTTCCACAGCATTTGGTTCAGGTACTTTTTGGTCCTTTCGGGCTTTCCTCTGCATTTCGAACAAGTCAATATAGATCTGATAATATGGTACAGCGAAAAGAGTGAAATAGCAGCTAATTACAAGAGCCTCGCAGTGTGCAATATAGCTATGAGATCCTGTCGTCTGTTGGAATTTCACTTTCGTACGGTTGGCCTTGTTCTTTGAACAGTTCACCTACAAGAAGATAGATTTGTGTGGCACATGTGTAAATAGGACTTCAACATGTGATCTGATCACATATATATAATGTACCTGATACTTCGGATCAGACCAGTGTTTAACAAGGCCCCTCCGATCTTCATCCGATATATTTTCCACTAGAGATGTTTGGGAAAGTTCACTGTTAGCCTTGCCTTCAAAGTGAGTTTTCTTCAAGTTATACCGATACTATCGCATAGCAGACTTGAAAACATGGGTGCAAGCTTGTCTGGTTGCATCATCTTGGCTATCCAACTTGAACCTCATCTGTTGAGAATTATGGGAGTCTCATTATCAGCAACCTAGAAAGTATGGGACAGAGCAAGACGATATTACTAGTTTCCATACATAACCATACTTACAGATAAATGGTCGAGGAAAGTGTTGTACTGGGTTTCGTCTTTGTCATTCCTGTACTGAATCCATGTTGGGGGGATACGTACATGACACCTAACGGCAACCACTGCCTCTGATACTAACTTGGCTGACTCTGTAGCATCACGTGGCCTTTTTAAACCTGTCTCAAAACGGATCTCCATTCTTCCTCCTCTAGATTTAGTTAACCTATCGAGCATTATCCCTGATGTTTGTTTCCTCTTGCACCTAGGTGCTAGTCCAGCAACGAACATAGGAAGTGTTAGTGTACATCAAACTGTGAGACTACATATAAAAAAGCATGCAACTATAACTTGACTCCAGCAACTACCTTCTTGCTGTTGAAGCTCACAAGGTTCATCTGATATTGCCAACTCGTCTTGTGTCAAGAGTGCTTGGGAAGTAGTGTCAGGTGGCAAGGGAGCTTGGGAACGTGCTGCTAGCTCAGTTGACGCACGAGTAAGTCGTGCAGCTGGTAGTACTGTGGTAGGTTTTGCAAGAACTAGGGCTGTCTCTGCTTGTTTGGTGGCAGCTATTTGTTTCTGTTTGGCTTTTTTTGCACCTCGTGTAGCATGGGATGCCGTGTTTGTAGAATTTTCCGCTGGACTTTGACCTTCTATTCCACCATCAGTACCAGCAGAATCTGCAGGATTCATCCGCTTCTCATTCCCTGCCATTCTGTGTTTCTTCCTCTTTCTCTGTGCCATGTTAAGTCAAGCCGACAAGAAAAACGAATAATAATTTAGTTCTTCAGAACAAATTGATGCGTGATGTAGACGAACTGAACTTTGATGTTACACAACCACATGATAGGAGGATGTAATATGTATGAAAAACAGGACGGAAGAGATAACCAGAACTATGATGTGTAAACTAAGAAGAAGACATTTCACCAAATTAGAAGCAATGCAATGGAAGGTAGACACCATATGAAAGATGCTACAAATATCGCTCTGCCAAGTTAACAGTGTCTCATCATAAATGACGTTTAAACAAATGTGAAGTAGTACAAGAAATAAATCATATGCAAGATGCAAACAACATCACACTACCATGTTAGAGGTCTCTCGTCATTAGTGCCATTGCATATTCACAGCATTGCATATTCACAGCATTGCATATTCACAGCATTGCATATTCACAGCTTATGATGTGTAAACTAAGGAGAATGCATTTCAATAAATTAGAAGCAATGAAAGCTAGACACCATATGATAGATGCAACGAATATCACCCTACCAAGTTAAAACTGTCTCGTCATAAGTGCCATTTCAACAAATTAGTAGTACAAGCTAGAAAAGAATGCGAGATGTAACCTATATCACACTCCGAAGTCAAACGTGTGTTATGATAAGTGATTGTTGCAGGTTACACAACAGTAGTAATTTGATGTAAGAACATGGTGTGATAGACAGATATTGTATGTTCTAGAAACAGGAACACGTGTCTTATTCAAGTATAATGTGTAAAGTAAGCAGATGGAATTCAACAAAATTAGAAGCAATACAAGCTAGACATCACACATAACATGCAACCACATATAACAGTGCCAAGTTAGAGGGAGCACCGGTGATGGTGCACTAGGGGAGACGTGCTCATCATAAACACAGCTTTGTTGAGTGTCTATGCATGTGTTGTCTTGGAAATCATCTTGGGGGTGTGGAGGAGTAGAAACTGTAGAGGCCCTCTGTTCGGAAGGAGCACCTTTATCCACTGCCTTGCTAACTTCCTTCCGCTTTATTGATTTTGAATTGTCAAGTAAAACCGACAAGAAAAAGCAATAAAATTCTCTCTTCAAAACTCATTCATGCATGATACTGACAATCACTACTTTGATGTAAGGCAAACACATGATACCAGGATGGAATATGTACGAAAAACAGGACGGCATGGCATGTTCACAACTGTTTGTGTAAACTAAGCAGAAACCATTCCAACAAATAAGAAGCAATGCAAGCTAGACACCACATGAAAGATGCAACCAATATGACTCTGCCAAGTTAAAAGCGTCCCATCATAAATGGAATTTCAACAAATTAGAAGCAGCGCATGCTATAAATCAGATGAAAGATGCAACTAATATCGCACTGCATATACTAAAGGTGTCTCGTCATATTGATTGATGCGGGATACTAAAAAAATAGTTTATGTAAGGACATGCTTAATAGACAGATGTACTATGTACTAAATACAGGATGGCATGTCACATTAACAGGTATAATGTATGAGCTAAGCAGACTACCACATGCAGTTTTACCAGATTGGAAGAATTACAATCTAGACACCATATGCAACATGCAACCACATATCATGCTGCCAAGTTAGAGCAAGCACCTGCGATGCTAGTGTAGGGGAAATGCTGTAATCAACTACAGAGCTACATTCACTATCTTCATCTAGCATTTCTGTTTCTTGAGAATCATGTCGGGAGGCTGACGCTGCATTCTTTAAATGAGGAGTAGTCCCCTTGCCTGCCTGCCTCATCATAAGTGATTGATGAGGGATACACAAGAACATTAGTTTGATGTAAGAACATGGTTAATACACAGATGTACTAGTATGTACCAAAAACAGATAGGCATGTCATATTCAAAGGTATAATGTGTAAGCTAAGCAGATGCAATTTAACCAAATTGGAAGCAATACAAGCTAGACATCCGGCTGGAGTGGTGAGCATGATCATCTAGGACCTGAGAGCCTGGTGGGAGGCGGGATGCTTCGCCACCATCATGGCTTTTTAGTTGGCTTCCAGGAGATGCCTCTCTTTGCTGGGCTTGTGACTGGCTTGGCCAGTGCCCTGACAAGCTATTTGTCTTCTATTGCTCACGGGATGGTGGTTCATGTAAAAAATATCTTTCCTTATTTAATAAAGACCGACTTCGGCCTTTCGAATACAAGCTAGACACCATATGGAACATGCAACCACATATGACACCGTGAAGTTAAAGCAAGCACCTGGGATGGTGGTTCATTGCGAGCGAGGTCCTCAACTCCACAGCTACGTTTACCGTCTCCATCTACTGACACTTCACCCTTTATAGCGATGTAACGTGTCGTGCCTACCCGCGTAGAAAGCTGGCACGACTTCTCTCTTTTCTTTGCTGCGTCTCTCGAGGTAGACTCTAAAATATCCTAGCATAAAAACACAATAGTGAGAGTATGGGTGAAGTGTGTGCAGAACTAGTGCACTGCAAAAGTAGCAGATAGCAGGTGGCTGAAAAATAAATGACAGGAGACATGTGATAGCTCTACAACATAGCATGGCAAACAAAATTAGATTCTACTCCGTATGATTTTGTAATATATGAGCACAGGAAATGCAAGTACTCCTCCAGCACACCACCACATGTGGTCATATCTAAGATAACAGTCGACTGAAAATAAATAGGTCAGTCGATTTTTTTAATGAACCGCCTGATCTATCAGGAACTGGCAGATGGCCTTCGTCTACCTCCTGCCAGTCACCGTTGATGATCTTTCTCGAACCGCCAGCGACCACCGGCCCAGACCCCTACCTCCGCCGCCCCGCCCTCCCTCGACCTCACACCACCGCCGTGCTTGGCAGCGCCCCAGGCCATCCCTTTAATCCCGTCCAACCTCCAGATCGGGCGCAAATAGCTCTAGGCCGCACATGCCCCTAGGATAAACACCAAGGCGCTGCTTCCCCGGCGTAATAGGCGTACTAGCGCCTGTTATGCCGGGGAATGCTTCCGTTAATTGGGAATCAACTGGCCAGAAATTGAAATTCAGGGGGACGACGGACCTCTAGCTAAGGTGAAATAGTATATGAGGAGAAACCTTGTGCATCGCGAGTTACTTGGAACATCTAGTATCAAGAAGAAGCGGTCAACTAGTGTCTTCTGTGGGATGAATACCGTGCAAGAAGAGACGTAAGATTTGCACGAATAAGGGAAGAGGAGTACCATTTTCGGTTGCCGGTGTGGTCACCTCCACATGTCGCGCTGATCTTCTTCTTTTTATCGGGGAAACCGATGTTCTGGAGGGTGCAGGCTTGGATGAACCCATGGCCAAATTGCTGACTGTGTTGCCGTGGCCGTATGTCGGCGGAGGGGAAGTAGATCCGAGGCGGCGAAGGACGGCATAGCAGGAACAGGTCCGGTGCGGTGGAGGGTGGCGAAGTTGGAGCGGCAGCGGTGAGGCGCAGGACGGCGTGGTTGAACTGGCTCGGGTACGGATGGCTCGGCCTCGGCTTCAACTACTAGCCGTGGAGGGCGTTGTGGTTGAGGTTGCGGTGGACGACGACGTCGGGGTATCGGCTCCGGCGTGATGGAGGAGGGCAGCGGTTGATGGGTGGGATGGGGTGGCGGACGGAGGATGCCGGGGTTTCGCGGCTGGTGGAGAGGTAGTTTTGGCTCCCACGGAGTACGAATGGGGAATCGGACGGGTGGGGGGGAACCATGTTTCGGTCTGGGACGTGCTTGTTTTTGGCTTTTTTGAACAGAAGATGGGACGCGCTTGTTTGAAATTTGGGGAAAGTACAAACTTTGCCTCCCTCTTAAATTTTGGACCTACTGCGAGTCGGGGGTAGGATGGTAATCCCAGGTGTACCAAATAGTGGGCGGGAGCGATTTCGGCCCCGCGCATGTGTGCTTAGGCGGCCATTGTGTATGAATGTTTTTCGGAGGCAGTTGCGTGGCGTCTAGATGAAGCTACAAACCTACCCCGGTTTAGACGGACGCTGCTTCGGTGCCTTAAAGGCACCTGCCTTTGGGCCACTGACATGTGAGCCAGCCACCTGTTGGGCCCACATGTCATGGACACAAAGGCAGGTGCCTTAAGGCACCAAAGCATAATCCGGTTTAGATCTTTGGACGTCGGGCCGGTAGGTTTCACGGGTCGGAGTTATTAGAAAAGTAATTTCCTTGTACTACGAAACATTGGTCTCACGCGGTTTCGGGTGAGTAGAGGCTCTTTTGGCGCTTCGTACGAAATTTTGAAACACAAGCATTCATGTTTAGAGTACTCTTGAACTATGAGGATTGACCTAAATAGACAACGTTATATTTGACCTTGTATGTTCGAAAAACTCATTAAATTATCCGCTTCTTTTTGAAATTTTGACACTTGAAAATCCTATAACAACGATTATTTTGGAATGGAGGAGCTAAATTTGAATCTATTTTGTACACGACTACATATGCTATTATGTACAAAATCAGAGCAAAGATTGGTGCCCCCATAATTTAGGTATGGTTTACAAATGCCATGATATCAAATTCAAATAATTGAATGGACTTCATGTTGAATTCGATTTTTTTAAACCACCTTAAGTTGAATTCAAATGTGCACTAGTTCATAGGTAGCTATTTATAATGTTCATTGTGTAACTTTCGTATGTATAATGTGCTTTACACACACAATATGAACTATACTCACGTTTATATTCGATTGCTAAAGCGATGCATTGTCTGGAGTTCAAAATACTAACTATGTGGATCAATTGTGTCGAATAATAACATAGACATGCTCAAATTCGATAGAATCTAGATGTCTGATGGATCAATGACCGCTCCTTACGCGAATTGCAAATATCATGATCCCATCCTAATATTTGGATACAATTTATATCTTTAATCAATGTGTACAATAGTCTTTTACGTGTAGTTTCACTCTCCATCGGTGGTCTCTCACACATGCTCACACACTCACTCCCGAGGTGTCTTTCTAGCACACATGCTCTAGATATAACCCTCCCTCCCTCTCGTAACCATTTACAACTGTTTTCACTAACCTTTATCGCAAGCACTCTTCCTCTCGCAAACATACACATGCACAATCCCCATCGACCCTTTCTATATACATGGACCTGCCTACGTGTCTCATGTACGCACATTATCTTTAGGCCTGTCTCTCACGCATTGTCTCACACCTCTCTTCCTAATCGATGAGTATGATTCTAGCAGAGCATTCTATAGGATGCCCCTTAAAGTTAGGTTGGATGAATAGTAATATCAGAGATAAAGGGGTTACCTTAGTCCGAGAACCTAGGGTTACAAATCCTAGCCGGCTTTGTCAGTGGACACAGAGTCCTTCACAATTCTGCTATCTTTGTCTTGTACGACTAGTCATCCATGGGTCTTCCTAAATGCATCACGGGCCGACCAATGTGGCGCAGGACAGAACCGAACGAAGGGCCTCACCTCGACCCACCGGACCTCACGCGGTGACACACCCTCTGCCCCCACGTCTCATTATCTTCTCACACCCACACATACCAACACAACAGCATACACAATTTTTTTTCTCCTGGTGCCTCTATTCCCTCCCCCCTTGCATATACACACTCAAGGGAATGGAATCTCTCATTGTGACGTCATATTCGTCTCTCTCTCTCTCTAGACCACTCTCATTTCTCATGCTATCTCTCCCACGCCCCCCCGTCGTCCCCTCTATCCATGCCTCTCTCGAATACGTAATACACACACATACCTCTCTAGGCCTCGCCAAATGCATCAACTACACATTCACACATGTCACATCACGTACCCCATTGATCTAAAAAGCCCTCTCTTCACGTTTATTTCGCATACAACATTCCTTTTGAATAAAGTGTGGCCAAAAAATTATTTTAGAGTTTCTACATATATACAACATTACAAAGTTATATGGAGGAGTACGAACGCTAATTTGCATTGCATGGTGCCCACAATGATATTTATTCCGCACTGTGAATTTGTATATTTTTATACTATATACAAAGTTAGTCATAATAAAGAGAAACGAAGAGCATCTCTCTCTCCATCGCATACCCCCCTTGTATGCCCCTTTCATGTATGCACACAAAACTATCACCAGGTCCTCTAAAAGTAAGCCCCCAGAAAATTCACGCATGTTTCATCTTTCTCTCGCGATATATGCAATGACGATCATTGTATTTGAAGCGAAAGCACGATACGTACATTGGACTTCAGAATCCACTCATTGCGGTCACCATTTACGATTAGTGGTTATTATACAGTCACGGGCTCACCGTACAACTCTGTATTTGCTCATGACATGACTAGTTGACCAGTTAAACGCTCCACGTGGCACCTCTAGTGTTGCATCACATTATCTCACTACCATCATGCCCACCTGTCGACTTGTATCTACTCTACATCTACACTCCTATAAAATACATAAAATACACTCTTATAAAAAAACAGAGTTGTTGATGATGGTGTGCCTGCCATCCTGCAATATAGGCCGTCCGATTTATATCTGATGGATAGGAAAGAAACTATGGCAATTTTGCAAAAAGGCCTTCCCTCGTTCATCCTTTTCTCTCACAAGATAAACTAGTCATACAAATGCATCTTGATGTTACGTGCAATGCACGGGCATTTTGCTAGTAAGAATGAAAACAAATGACAAGAAAATATTTGGACGGTGGTTCGAAGTCATGACCGCGGGCACAGCGGACAAGGTGGCCTTGTATTGGTATGCTGAGCCGTCTGTGTTAACACATAGGAGCTGGTGTGGTGATTATACACACACGCACGCATGCACACGAACTGCATCCACGCAACACTCACACAAACACATGCACCCATGCACGCACGCAACACTCACACGTACACACGCAGCTACGCACGCATGCAACACTCACACGCACACACGCACGCATGCATGCACACACCAGTACACCACACGACCAACACACACTCTCACGCTCAAGTGCTCAACCTACACGTGCATGCGCACACATCAGGCCCTGACAGACACATACACAACCAGGTGATTCCCGCACACGGGTTGGAGTCTTGTCGCGCCTGCGTAAATTTGTGTTTATCTGACCTTTTCCCTATGCGAACTGACAGGTGGGACCCACAAGGAACATGGTCAATTTAACTAGTCATAATGGCGCCACGCAGACTATTTGGTCGGTCAACAGAGTGCAATCCGATGCTGAACCATGAGCAAGTGACCGTATAATCACCGCAAAACGTACATAGTGACCGTAATCAGCTTATTCTGAAGTTCGGTGACCGTATTACGCTTTTCTCTCTGTAGGCTCTCCAAAACTACATCTCTACACGTTCTCGCATGTTACATCTAACAACTAGCAATACAGCACAACTACTACACTCTAACACAATAAATCATATGTGTTTTTAGTTTTACTAGATATCATATTGTTACTTATAATAATTCAGTTTGCATACATTAAAATTGCCTTTGAAATGTATGGCCAGTATCATCTACCGCGCGGGAAAAATCCCGCCCTTTCCTGTTCAATCGGGTTTGTATCGATGGATCATGCGAAATAGCAAAACTATAGTACTATACAGTACAAGTGACAGTTCACTGGGCCGTCGTGTCGTGTACTCCTCCGTCGTAAGAGTGGAGCGCTCGCTTTCATAAATCTTCTAGTCCCTTTCGCCGACATGTGGGACATCAAGCTACCGGGTGAAGCACCCCAGTCATGGCGCCGACGTAGTAATGAGCAATGAGGCGTCAAATCACAAAGATGCACCTTTCCCACAGTTAAGTTGGAGGGACGAAGTAATAATGCTAAAAAAAGAAGTTGGAGGGACGAAGCAACCATCATTTCACTCGTTGCTGAATCCGCTTCTCCCTCATCTTCTTCAACTTAACCACGTGTTGCTTCTGCCGTTGTTCTGCCTCATGTGGGACGCAGATCGGCTTGGTAAAGCACTGACACGTGGGACCGCATCTTAGCAAACCGCCAGGACAACATCCTCTGAAAATAAGAATCCTCCCCCGCCATCCGCGCGGCAAAATCACCTCCTTTTTACTAATCTTGATTCTATAATTTTTTAGATCAATATAATTGAGATTTGTATAGATAGCACACAGGAGCAAAACCAAGTGGTACGGTTAAGGGCATCCACAATGTGTAGCCAAATGTGAAAATAGCTTTTGGCATCGTGGGAACCATTGTGGACGGTGTTGCCAAAGCCAAAAGGATGGAACCGAAGCTCCCTGATTGATTGATTGAAGGAATAGAAAAATGCAACGTCTCTCCTCTTTCTCCCATGCTTGGACGCATGTAGTACAGTATAGAGCACAGATTCTACTCCCCTGTCCCTTCTATCACAAATCACAAAGCAGTGAGGCATCAAATCACAAAAGCACAGACGAAGCAACCATCATTTCACTCTTCGCTGACTCCGCTTCTCCATCGTCTTCTTCGAAAAACCATCTCACCGCACTAAGCTGGACGGACGACGCTATTGTGTACTCCTAGTAGTACTAGTCCTTTGGTTCAACGGACTTCCTGGATGCAAATAAGGCGGTTTTCTCGGCTTGCAGGCGGCACTTGCGAACGAATTACCGTGGTCTCCCTCAATGGTGTTCTCCGTCGAACGCACTTCGCCAAACCACAAAAAAATGATATCGTCGACGTCACCGCAATGGGGAAGGAAGTCAAATATAGTTACTACCTCCATTTTTTTGTACACAAGGCCAGTATATCAAAATTAAAATTTGCAAAGGGCCACTAACACTAATCGAGGCAAAATTGATGGGGTTTGCCACTACTAGCAACCAAGGACATTAATATCCCCTGCATGCATGCGGAAGTGAGAAGGTTGGTTTGCATGGCGCTGCATTAATCAAGCGATGAGGAGTGAGATGGTTAGCTCTTTGGTCTTTGGAGAAAAAAATACGCATTAATTGACACGTGAAACGAGGATTTGTATCGATTAAATCCCGCGAAGGAAAACCCCGCCTTTCTTTTTTAACACTAGCACTCCTAGTACGTACGTACTTATCCTGTTTGGGTCTAGGCCTTGCATTGCCAAACTTCGCCACACATTTTTGCCAAGCTTGCCTAAAGTTTTCAAAATGAGAAGGAGGTACACTTGCGCACGGCTATCGCGTTCGCACCGCACCCTCACGCGGTAGCTCCTGCACGCCGCGGTCGCACCGCACCCTGACACAGTCGCTCCTGCACGCCGCAAACCCAACCAAGGGAACGCACCCTCACTGACACGTGATGTCGCATGTGAACAAACCAAACTCAGCCATCCTATCGCTGACACATAATTTTCGTTCATAGAGTATGTTTATCCAACCGCATGTTGGGGAGTATCCGTACGGCCCGTGCGGTGGCCTGTTGGGGAAGAAGAAGAGGTGAGGAAGAAGGAAAGAAGGGTTAGGAGACGTAGGATATTCATCCAACCGCCTGAAATGGTAGACTGACCCAAGTCAGGCGACTTGCATAACAAATATATGTTTTTACACAACAAAAGATCCATAAAAAGAACAACATAAAGAAAAACTATCACTGCTCGCGGAAAGAGACGGCCTCGTCGTCTTTGGCTGCCGGCGCGAACCAGCCGTAGCTGCCGACGTGTGTCTCCGCACCGTGGTTGTCCTCAGCCTCCAGCTACTCATTCAAGCGGAGCGTGCGCACTACTAGGAAAAGGCTAATTAGTGGCGCACCTGTTTTGGCCATTAATGGCGCACTACAGGTGCGCCACTAGCATCACGCCACTAGTAATTTTTAGTAATGGCGCACCTATAGTGCACCATTACTATGCCTAGAGGTGCGCCATTACTATCTGACTTAGTAATGGTGCACCACATAGAAGTGCGCCATTACTAACAAATTTTTTTCAAAAAAAAATTTAGAAAAAAAATTTCAAATTTTTTTCAAATTGTTTTTTTCATTTTTTTCTTAATCTCGGGTCACTATGGCTTAATCTCGAGTCAATATGCTTAATCTCAAGTCAAATCGCACTCCATGGTCAAACTTCCCAAAAGGTCACCCATCCTCACACTACTCCAGCCCAAGCAAGCTTAACTTCAGAGTTCTATCCAACCCCAGCACCAGCTCACTTAACAGGCACTTGTTGATATATCTAGCATATCAATCCTATTAAACCTTGTTGATGTCAAGGACTTTGTTCATGTTCATGAGTGTGCTGAAATTTTGAAAAAATATTTCAAACTTCCATTCATATTACATATCTTATTTTGAACATTTTTTCCAAAAAAAATCGAAACTAAATTTTTTTCCTGTTACTAGTGGCGCACCTAGCATATGGTGCGCCACTACTAAGTTTGAATTTTTTCCATTTTTTCCCCTCTAGATCTTAAAAGCCCCGTATCTTTTATTCTGTTAGGTTTTTGGGGATTCTAAAAATCTTCAACAAGGTTCCCCGGTTGAATTCGGATATAACTTTTCGAGTAGATGATTTTTCATAGAAATTTTTTTTTATCCGAGTTCGTATGCAAAAGTTATGCCAATTTTACAAATCCAGAGAGATTTTGCAAATAACGTCGAAATTCATATTTGTAAATTTACCCAACAAGTAGACCACATATCACATGGGAAACTTATTTTCTTTTATTTTTTGACATTTCCGTCATTTTCTTTTATTTTTTAAAAAACTGAAAAGGCGGTCCACGGGGGGGGGGGGGGGGGGTGGGGGTGCATTCGGTGGAATTTTTGGTCAAAGTTAGTAACTAGTAATGGCGCACCACACCCACGGTGCGCCATTACTAACTTTGAAAAAAATAAAAAAAATTGTTAGTAGTGGCGCACCGAGGGTGTGGTGCGCCATTACTAGTTAAAACTAGTAATGGCGCACTATCCCCTGGTGCACCATTACTAGTTTTGAAGAAAAAAATTGTTAGTAGTGGCGCACCGAGGGTGTGGTGCACCATTACTAGTTTAACTAGTAATGGCGCACTATCCCCTGGTGCGCCATTACTAGTTTTGAAAAAAATAAAAAATATTGTTAGTAGTGGCGCATCGTGGATGTGGTGCGCCATTAGTATTTGGAGTTTAATGGCGTACCTACACATGGTGCGCCACTGCTATATAGCAGTGGCGCACCACATGTGTGGTGCGCCATTAATGTCCGTATTATCTATAGCCCTTTTCCTAGTAGTGGCGGGCGCTCTGCACGGACGAGAGCAGAGCCCAGTTCAAGTCGAGGACGTCCGGTTCCGCCTGCAGGAGGGCCTCGATGGTAGCGGCATCCGCGCGCTCCGCGTAGAGTCGAGCCTCCGCCACCCGGTTCAAGTCCAGGACGTCCGGTTCCGCCTGCAGGAGGGCCTCGATGGCAGCGGCATCCGCGCGCTCCGCCTCAAGTTGAGCCTCCGCCGCCCGGTTCACATCCACGACATCTGGTTCCGCCTGCAGGAGAGCCTCGATGGCAGCGGCATGCGCGCGCTCCGCGTCGAGTTGAGCCTCTGCCTCCCGGTCCTCCTTTAGTATCGCCATGTTGAACCGCTGGTTCGCCTGCACCATGGGGGACTCGGACGCCGGCACGAAGTCGACGTCCATCGTCTCATACCCATCAGGGGCCTTCTGCGCCGCGACCACCGCCATGAACATTGGATCGGCTTCCTCCTCCTCGTAGCTTGGCTCCAGAGAAGTCGGGGATTGGCCCGCCGCAAAGTGAGCTTGGGAAAGGAGGTCTGTGGCGCCGACCGCCGCAGAGATTTCTGCGCGGCGCTTCGGCATCAGCATCTTGTAGTAAGTGATCTTGCGGCGCACCATGGCTTTCCGGCGAACTAGGGGACAATTGATGCGGGCTAGGGGATCGAAAGGTGGGGGAATGGGCTGGAGATTAGGTGTGGTTTTGTGACACCCAAAAAAGAATTATTTTTGGTTTTATCAAAATCATTATTTGATTTGAAGGAGGGTATTTAAATTTTCCCTCTAAAGAACTCTCCCTCTCAAAGATTTCCTTCTATGACAAGTATTTTGTTTGGATTCACCCAAGACTTGATTTTTGGTCTTGGAGGTTTTTGCATCTTATGTTGGCTCATCACAAGTGTTTTCATTTGGAAAAGTTTTTTGTTGAAAATCTTTTTAAATAGCCCTAGGGCATTTGGAGTGATCTTTTCTCCTTTCAAAAACTCCTTTTGCCATGACATAAGTGGAAATCCCCTCCCAAAAGCCATCTCCAATTTTTGTGTCAAGATATACTTCAAATCCAGCAAGTTGCACTCCCCCATGTTTTTGTTTCCATTTATTCCTTATCAAAAATATTTTTCTGTCCTCTACTTTGGCTCTTGGTGATTTACAAAGGAACTACCATTTCTACTTTGAGTTTGGCCTCCAAACAAATTTCCCTGGCTAGTCCTTGGAGCCCTCAACCAAGATCCATGAAGATCCACTGGTCTCCAGTTCAAATATTTCAAATTGTGCTTGCTGCAAGTTTGGACCAGATTTGGCAAATTTGATGAAATTCATTTGTTTTCTCATCCTAAAAATCTGAGAAAATTCAGGCAGCCTCTGGGGCATTGAGAGGTCACCTCACCAAGTCCCAGCTCCAGAAATTTTTTTCTTCATGCCAAATCATTTCGTCGAACACCTGAAGGGCACTGTTACTGTCAAGTTCAGAAATTCAGTGATACAGTTTCAGTGAGCACTGTCGTTTTCTTCAGAACCTTTCCTCGATCTCGCCAGTAGCCACGGTGGCGCCTTGCTCCCTGTCCCCTCCTTCTTATACCTGCGCCGCACGAACACCTGGAAGCTTGCGGGCGTCGGCGACGAGCAGGAGGAGGTGCGCCACCCCGTGAGCGACGGCAGCAGTGGCCTTTGCGGCTGCCAGAGAGAGGCGCAGCGTTGGACGGCGCCGTCCAGCGCCGCCCAAGCCACCAGAGGCCACCACGTAGCCATCCACTCACCCGTGCACGCTGCAGTCCGTCGTCGTGAACTGCTAGGCGCGGAGCGCGCTCCCTGCCGCCGCCGTGCCCGTACGGCCATCCCGTCGAGGATCGGCGCATTACGCCTAGCCCGACCGAGGTTTAGCGGGGGAACGGCACCAGTGATCCTCCGTGATGGTGCCTAGCCTCCTAAATCCCCTGCCCAACCTCTGCCTCGCCGTAATCGCTCGCCGGAGCTATCCCGTTCACGGCCACCCCCTCGGATCGCCTATAAAAGGAGGTCCCGAGCTTGAACTCGAACCCGCACCACCTCTACACACCACCAATACCCCACCAAGCCACTTGAAGAGCCCCGAGGGAGCCTTCTTCCCCAACTCCGGCCGCCTCGACCCGCCACGGGATCCAGCGCGATTCACTCCCGTGCATGTACCCCTACCCCTCAGCTCTTGCCAGTAACCTCCTAGTACACCCACTCTTCTGACCCGCGCATCAATTTGACACTTGCAGCACCCACCGGAGTACTCCACCATCGCCCGAACCACCGTCCGCCGGAGATAGTGTCGCCGTCGACGTGGTGCTCTCCGACAGCCAAGACCACCACCCACCGACGCGGAAGATCACCCTGAACCTATTGGTACCCTCCGATCTCTCTGCCTCGCCGTGATTCAACGCTGGCGACCACCGTAGCCTTCGGGCGCCGGCGAACTCCGTTGGGAGTTTTAAACCTGACGGGTGGGACCCCCCGTCAGCCTCTCTTCTTTTCCCCCTTCGAACCATTTCCTGAAAGCGCCTTCGGGCAAGATGTGTTTTCCCCTTGGGCTGGCGCATTTCATACCGAACCGTTTTCTGTTTTCTCAAACAAGTCCCTGGATCTTTTCTGTTTCATCACAGATCAGTCCCTGGACAAAAACCCTTATATCTTTTTAATAAAAGATGATTTTTGATTGATTCTTTTTCTGTCAGTCTTGCATTTTTTCCTAGTTTTTTATAGTATTTATTTGGAAAATTGTTGGAACAATTTTTATGCACGCAACGATTTTCACGTTAGTATACGATTTCGTTATACCGTAGGTTCCGGAGGAGGTGACGGAGCCGCGAACTTCGCCGAGCTAGACTCCGACTTCTCCGAACCAGGCAAGCATGTTTGAACCTTTGATATGATGGGTGTTTTGCATGTTTGCTTGATTGGTTTGTGCATGGCATATGAGTATCGGTGAGTATTAAGTAGCATGCAAGGCAACTAACCGTGTGTTTCGAAGTTACTGTGATCTTCAATGAGAGATGACCCGATCATGTGGTGACATGAAGGGTAGTAAGATGGTATTGTTGTAGCATGCCAGTCTTACGTCATCCGATAAACTCCGACGTTAACGTGGACTGAGCCACGTTATCGTTCTTCCCCTATCGTGCTGCCACATGTTTTCTGCAAAGAATACGGTTTAGTAAGTTGCTAACCTCTTTCCTGGTACACCCCAAATAGAGGGGCCGGGATGAGGGTTCCATGGCCCTGGATTAAAGCCGGTCATCCGGTCAGGGGGCATGGGTGTTTCCGGTTGGGACCGAGAGGGGGGCACCCCTTAGAGCGCGCGGTATAAATTTGATCCCATGCTACGCGAGGTTGTAGCCTCCCCGTCTCAAGGTTTTTCTTGAACGTTGCCGAGGGTGATTCCTGGCATCGGCATGTTGAAT
Source organism: Aegilops tauschii subsp. strangulata (assembly GCF_002575655.3). Taxonomy (NCBI): domain Eukaryota; kingdom Viridiplantae; phylum Streptophyta; class Magnoliopsida; order Poales; family Poaceae; genus Aegilops; species Aegilops tauschii. The sequence goes on from NC_053036.3 coordinate 45,852,204, forward strand.
GGGTGAGTACTGGTTAGATGTGTTTCTCCTAAAACACCGTAAACGGAACTAGTCCCTTGTGACTACTGAAATCCGTTGGCTGTGGTTAAACAGTACAAACTCTGCAAAGTCAAATCCTTCCGAGCCATCGTGTCCATGGTCAAGGACCATGGCCAGTATATCCATATCTATGTCAGTCTCCGTGATAAATCCCTGGTAAACAAGCTTGAGTGGTAAACTCTGTTGAATGTTATTCCTGTGGATGGACTAACCGGTTTATTATTTCGTACCTGAGTATTTCTTGGAAATGATTTAAATTCATGAGCTACTGAAAAATCAAGTTATGAAATATTAGCCCTTTATGTGATGTCGCTCAGACGTCCGACAGTGGCATTCTTGTCATTTACTTTTGATATAAGCCCTTTATGTGATGTCGTTCAGACGTCCGACTGTGGCACTCTTGTCAATTACTTTTGATATAAGCCCTTTATGTGATGTCGCTCAGACGTCCGACTGTGGCATGCTCGTTATTTACTTTTGACATAAGCCCTTTACGTGATGTCGCTCAGACGTCCGACTGTGGCGTGCACTGTCATTTATATTCCATTATAAGCCCTTTACGTGGTGTCGCCTTGACGCCCGACTGCGGCATTGTTATTTTTATTTGTATCCTTTCCGAGGAGTCTTTCAGACACTCGATTGGCCTTCAGCATTACGTTGGGATTTCAGGAGGACTACCGCCCGACTTCCTTTTATTTCCCATGCATTGCTATCTCATTGTCTGAGTGCGCATTATTAATCTGTCCATATGCATCATGTTTACATTTGTTATATCTTATGTCCAAACTGTCTTGCGAGTACTTTCATAGTACTCACCTGGCTTGTTGATTTGGCCAGATGTTGACGAAGGCGATCTCATGGATGAAGAGTTTGATAGTGAGTCTGAAGCCTAGAGGAGTCCCAGTCAGTCCCGTGCGATCCTGGATTTGGTCACTTGTCATCGAGCCTCACCCGACGTTCGATGTGCTGTAAGATTTAGGAGTACTGTCACCCGCTTCGCTGTGACATATCCACCACCGCTTTTATTTTGAGTCAGTAGTATGCCACCAATCCCCCTTGTGTCATTTCTGCCTTTATGTATATTATCGGCGTGTTTGTAATAAATTGTTGAGCAGCCTCTGCTCAACCTTGTATTATATTTAGTACTCCTGGATTTTTCTGTAATCAAGATATTGTCTACCAGTAAGAAAGATTTTTCTCTACTAGTCCTTTTTAAGGGATCGGTTCCTCAATAAATATTTTTATTGGAAAACCAGTCGTGACAAGCTTGGTATCAGAGCCAGGCTGACTGTAGGAAGCCACTAGGTGCGATCGCTAATCAGTTATTAGCGTTTTTAGTGCTTTTTCAGCATTTTGCAAAGGTAGCTATTTTCTGTTGGTCATCATAAATTTATGATTTGACTACTCAGAATTTTTGCCTACTTTTGCAGATGGCTGGCAACGGTTGCGAGTCACAAGTATTCACTAATGTGACCGAGGGGTTTGTTAAACTTCTCGTCTCCATCACCAAGCTCACGATCGGGCCAGCGACTCGTCCAGAGTTCACTCTTTACGAGCACAAGCTCAGCGACGACGTGTCTATGCACCAGGCCATGGTGCAATTCAAGGGAGGACGTTCTGCATCTCGCCACTTCCGTTTTGTGGGAAGGGCCATGCCTACGGAGAGGCATGCCATGCAGATGGCCGCCCGTGAGGTAATAGCTCGCCTTCGGGATATTCTTCCTACGATGAAGACTCGTCGCTACCTCTACCTCCCATGCCATGTGCCATATACTTGTCACTATGCATTTGCCTGCCATAGGGGAGAGAGGGATGAAGCTATCGAGATGCTTGTTGAGTATCTCAAAGCTCTGGAGGCAGCTTTCGACGACCTCGTGGACGATCTTGTGGCTGCCCGTATGGACTTAGTTCGGGGCTATCCTGCCAACAGGAAGGAGCTTCTCCACATGGCACCGCCACTGACTTTTGTCTCGTCCTTAGCATCCTATTCACCTGCCATTTTGGCCACCGCTCGCCGTCTTCCTACCACTGAGGAGTTCGACCAGGTCATTGCTCCCACTCCAGTCAGAGCTGCACCGCCTGTCGCACCCGCGCTTTCTCCTCAACGCAGTGCTTCGCATCTGGAGCCTATTAGGGAGGAGGTGGAGGTTGAGTCTCCTGCACCGCTGGGTCTTACCCTCGGCAAGGTAAAGGACATCTTCACCATCTCCGACTGAGTGCGCCTAGTAGCCGCGCAATGTGTCTTCATGTATGATATGTTTTATATGTACTTAAGTCTGTAGTAGTTGTATGCCCTTCATTTCGGAGGGGTGTGCTAGCCTGAATAACATGTCAGGCATGTGTACGCGCATCCTGAGTGCTGTATCGTATGTTTGCATTTCGTGTGTAAAGTATGTGCTGAGCGGTCCTTCTCCGTGCGCAATCAAATATTTTCTTGAAAAATCTTGAGGTCTTTTAAATCTTTGCCTTGCAAGTTTTTCCTTGTGCCACACAGTTCTTCTCGTAAATTTTCAAAATAATACCCCAGAGTGGAAAATGTCTCGTCCGTGGACTCGTTCCATGCCAAATCCACCAGAAGAAGTTTATGGAACACAGACAAGCAACAACTTCACTCAGGGACAGTCTAGACAACACGACAGCGAGGCAGCCTTATCTCAAGTATGCCGCCTTTTCGAACAAAGCCAGCAACAACACCAAGAAATGATGAATCACGTCATCAATATGGGAAACCACCGTGAGCCGTACCAACCGCACTCCAAGTTGTCTGAACTGCAGAAGACACGCCCTCCAACGTTTGCTCACACTGATAGGCCGCTTGAAGCCGATGATTGGCTTCGAGACATTGAAAGAAAGTTGGTTATTGCTCAATGTTCTGATCATGAGAAGGTGCTTTATGCACCTCACTACCTCACTGGAGCAGCTGCAGCATGGTGGGAGAACTTCCTACACATGCATCCCAGTGAACATAGCATCACCTGGGAGGAGTTTAAGGAAGGTTTTCGTGGGGCACACATCCCCAGGAGCATCATAAAATTCAAGAAAAGAGAATTTGATGACCTCAAGCAGAGAGGCATGACAGTGACGGAATACAACAGTCAGTTTAGCCAGCTATCTCGTTATGCCTACGATGAGCATATGACTGAGAACAAAAGGATGGAAAAGTTTTTGGACGGCCTGGCGCCAGCACTAAAATGCCAACTGGTCGTACACACTTTCCCAGATTTCAAAACTCTGGTTGACAAGGCCATTACTTTGGAGAATGAGCGCCGCAGCCTGGAGGATATTCGTAAGCGAAAGAGGGACAAGACGACTCTTGCTCGCAACAACCGAAGCAAGACTGATGTTTTGAGTATTGAAGCGAGAAAATCCACGCCTACTGCTCTAAGGCCAACTAGACAGTTTCATTCAAGGGACAAGGACTTTACATACCGTCCAGGGGTCACTTCCTATGCTTGTGGAGAGGAAGGGCACTATGCCAAACAGTGCCCAAAACCAAGGGATTCGGCCCCCAAGCCGAACAATGGTGGAAATAATCCAGCCCCCAAGCGTAACAATTTCAATCCCAACAACAATCACAGGAAGGGTCACCTGAACCATGTGGCCAAGGAAGAAGCACGGAATGCCCCAGACATCGTACTCGGTACGTTCCCTGTCAACAGAGTACCTGCCACGGTTTTGTTTGATTCTGGAGCTTCTCACTCGTTCATTTCGAAGAGTTTTGTTTTGCAACATGGTTTTCCGATACTTCCTTTGGAAAAATCTATGATTATCAAGTCCCCCGGGAATAAGCAGATCACTCAGAGTTACTGCCAAGGAGTGATTATTGAATTCAAAGGACTAAAGTTTCAGGCTAATCTCATCGTGTTGGAAAATAAAGGACTAGAGGTTATCCTAGGGATGGACTGGTTGACCACCAACAAGGGATTTATTGACTGTTTCAATCGGACTGTGATTCTCACTCATCATCACGGCAAGACAATAAAAGTTACAGCTCAAGAGAGACCACGGTCACGGCAACCAAAGCTGAACAAAGTGGACCTTTCAGAATTGAGAAAAGTTCCAGTGGTGTGCGAATTTCCCGACATATTTCCAGAAGAACTACCAGGCATGCCACCAGACCGAGAGATAGAATTCAGCATTGAACTAGCACCTGGCACCACCCCCATTTATAAGAAGCCTTATAGAATGGCACCATCTGAGTTGGTAGAATTGAAGAAGCAAATAAAGGAATTACTGGACAAAGGATTTATTCGAGCCAGCTCCTCACCATGGGGTTCACCAGTGTTATTCGCCAAGAAAAAGGATGGGACACTGAGATTGTGTATAGACTATCGAGCCCTCAATATGGTCACCATCAAAAAAAAATCCGATGCCACGGATAAATGAACTATTTGACCAGCTCGCTCAAGCCAAGGTGTTCTCAAAGATTGATTTAAGATCCGGATATCATCAATTAAAAGTACGGACAAAAGATATCCCTAAGACAGCATTTACCTCCAGATGTGGATTATACGAGTTCACAGTAATGCCGTTTGGACTGACGAACGCCCCCGCATAGTTCGTCCACCTCATGAACAAAGTGTTTATGAAATTTATGGACAAATTTGTTGTGGTGTTCATTGATGATATTCTGGTATACTCAAGGACACCAGAAGAACATGCCGAACATCTCAGAATTGTTTTGGGAGAATTAAGGAAACATCAACTGTACGCCAAATTTAGCAAGTGTGAATTTTGGCTAAGACAAGTTGGTTTTCTAGGCCATATATTGACCCAAGAAGGCGTGGCCGTAGACCCAGAAAAAGTCAAAGCCATACTTGACTGGAAACCACCAGCCAACGTAACTGATGTACGGAGTTTTCTAGGAATGGTTGGATATTACAGAAGATTTATTGAAGGATTCTCCACTGTGGCAAAACCAATGACACAGTTGCTCAAGAAAGACAAGAAATTTGTATGGACGGAAGCGTGCGAGAAAAGCTTCCAAGAACTCAAAAAGAAACTAACAACAGCACCAGTTTTGATTGTGCCAGACATACACAAGAGTTTTGAAGTGTTTTGTGACGCATCTCGGAAGGGCCTTGGGTGCGTATTGATGCAGGACGGCAAAGTTGTCGCGTATGCTTCCAGGCAACTACGGAAGCATGAGGAAAATTATCCAACTCATGACTTGGAGCTAGCAGCAGTCATCCATGCACTCAAAGAGTGGAGACACTTTCTACTGGGAAATCGTTGTGAAATATAGACGGACCATAAGAGCCTTAAATATATTTTCACACAACCAGAGCTAAATTTACGACAACGATGCTGGTTGGAATTAGTCAAGGACTATGATGTCGGCATTCACTACCATCCAGGGAAAGCAAATGTAGTGGCAGATGCTCTTAGTCAGAACCCCAGCCCGGGCAACGACAGTCCACAGAACTTGAGGCCTGAGTTTCAGCAGGAGTTCGCTAGACTCAACATGGTGTTGGTCTCTGAGGGCTAAGTATCAAATCTGGAGATACAACCCACCCTAATGGAACAAATTAAGAAGGCTCGGCATGGACATCCCAGCATCGAAGGTATAAAGAGGAAAATGGGCCTTGGCAAGGATTCAGAGTTCGTCACAGACAATGAAGGAATATTATGGTACGGGGATAGACTTTGCGTGCCAAACATTGAGGAACTCAAGCAACAAATCCTAACCGAAAGCCACACCGCCCCATATTCGATCCACCCTGGAGTTACCAAAATGTACAAAGACATTCAGGAAAGATTTTGGTGGCACGATATGAAAAGGGATATAGCCGCATTCATTGCTTGTTGCGATTCATGTCAGAGCATTAAGGCTGAGCACCAAAAACCCGCAGGGCTGCTACAGCCAAACAGGATACCTGAGTGGAAATGGGATGACATTGGGATGGACATCATCGTCGGACTACCTCGATCACAACGCGGAAATGATGCCATATGGGTCATCACAGATAGGCTAACCAAGGTAGCACATTTCATTCCCGTAAAGGCGACCTACTCCACTCAAAGGCTTGCTAAGCTTTATCTCTCCCGTATAGTTTGTTTGCATGGAGTCCCAAAGACCATAATATCCGACCGGAGCAGTCAATTTGTCTCTAAATTTTGGGATCACTTACAAGAAGCTCTGAGCACTCAACTAGCATTCAGTACAGCGTACCACCCCCAGACTGATGGACAAACTGAACGCGTGAACCAAATCCTAGAGGACATGCTGAGAGCCTATGTGCTCACCTATGGATCCAGTTGGGAAGAAAGTTTGTCGTATGCCGAGTTCGCATACAACAACAGTTACCAAGCCAGCTTACAAATGGCACCTTTTGAAGCATTGTACGGATGGAGGTGTCGAAACCCACTAAATTGGTCAGAGACAGGTGACAGTCGTATCTTCGGCCCAGACATGCTCAAGGAAGCCGAGGAGAAAGTTAAACAGATCAGGGACAGACTCAAGACAGCTCAAAGCCGACAAAAGAGCTATTACGATCAAAAACATCGTGAGGTCAGCCTTGAACCCGGTGAGTATGTATACCTACGAGTGTCTCCTATGAGGGGCCTGCAACGGTTCAAAATTAAAGGGAAGCTAGCCCCGAGATTTATTGGACCCTTCTGTATAGTTGCACGAAGAGGCACAGTAGCCTACCAGCTAGACCTGCCCAAAGAGCTGTCAGACGTCCACGACGTGTTCCATGTCTCACAGTTGAGAAAATGTGTGAACAACCCGGAGAAGCATGTATCTCATGAAAACATTGATGTGCAACCAGACCTCACCTACAGAGAGCGGCCAGTAAAGATATTGGAAGAGTCTGAAAGGAGGACCCGTCAGAAAACAACAAAAAATTTCAAGGTTCAGTGGAGCAATCACACCGAGGATGAAGCTACATGGGAAAGAGAAGATTTTCTTCAGGCAGAGTACCCACATCTATTTGAGGATCAGCTGAAATCTCGGGGATGAGATTTTTCCTAAAGGGGTAGGTGTTGTGACACCCAAAAAAAATTATTTTTGGTTATCAAAATCATTATTTGATATGAAGGAGGGTATTTAAATTTTCCCTCTAAAGAACTCTCCCTCTCAAAGATTTCCTTTTATGACAAGTATTTTGTTTTGATTCACCCAAGACTTGATTTTTGGTCTTGGAGGTTTTTGCATCTTATGTTGGCTCATCACAAATGTTTTCATTTGGAAAAGGTTTTTTGAAAATCATTTTAAATAGCCCTAGGGCATTTGGAGTGATCTTTTCTCCTTTCAAAAACTCCTCTTGCCATGACATAAGTGGAAATCCCCTCCCAAAAGCAATCTCCTATTTTTGTGTCAAGATATACTTCAAATCCAGCAAGTTGAACTCCCCCATGTTTTTGTTTCCATTTATTCCTTATCAAAAATATTTTTCTGTCCTCTACTTTGGCTCTTGGTGATTTACAAAGGAACTACCATTTCTACTTTGAGTTTGGCGTCCAAACAAATTTCCATGGCTAGTCCTTAGAGCCCTCAACCAAGATCCATGAAGATCCACTGGTCTCCAGTTCAAATATTTCAAATTGTGCTTGCTGCAAGTTTGGACCAGATTTGGCAAATTTGATGAACTTCATTTGTTTTCTCATCCTAAAAATCTGAGAAAATTCAGGCAGCCTCTGGGTGCATTGAGAGGTCACCTCACCAAGTCCCAGCTCCAGAAAAAAATTTCTTCATGCCAAATCATTTCGTCGAACACGTGAAGGGCACTGTTACAGTCAAGTTCAGAAATTCAGTGATACAGTTTCAGTGAGCACTGTCGTTTTCTTCAGAACCTTTCCTCGATCTCGCCAGTAGCCACCGTGGCGCCTTGCTCCCTGTCCCCTCCTTCTTATCCCTGCGCCGCACGAACACCTGGAAGCTTGCGGGCGTCGGCGACGAGCAGGAGGAGGTGCGCCCCCCCGTGAGCGACGGCAGCAGCGGCCTTTGCAGCTGCTAGAGAGAGGCGCAGCGTTGGACGGCGCCGTCTAGCGCCGCCCAAGCCACCGGAGGCCACCGCGTGGCCATCCACTCACCCGTGCATGCTTCAGTCCGTCGTCGTGAACTGCTAGGCGCGGAGCGCGCTCCTTGCCGCCGCCGTGCCCGTACGGCCATCCCGTCGAGGATCGGCGCATTACGCCTAGCCCGACCGAGGTTTAGCGGGGGAATGGCACCAGTGATCCTCCGTGATGGTGCCTAGCCTCCTAAATCCCCTGCCCAACCTCTGCCTCACCGTAATCGCTCGCCGGAGCTATCCCGTTCACGGCCACCCCCTCGGATCGCCTATAAAAGGAGGTCCCGAGCTTGAACTCGAACCCGCACCACCTCTACACACCACCAAAACCACGCCAAGCCACTGGAAGAGCCCCGAGGGAGCCTTCTTCCCCAACTCCGGCCGCCTCGACCCGCCACGGGATCCAGCGCGATTCACTCCCGTGCGTGCGCCCCTACCCCTCAGCTCTTGCCAGTAACCTCCTAGTACACCCACTCTTCTGACCCGCGCATCAATTTGACACTTGCAGCACCCACCGGAGTACTCCACCATCGCCCGAACCACCGTCCGCCGGAGATAGTGTCGCCGTCGACGTGGTGCTCTCCGACAGCCAAGACCACCACCCACCGACGCGGAAGATCACCCTCAACCTATTGGTACCCTCCGATCTCTCTGCCTCGCCGTGATTCAACGCCGGCGACCACCGCAGCCTTCGGGCGCCGGCGAACTCCGTTGGGAGTTTTAAACCTGACGGGTGGGACCCCCCGTCAGCGTCTCTTCTTTTCCCCCTTCGAACCGTTTCCGGAAAGCGCCTTCGGGCAAGATGTGTTTTCCCCTTGGGTTGGCGCATTTCATACCGAACCATTTTCTGTTTTCTCAAACAAGTCCCTGGATCTTTTCTGTTTCATCACAAATCAGTCCCTGGACTAAAACCCTTATATCTTTTTAATAAAAGATGATTTTTGATTGATTATTTTTCTGTCAGTCTTGCATTTTTGTCTAGTTTTTTATAGTATTTATTTGGAAAAAAATTGGAACAATTTTTATGCACGCAACGATTTTCACGTTAGTATACGATTTCGTTATACCGTAGGTTCCGGAGGAGGTGACGGAGCCGCGAACTTCGCCGAGCTAGACTCCAACTTCTCCGAACCAGGCAAGCATGTTTGAACCTTTGATATGATGGGTGTTTTGCATGTTTGCTTGATTGGTTTGTGCATGGCATATGAGTATCGGTGAGTATTAAGTAGCATGCAAGGCAACTAACCGTGTGTTTCGAAGTTACTGTGATCTTCAATGAGAGATGACCCGATCATGTGGTGACATGAAGGGTAGTAAGATGGTATTGTTGTAGCATGCCAGTCTTACGTCATCCGATAAACTCCGACGTTAACGTGGACTGAGCCACGTTATTGTTCTTCCCCTATCGTGCTGCCACATGTTTTCTGCAAAGAATACGGTTTAGTAAGTTGCTAACCTCTTTCCTGGTACACCCCAAATAGAGGGGCCGGGATGAGGGTTCCATGGCCCTGGATTAAAGCCGGTCATCCGGTCAGGGGGCATGGGTGTTTCCGGTTGGGACCGAGAGGGGGGCACCCCTTAGAGCGCGCGGTATAAATTTGATCCCATGCTACGCGAGGTTGTATCCTCCCCGGCTCTAGGTTTTTCTTGAACGTTGCCGAGGGTGATTCCTGGCATCGGTATGTTGAATGGGTGTGTACTGGTTAGATGTATTTCTCCTAAAACACCGTAAACGGAACTAGTCCCTTGTGACTACTGAAATCCGTTGGCTGTGGTTAAACAGTACAAACTCTCCAGAGTCAAATCCTTCCGAGTCATCGTGTCCATGGTCAAGGACCATGGGAATATATCCATATGTATGTCAGTCTCCGTGATAAATCCCCGGTAAACAAGCTTGAGTGGTAAACTCTGTTGAATGTTATTCCTATGGATGGACTAACCGGTTTATTATTTCGTACCTGAGTATTTCTTGGAAATGATTTAAATTCATGAGCTACTGAAATATCAAGTTATGAAATATTAGCCCTTTATGTGATGTCGCTCAGACGTCCGACTGTGGCATTCTTGTCATTTACTTTTGATATAAGCCCTTTATGTGATGTCGCTCAGACGTCCGATTGTGGCACTCTTGTCAATTACTTTTGATATAAGCCCTTTATGTGATGTCGCTCAGACGTCCGACTGTGGCACGCTCGTTATTTACTTTTGACATAAGCCCTTTACGTGATGTCGCTCAGACGTCCGACTGTGGCATGCACTGTCATTTATATTCCATTATAAGCCCTTTACGTGGTGTCGCCTTGACGCCCGACTGCGGCATTGTTATTTTTATTTGTATCCTTTCCGAGGAGTCTTTCAGACACTCTCTTGGCCTTCAGCATTACGTTGGGATTTCGGGAGGACTACCGCCCGACTTCCTTTTATTTCCCATGCATTACTATCTCATTGTCTCAGTGTGCATTATTAATCTGTCCATATGCATCATGTTTACATTTGTTATATCTTATGTCCAAACTGTCTTGCGAGTACTTTCATAGTACTCACCTGGCTTGTTTATTTGGCCAGATGTTGACGAAGGCGATCTCATGGATGAAGAGTTTGATAGTGAGTCTGACGCCTAGAGGAGTCCCAGTCAGTCCCGTGCGATCCTGGATTTGGTCACTTGTATTATATACGCTTCCGCTACCCACTATAATAATCATCAAGCCTCACCCGACGTTCGATGTGCTATAAGATTTAGGAGTACTCTCACCCACTTCGCTGTGACATATCCACCACCGCTTTTATTTCGAGTCAGTAGTATGCCACCAATCCCCCTTGTGTCATTTCCGCCTTTATGTATATTATCGGCGTGTTTGTAATAAATTGTTGAGCAGCCTCTGCTCAACCTTGTATTATATTTAGTACTCCTAGATTTTTCTGTAATCAAGATATTGTCTACTAGTAAGAAAGATTTTTCTCTACTGGTCGTTTTTAAGGGATCGGTTCCTCAATAAATATTTTTATTGGAAAACCGGTCATGACAGGTTTTAGGGCAGTGGCTGGCGTAGGCCGAGCAGCGAAGTTTCTGGTGTGAATAGTGGTTCCGGTGACGACCGGTCAATCGGTTTTGACTGTACATCCCTCTTGTCGCGTTCGTGTTGCAGCCCAGCACGCTGGACCCTCCACGTCGCTCACCGAATGGAACACGCTTCGTCTTGGGTTTTCGCTCGCTTGTGGGACCGCAGTTGAGAGCAAACCGACGTCCCTCCCCTTTCCCCGCCCGCGTCATTTACTATACTACCACTCCCTCTGTTTTATGCGGAGTAAATAAAAACAGAGGGAGTATACTACGGATGAGGATCCCCAGACGTGGCCGAACCCATTGAGTAACTGACATGCGGGGCCTAGCAAGCATGGGGTCCGCCAGTAAGTGACCGAAAGGGAGGGTAAGGCAGGGATACCTACGTCAGAGGATCCACTTCCACTACTACTCCCTCCTTCCATTTACTACTACTATACAGGGCCTAATGCGTTTTTCGAGGCTAAATTTGACCAAATGTTAGAGTAGTAATATATGACATGCAACTTACACAAAGCATACGGTCAAATTCCTATGTGAAAGGAGTTTCCAATGATATAATTTTCACATTATACATCTCGTGTACTATTAATCTTGTCAATAGTCAAATGCGGTTTTAAAAACGCATTATAGCATGGTTAATAATATAGCCAGTCGATGGCTATGAGGGACTGCCATGTCATCTATAGCCATCATCTATTATATGCACTCATACGGTAGTGTGGGCTATAAGGTTGGCTATTTCCCGCAAAAAAATATATAAGGTTGGCTATTGTATTAGTACTTTTTTCCATCCCCTCTCTACTCCCTCCTTTCCGGTTTATAGTGCTCAATTCAAAAATCTCACCAATCAAGGTAGATGGCGAGTGGTGGAATACTTTTTGTAGTTTTGCAAAAACACCTAATTAATGCTCTTGTTATCCTCAAAAAATTATGTTTATCAATGCATTAATTGCAACGCATGCATGCATAAAGTACATGCATTGGTCAATTTTCTCTTAATACTTGCATGCAATGATTTAATGCACCTTGGAATCTGAACATGTGATGGAAAACAACCAAATTGAGCCTTATAAAATGGAAAAACTAAAATTTTGAGATAAGCCCTATAAACCGGAAAGGAGGGAGTATCTCTTTCTTCATATTTATTGTACTAGTATTTAACTATGAATGCGTATATAGCTAAGGCTCTTGCATGAGAGCTCACTCCCCTTACTTTTTCACATCTCTCTCCTCCACATAGGCCCTATATAAATGGAGGGAGGAAGTACATATGTTGTCAGTACTCCACGTGTACTATTGGACAGGGAACTTAAAAAAGTTACTATTGGACTGGCTATACGTGGCGAAATCCTAGTAGGAAGAGCATGCGCGAGAACAAGCACATTCACGTGGTTGAAAACAAATTGGAAACCATCTCGAGTACAAATCTAGGAGTACATACGAATCTAACAAAATTGATTGGGCGTGTTGTTGAATGTTGATACCTTTTTGATCAAAGTAGAGATACTTTGACTACACATAAAACTTATATGTAAACTAGAAAGGATAGGAGGGAGTATATTGTACGTTCAAAAATGAAACGAACATTGAATACCCTTTTTATATGATTTGCGGATGCTATGATTACCGGTTCAAAATTTTGAACCCGCCTTAGGTATCACGTGCCCCCAATCGTTCTCTCTCGATTTCATCTCGGGGTCCGGAGATCGATTGAAAGAGCACTAGGGTGGGTACATGCGAATGATACTCGGCGGAATGTTCAAATGAGGCATGCGGGAGGATGGACTCGACTGGAGGGCGACATGATCGATGGAGCAGAGGGTTGGAGAGGAATGAGAAATAAGCAAACGCCACATGATTATACTTCAAATAAACAATAAGTTGTCTCGCTTGGCCTACATAGTGAAAGGCCTAATGCGCAACACGGAGCACTGACGCTTGAATATGGCCGGGAAAACAGGGAAACCGACATGTGGGGCACACCCGTCGGGATGACGTAGCGCAGACTAGTCCAATGGAGGAGCTGGCCCACGACCTCCTCGCCACTGACAACCGTTCATGTGGGTCGTTGGGGCCAACAACGGGGCGCAGCTCTAGCACCGCCTCTGGACACGGCGACCGCAGTGAGCGACACGCTCATATCGTCGCTAGACACGGTCGGTTTCAGTATGCCGAGGGTGGCGTTAGTGCTGTGGCACGACCAACAATATGTTTGGTTTGTGCCCAAGGTTGCCCCATCAAAGCATTGGGTAGCCAAAATTTTGGTTGAGGTATTGGTTGCCCATGATTTGGCCGACATTGGCAAGAAAAATGAACTAGAGTTGGCTAGAGTTCATTGACATGCCAAAAAAATGGAAACCATCCAAACAAAGACCAATCTTTGGGTCATGACCAAAATTTTGGTAAGGTGCACTTTGGCCACAATCCAAACACACCCCAACACCCGGCTCGTCGAGGATGCACGGGGCGCCGCGACGCGTCCGTGGAGTGGTGTAGCACGGCCAACTGCATCCTCAGGACCTGAGACCATGCCGGGTCGTCTCGCTTTTTCAATGAAATGCGGGGATCGCATGTGAGCAAAGGTTGCGACGACCGCAGCTGACTACCCTGGCACACCAAAACCCTCGTCCCTCGCGCCATCGCGCGGTGCGTTCCCAGCCGGCGCCAGCTGCCCGCATTCATGCCGTCCGTTTGTATGTCGTCGTTAAGAGGCTCGGTGCCCGAGGAACCAACTCCGGCGACTTAATGACGCACCCGGAAGCTTGGCCTCAGTGGAATGCGCTACTTAAAGCGGCAACGCCAGCTAACCTCCACACCATAGCGCATCGTCCTCCTTCCTGGCACCACATCCGCCATGACCGCAAGTGCGAACGCTCTACAGGAGGGCTTGTCTTCAAGGATGAAGCTCGAGGTCGCCGCCCTCGCTCAAGTCGCCTCTCGCGACGCAATAGCGGCGTAGCCGGACGCGGACGCGACCTCACAAGCGGTGGCCACGCTGGCGGCCGACGACGGGAGCACCGTCAGCCACCCGTCCTACTTGCCACCGTCCAACGTCCGGCACCGCCGAGGTCGGGGACTCCTCCGAGGATGAGTAGGGCATGGGAGGCGGCAGGGCATGGTGTGCCAACTGGCCGGTCTGTATCCCGTGTTCTACTCTTCCTTGCCGGAGACTTGAACCCCGCCCCCGTACATAGAGATCGCAGATGGAGGATGTCGGTCGCCGCCGTAGAATAGGTTTAGGGTCGGGTTTCTTTTATTTTTCTGTCCTATAAAAGTTCGAAATGTAATGAAAATCTGCCGTGTTTGCTTTAATCTCGGCCGGTGTATATGAACTTTCACAGTAATATACATATTGTAGGAGTACTAGCAAGATGCCCGTGCGTTGCACGGAAGATCAAGATCTTGTGGGAGAAAAGGATGAACGAGGGAAAGCCTTATCTGCAAATGTGGAGAGGAGTGCGGGTAAATTGTCATAGTTTCCTTCCTATCCGTTAGATATAGATCGGACGACCTATATTGCAGGATGACAGGCACACCATCATCACCAAGTCTGCTTTTTATTGAACCGAGACAAATCTAACCTGCGAAGTAAAATAAACACATAGGGTCTATACATACACAATTTATCTTAGGCACTCCAATAGTACGTCCACTACACATTCACGCATTTCACATCTTTCTACATCTAAGGGAACCTACGAAAGGGTTAACGTAAATTGCCTCTCTCTCTCTCCTCCCCTGATTTTCATGGTGGTGGGCCCCTCCCTCCCCCAATCTACAATCAACAGCTCACACGTTTCACATTACGTTAATTACATAACTGGGATTACGTAGGTGTAGCATTACTCGTCCTAAAAAACCCAACTAAGCCAACCTCCCAGCATATCGCGCGGGAAAAGACCCGGCCGCGCCGTTTTAGTCGGGATTACCGGATTACTAGTAATTAGTATCGATGGATCGCGCGAAGCAACAAAAATTTTTTTTAGGGGGCGGAGCACCTAGTTTAAAAGGAAAAAAGGCGGTACACTCACAGCACTCCTGTCGCGGTCGCATTGCACCCCACACACGTTCGGTCCTGCACACGGCTCACGCAAACGGAATGCGCTTCGGCTTGCCTCTTCACTGACACGTGGGACTGCACTTGGAGAAACCGACCATGCGCCAAACTCCCCCCGCCCACCGCGCGAAAATCCTCCCCCACACACACAAAAATTTCCCCAAAATCCGATTCAACCGCCGTTCGGCCAACTAGCCAATAATATTCCCCAAACCCCCCTCCCCCCGTCCCCCTCCACTCCATTCGCTCTGCCAAAGCCGCCCTCCCCGCCGCACCGATACGTCGGCACCGCGGTTCGTCGAGGGGACGCACGGCGATCCTCTCGCTCCCACGGTACGCTCTCGTAGACTGTCGTCCTTTAGCCGCGCCGCCACCTCTGGCTACGTTCTTGTGGAGGCGCACAACGGTCAGCGCCGCCACCGCTGGCGACGTTCGTGTGGAGACGCACGGCGGTCAGCTTCTCCCATGGTACGCGCATTCTAAACTGAGGCTCCGTTCATGTCGGTGTAGCGCATTCTAGATGCTGTTAATCTCATTGTTTGTCGAAGTAGTTTACTGTCAATATGCTCTGCTTAAGAAGCTTCCTTGCCCTATTCTGCACTCAATCTGCTTAGCTGAGATGGCATGCCAAGGCCGATTAGTTGCTAAAATATCCTGCCATATATTTATTGTGACGTAGATTGCCATGGTCTAGTAGCCAATCTGTTAGGTGAAATAGCTCTACACCATTTTATACTCGATCTTTGTTGCTGCGATGGCCTTCGATAGTTTGATGGCTGTGTGCTCGGCCTCATTGATTGCTGAAACAGCCTGTCATAATTTAGCACTCAAATCTGTTTGCTGAATTAGCTTTACATATATTTTGTTACTTAGATCTGCTCATCCAAATATAATGCCATAGCTTTAGACATCATAATTTAGCACTCAAATCTATTTTTTTCTGGACTTCATAAAAAAGCATATATGTTTTTCCTGTAATATCTAGTAGAAGAACTAATTTTTATATCTAACAGATGGACATGACTTGGATAACTTCTGCTCGAAGATTCTCCGCTGCATATGTCGAGGGGGTTGAAAACTTCATGAACTTTATCAGAGCTGAGTACGGTGGTCCGAAATCAGATGTGCTCTGCCCGTGCAGCAGTTGTATGAATTCAGTTACAAGACCCCAGTCAACTGTGCAAAATCAACTACACTTGTATGGGATGTCGGTCACATATACTAGGTGGGTTCATCATGGTGAAACTGTCAACGTCAATGTTATTGACTACGTGGAAGCAGCAGATCACCATCTTGGTCTGCCTGATGCTCAGGTGGAAGAGGAGGAGGAAGTGGTGGTCGCGGAGCCAGTGAGTTTGACCAACATTGAATCAATGCTACAAAATGCTCGTGCATTCCGTGAACTTTCACCTGCAGAAGAAAAACGGTTGGCCCACATGTTGGAACAATTCAACGTGGCTGTCACCCCAGGAAATAAGCTGTCAGTATTCTCAGCTATGGTCACCTTTCTTCAGGTGAAGACATCTGAGCGGATGACCAACAAATCATTCGGTGCGATGTTGGCTGCTTTCCGCAAATCTTTCCCAGATGCTTCTGAGCTGCCACACACCTATAGTAAAATGAAGAATTTCCTTCGTGCAGTTGGAATTGGATATGATATGATCCATGTTTGTAAGAATAATTGTGTTCTGTTCCGGAAGGATTATGCCAACTTAAGTGAATGCCCGAAATGCAAATCATCAAGATGGAAAGATGACGATGCTGTGAAGAGGATTCCTCATAATGTTCTGAGACATTTTCCAATTACACCAAGATTGCAGAGGTTGTTTCATGATGCTGAAACAAGAGAGGATGTACTGTGGCATTCTAGGAACCAGGAGTACAGAGATCAGAATGTAATGAGCCATCCATCTCATGGTAGTGAGTGGAAAAGCTTCAACGATAAACACAAAAGGTTTGCTGCTGACCAGAGAAACATTAGACTTGGCTTAGCTTTAGATGGATTTAACCCATTTGGCCACCAGAGCGCCACATATAACATGTAGCCAGTGCTTGTTATCCCTTACAACATGCCTCCAAATGTCTGCACCAAAGAATCAAACTACATGATGGCCTTGCTCATCCCAGGTCCAAAAAGTCCTGGAAAGGATTTTGATTTGTTCATGAAGGCTCTTGTGGAGGAACTTCAACAGCTATGGAGGGGTGTTCTCACTCGAGACCTATATAGCAGCCCACCAGCTGATTTCTTGTTGCGTGCTGTTATAATTTGGTGCATCCATGATTACCCGGCTTTGTGCACTATGTCAGGGCGAACGACACATGGTTACAATGCATGTGTTCGCTGTGACAGGAATCCGCTGTCATACGCAATACTTAGCAAGATCTGTTACATTGGACACCGCCGTTTCCTTGCCAAGGACAAGCCGCATCCTAGAAAATACCGAAGACATGTGTTCAATGCAAAGCATGAAATCCGTGATGCGCCAAAGAGGCTCACCGCCGATGAGTTGCAAGTGGAATTAGAGAAGGTCAGGCATATTACACCAGGAAACCATCCTGGTAATGGTAGCGGGAAAAGGAAGCATGGCAGAGCAGAAGAGAGATTATTGTTTACCCGCAGGTCCACTTTGTGGGACTTGGAGTATTAGAAAGATTTGGATCTGCAGCATAATCTTGATGTGATGGACATCAAGAAAAATATATGTGACAGCATTAGCGGCACACTTCTTAATATTGAAGGCAAGACAAAAGATACCTTAAAATCTAGGATTGATTTGACACACCTGGGTATCAGAAAGGATTTGCAGGTGCAAGATGAAGGTAAACCACGGGATATGGCACCAGCTGTGTATGTCTTGGACAAGGTAAAAAGAAAAGAATTCTGTGAGGTCCTGTCACGTGTGAGATTCCCACATGGATTTGTTTCCAACCCTGAAAGAAGAGTTAGTGCAGATGGAAACAAGGTACAAGGGTTGAAAAGTCATGACTGCCACGTCCTACTTCAAAGGGTTTTACCTGTTATGCTTAGAGGATTGGGCCGCCCTAACTTATACAGAGTAGTTGCAGAGTTGGGACAATTCTTCAGGGAACTCTGCAGTAGAAATATCAGGATAGATGCTTTGGAGCGTCTTAGAGACAAGATACCAACTATCCTATGCGACCTTGAGAAGATATAACCTCCAGCCTTCTTTGATGTGATGGTGCATTTGGCTGTTCATCTACCTGATGAGGCACTACTTGGAGGTCCAGTACAGTATGGCTGGATGTACCCTATTGAAAGGCGGCTAGGCACTTTCAAGGGCTATGTTAGGAACAGAGCTAGACCCGAGGGTTCCATTGCAGAGGCCTACATTGCTACCGAAGCGTTGACATTGTGCTGAAAATACATTGAAACAGTTGATCAGCTTAGCAAAGAGGTGGGTGAAGACAATCCCGGGCTCAATGTTTTCGATTATTCTGTTCGAGTTACAGGGAAGAGTCGACAAGAGGGCAAACCTAAAGATTTGGACAAAATGGTTTGGTATGTGTTGAATAACTGTCCTGAGATACTACCTTATATCAAGTAAGTGCAGTACTGCAGCTTATACATCGTAATCTACTAAACTTGCAGAACATTCTTATATATTTAGATGTTTGACGCGATCACTATGTTGTGCAGCATCTACAAAAAGGAGTTACTGCCGCAAAATCCAAGAAACATTGACAAACTGGTTATGGCAGGATTTGCAAAATGGTTCAAGAACCATGTAAGCTTTTGAATTGCACTGTCAGTTTTTTTAATATATTGAGCACATAAGATGATCAACTTGTCTATTTTCTAACCATAGGTTAAGAAGGTGCGGGAGGATGGGCAGGCAGTTGATGATGCCCATTACTCACTAGCAATGGGTCCTGATACTCGGGTAAGACATTATGAATCTTGCGTTGTTGGAGATGTGCGCTACAACACCCTTGCACGATACGAAGGCAGGAAGACACAAAACAGTGCCATCATGAGCACGGATACGTATGACAAAGAGACAACTGAAATGTATGCTAACATAACAGACATTGTTCAGTTGCAGTATATCTCCAGTTTCGAGGATCATTGGTGTGTGGTTCTGTTGTGCTGTCATTGGTATAACGTGTTTTCCAGGATCGCAAAACCCAGAGCTGATGATTATTTCAATCCATCAATGTCAAGGCGGCGTACCAGACCAATGAGCCTTTTATTTTGGCAAATCAAGCAACACAGATATTTTTCTTGGAAGACACATTTGCACGTAGCGATGACTGGAGAGTATTGCAAAGGTTTTAGCAGAGGAATTCATTTAATGAAGTTGCACAACAATATGATGCTTACACTGCTCCTGATGTACAAGATAACACAGATGTTCCTAATATCTTTGAGAACCATCACGTCAATGACGCCGGCGAAAAGATTGCTTGTCGTGCTGTGGACATACAAGAGTTAATCAAGAAGAAGCCAACGTTCGAGGACGTTGAGGACGAAGAAGAAGATGACACCGTGGGGGATTATGACTCAGACTGATACACATGGCGAAGATGTTGACGCTGCTGCTGCGGATGATGATTACATTGCTTTTGTCGTATTTGCCTGTCAGAAGACGTTTTTTATCTACTATGTGAAATTGTGTTTGCTATGACAACCGAAACCTGATGAACATGTTGTTTAGTATTTTGCTGTGAGAACATCACTTGTTATGTATGCTGATTTGTGTTTGGTGATTGTATGACAACTAAAACATGATGACATTGTTGTTTAGTTGTACTCATATTTGGCTGTGGAACTTGAATTTGATGACATAGTTTGTTGTTCGACTGCAATTTGCTCGACGTCTTTGAATGAGAACAAAGCTGACGCGACAGGGCCTCTGCTATTTAGTTATTTATGAGCAAATGGGGATACCCCCTGATTTCCGTTAATAGAAATCATTAGATGTTCACAACACTACGCCCAGCCTGCTACACAGGTTTCATTCATTACTAGTTTCAGCAAAGTGCTCATCTCATAGCCACTGAATACATCACGAGTGCTACATACACTGCAAATAAAGAGACAATCATCCTACAGAGCACATCGATTTTGCACATTATCTTCACAAGCTCTTTCATCTCCTCATTGTTGTCAAGGCCGTTCAGCAGCTGTTGCTTGGCCATGATCAGAGGAACTGCATCTTTTAACCTTCTGCTCTGCATCTTCCTCTTCTGACGTTCCTTCAGTTACTTGTCCAACTGCCCAACCTGCTGGTATTGGGATTCCTCGGCTAACCAAATAATCAGCGTAGCTGCATTCCCCCACATCAGCAACTTCCCAGAAATACAAATCACACGAATCTTCCCTTTTTTGCACGAATCAAATTGGAAGATCATCAACCAAACTATTAAAAAATCAGGAACTGAACGCAGCAGAACAACACTTAAACATGTTATTACCCCATGATTCGGGCATTTGTAGAAGACTCGGCCAGGGTTGAGGATTGTGGTTGAGACGCGACGGATGACTCTACATGATTTGCAGCAGTGGCACCACACCAACAGGGGTTGCGACGAGCAATCGGTTGTGGTGCGCGTGCCAGGGGGGGATGTGATGAGACCCACAGGCGATGGTACGGGTGGCGACTTGGTGCATATCTGGTTGTTGCCTGCTGAAGAGCAGGTGGACGAGCAGCCAGCGGACATGGTTGCTGCGGCTAGAGCTTCTGATGCTAGGCAGAGTAAGTAGAGAAGAGGAGAAGCGAACGTTGGATATGTCAGTTTCATTACTTGCAGAGTAGCATAGCACCATATATAGTCATAGTCAAGGTTTGGATTCGAACCAGCTACAGGAGCACGTCTCTGTTTTTTTCTAAAACTCGGCAACGTCTCTTTACTGGTACACTAGCTTGTTCTGTACGCCTTCCCAAGTCTTTGATTTTCTTTCCCTTTTGTGCAAGGAAGGAAGGAGGAAAAAATTGAGAGTTCCTGGGACTCGAACCCAAGACCTCTCGGTTGAAAACCAAGGGTGCTAGTCACTTATGTGGCGAACGTTCCCTGTGAGGAGGACGGCAGACGAACGCATTTTCCTCACAGTTTTCTTCCTATATATAAAAAAGTATGCTACTTGGTGTCTGCTTAGTCAACAAAAGATTGTGCCAACCTTGACCGTTGGATTGACATTCAACGTCTGTCGCGTTTCTTCAGTCTCTTCTTCCTTGAGCCACCAAAGCCAAACCAGCGCCGGCGGGACCGCCTGCTCCCGCCTCCCACGGCTAGCTGTGCTGCCGCGCACGCGTGGCCACATCGCACCCTAAAACTCTGCGCATCTTCCCCGGATCCTGTTCGTTCCCGTCCGAGGCCTCACCATCGTCCTCCCCCTTGGTTCGCTCGCCGCGGCGCCGCCCTCCGGTGTTGCCAACATGGTCAACAACCGAGAGGAATAAGGAGATGACTCTACATGGTGAGGATGACAGTAGGGACCCAGCAGCGCGCGCAGTAATTTTGTTTTTTCGGGACGGAGAAGGGTATCAACTGGGTTGTGCGGGACCCGTGGCCCCTCTAGCCCAGGCTTTTATTTCATATGTTTAGCACATGACCAGCCCAGTTTGTTTTTCCTTTCTGAAAATGGCTAGCCAGCAATTTTGTTTTTTGCAGAATAACCAACAAAGGCCTACTTGCTTTTCTATGCCTTGCTGGGCCGGAAATCTTTCAAGACGAGGAGGGATGCATTTTGCCCAGAAAATGGGCTATAAGTAATAAGAAATGGGCTATAAGTAATAAGAAATGGGCTATAAGTAATAAGAAATGGGCTATAAGTAATAATAAATGGGCTGTAAAATGAAAAAATACAGCAAACACGCAATTAGTTCCAAAATATTGTTTTCTTTTGGATTTTGATATTTTAAATTTCATTGTTTTTGTGCGGGTAAAATTTCATTGAATTTAAATTAAGGTATATTTAGATTTAAAATTAATTTGAATCTGGCTAGAAATTTCGGGCTGTATGCTGTTTGGGACAGATTTGGAGGCTGACTTGTGGGTCTACTTGGTTGACGTGTACTTTGGCTTTGTCAAGTTAGTCCACAAACGATTCTAGCAGCAGTGACCGTTGGATGTTAATCCAACGGCCGTGCTGCTTCTTCAATATCTGATCTTCTTGCTCCAGCCGCCCAAACCAGCTCCGGTGGGACTACCTGCTCCCGCCTCCCGCGGCCGGCTGTGCTGCCGCACAGGCCGCACCGCCCCACCCTACTTCATTGCTGGCCAGGCCATTCCTCTACTCACCCACACCTCCTATTATTTTCCGGCGATGGCAGCCGGACCAGTAAACCCTCGTGCTCCCCACCGCGTGGGCAACCATTGCCGAGTCTTCCCCGGCTCCGTGTCGTTCCCTTCCTAGGCCTCGCTGTCGTCCACCACCATGGTGCTCTCGGCGCGGCCTGGTCAACGTGGTCAATGAACGACATCCATCGGACGTGGACTGTACGTGGAGAGGCTGACAGCTGGGTCCATGGCCGCACACAAGGAAATGCCTCCTTATTACGCGCAAAATAATGATTCCTCCACCTGACAGCTGGGATCCACCGAAAGGGCCTCTGTATTTCGTGAAAAAAACGTTCCCCCCGCTGACATGTCGGACCCACCAGCTATATCTTCGCACGCAAGGAAGTGCCTCCTTATTACGCACAAGAAAATGAATACCCCCCTGCTAGCTGGGACCCACCATAGTGGGAGGATGACTTGTGGGCCAACTAAGTTGACGAGGACGGAGGGCTTTGTCAACTTAGTGAATATGAATGATTCTAACTCCAGTGACCGTACGATGTCCATCCAACGGCTGTAGTACTTCTTCAACCTCTGGTCTTCTTGCTCCAGCCGCCCAAAGCAGCGCCGGTCGTGCCGCATGCTCCTGCCTCCCGTGGCCGGCTGTGCTGCCGCGGAGGCCTCACCGCCCCATACTATTCCTACCGCTGGCCAGGCCCTGCAGCGACGACAGCCTCACACCGCAGCCGAACTAGTGAACCCTCGTACTCCTCTCCGCGCTGGCGTCCACTGCCGCGTCTTCCCCGGCTCCGCGTCGTCCCCTTCCTAGGCCTCGCCGTCGTCCACCGCCGTGGTGCTCTCAGCGCGGCGTGGTCAACGTGGTCAAGGAACGACTTCCATCGGACGTGGACTGTACGTGGAGAGGCTGACAGCTGGGTCCACGGCCGCAGCAAGGAAGTGCCTCCTTATTACGCAGAAAATAATGATTCCTCCACCTGACAGCTGGGACCCACCGGATGGGCCACTGTATTTCGCGAAAAAAACGCTTCCCCCTGACTGCTGGGACCCACCAGCTACATCTTCGCACGCAAGGAAGTGCGTCCGGGCAAAAAAAACGATTCGCCCCCCTGAGTGCTCGGACCCACCAGCTACACCTTCGCATGCAAGGAAGTGCGTCCGGGCAAAAAAACGATTCGCCCCCCTGACTACTGGGACCAACCAGCTACATCTTCGCACGCAAGGAAGTGCGTCCGAAAAAAAAATGATTCGCCCCCCTGACTGCTCGGACCCACCAGCTACATCTTCGCACGCAAGGAAGTGCCCCCCTGACTGCTGGGACCCACCAGCTACATTTTCGCACGCAAGGAAGTGCCTGACAGTCGGGACCCACCTGGTCAAAGCGTACGTAGCGTTGTCATTCTGGTCGCGAACGTGTACGTACATACTGGTGGATGTAGAGGCGCGCACGTGTCGTAGTGGAGGCGCGCACGTGTCGTAGTAGAGGCGCACATGTAGCATGTATACATACGTACAACGGCCAGGGTGCAAGAAAGAAAATACGGTCACGTACGTACATACGGGCGGGGTCTCGAACGCCTACTCGCGCATACGTACGGCCAGGGCTCGTGTACATGGCTGGGTCGGAACGAAGAAACAGCGTCGTCATCGTGTTCGTGGGGAGCCAAACGGCTGGTTCGGAACGGAATGCGTCGTCGTGTTCATCGGGAGGGCTTGGACGGAACAGGCGATGGAAACGAGGCCTGGCATACCGCAGAACGGAGGAAACAGCCTTGTGTTCGACCGTCCACGTTCGAAACGGGATCCTGTTCATCGGGAGGGGTCTGGCGTACCGCAAAATGGAGGAAATGGACCTCCTACGGTCGAAACGGGGGTCCTGTTGATCGGGAGGGGTGTGGCGTACCGCAAAACGGAGGAAATGGACTTGTGTTGGAGCGCTACGGTCGAAACGGGGGTCATGTTGATCGGGAGGGGTGTGGCGTACCGCAAAACGGACGAAACGGACTTGTGTTGGAGCGCTACGGTCGAAACGGGGGTCCTGTTCATCGGGAGGGGTGTGGCGTACCACAAAACGGGACTCCACGGGATACTGTTCATCTCCACCGTCGACCTCCTCCAGCCTCCACTGGCTACCGTCGACCTCCTCCAGCCTCCACGGGCTCCTGTTCATCCAGCCTCCACCGCGCGCTACTCCACCGGCTACTGTTCAACCACCCCTCCACGGGCACCCCTCCACTGTCTACTGTTCATCCAGCCCTCCACACCACGGGGTCCTGTTCATCCAGAGGCAACGCCACCGCTCACTGTTCATCCAACCCCCCCCCCCCCCCCGCAACGCTCACTGTTCATCCAGAGAGGCAACATCCATCAGCTTCAGTTAGCAGCAGTAGCGAAGGAATCGCGTGATCGGGTTCAGTTAACACCCATCGATCGATCGCTCAGGTTCAGTAACGCGTAGCCTACAGTGCAATCGCTCGGGTTCAGTTAGAGCCCAACGCCTCGCTCGGGTTCAGTTAGAGCCAACGCCTCGCACACACGCGCGTACGTGTACAAGAGAAACGCGCATCGCTCGGCCCCAACCTCCCACCGTAACCGGGAACTCCCCAAAATTATCCTCGCCCTCGCTTCTACCATGGTTTTTTCCGTCATGGACGGCCCAAAGCATGTCATGCAGCTGCGTCTCCGGCCCGCCCAGGACGAAAAGCCAATTTGCTGTCATGATTTTTTGTCATACAAGTATGAGCCCACCACATCTATGATGATACCGGGTTTTGTCACAATTATCGTCATAGAGTGTCATATGTACGACAGAAAAAAAATTCGTTCGGCCCAATATGTCACGGATGTGTCTTTTTTTGTAATGCTCCATTCATTGGTACAAACAAGTTCCATGCAGTTCAACCTTTACTCTAATAATATTATGTTTTATTCTACATGAAGTGTTTGCCGACAGTCAGCACATCCACAACATTCTATCAAGACGTTGTCTATCAGCATGGATTATGACCTGCACACAGTCTTTTCCTTGGTGGAACACTTCCGAAGCTTGGACAACTTGTATATCGAGGTGATGCTTCTCACACAAATTGTAAACACATACTATGAATGGTGTAGAACTCCATTCAACAAAAAAACAACACTTAGATTCGTATGTAATGGACAAAGCTGTATATAGTCATGGACCAATATTAGGACGAAACTAAAAAAAGCTTTTATCACAACAAAGGTTATAGAATAATTCCTTCACTTGCTCTCCCAGCAGAATCACTCTTTATGGAGCTTAACCATTTCAAATCTTCATGTTTATTCAGGAAATAGCCTCTAATGAAGAAAGTCCTGCGAACGACTGTTCTTGCAAGCACCATCATGACGTTCGTTTGAAGTAACTGACGCTGGAAAGCTATGTTCAATGCGAGAAAAGCATTTGATTTGCGACATTCTTTATTCTCGACGCAGCACAGCTGCAGACTATCGGGATCAAGTTTCTTCTTCAGGAAGACTTCACGGAAGAATTCTACAAACAGCAACAAGAGGTGCTTCAGTGGGACAAAAAGGCTTCTAAACATGCTTGCCTTAGGTTGTCGCAAAGTTGCAACCACGGGAACTTAGATCTAAGGCACGCATGCGTTGAGCACCTAGATTTAAAGGATCCATTCACTTGTAAGTGCTGAAAACAGTGCTGGAGTGAGATGTTGCCGCCACTTTCCTGTTTGGAATTTACGTAGGTGTGGTGAAACAATGCCCGTACCTTTTTGCTCAATCTGTAGCCTTGCCAACAGCGAACGTGGTATTTCGGTCTATGGCTAAACGGTCTTGTGCTCATGCCGTACATTTCATTAGCTAAACGGGCTTGAAGTCTCTGCAGCCACGGCTATGTACGTTTGTGACTTTATGTGTTTCTGTGATAAGGGTCACAGGCACGGGCGTCAAATCCGCAAAGGCATCATGTGGTATTATATAGAGTCATGTTCGCTTGTGTCTGTTTCCCGAATGATTCCGTCGACTCGTTTAGACGGAGAGGCACGAACGAGAAGCCCATGGAGGCATACTTTAGTATTACGCAGAGTCACGTTCATGCATTTATTGCGCAAGCCGTACATTTCATTAGCTAAACGGGCTTGAAGTCTCTGCAGCCACGGCTATGTACGTTTGTGACTTTCTGTGTTTCAGTGATAAGGGTCACAGACACGGGCGTCAAATCCGCAAAGGCATTGTGTGGTATTATATAGAGTCATGTTCGCTTGTGTCTGTTTCCCGAATGATTCCGTCGACTCGTTTAGATGGAGAGGCATGGACGAGAAGCCCATGGAGGCATACTTTAGTATTAGGCAGAGTCACGTTCATGCGTTTATTGCGCAAGCCGCACATTTCATTAGCTAAACGGGCTTGAAGTCTCTGCAGCCATGGCTGGCTATGTACATTTGTGACTTTCTGTGTTTCGCTGATAAGGGTCACAGGCACGGGCGCCAAATCATCAAAGGCATCCTGGTATTATATAGTCATGTTCGCTTGTGCCTGTTTTCCGAATGATTCCGTCGACTCGTTTAGACGTAGAGCCACGGACGAGAAGCCCATGGAGGCATACTTTAGTATTAGGCAGAGTCACGTTTGTGCGTTTATTGCACAAGCCGTACATTTCATTAGCTACACGGACTTCCAAGTCCCTGCAGCCACGGCTGGCTATGTACGTTTGTGACTTTCTGTGTTTCGGTGATAAGGGTCACAGGCACGGGCGTCAAATAAGCAAAGGCATCGTGTGGTATTATATAGAGTCATGTTCTTACCCGGAGTCATGTTTGTGCATTTATTACGGAAACCTAACAGAATAGTGTTCAGATGTCAACACTTTTTGTTTACTCTGTGAGGCACGTAATGGCCAATTGGAGAGACAGAAAGAGGCACACGTTTATTTGCGCATTTCCACATAACTGGCGACTATGACATAAAGTAGCATAAACATAAAAAGACATGAAGGTAGATTGATTTCATCAGTTGGAAGCTCCTTCGTGGCTGCACACAGCACAAACACAAACGAAGCCCACGGATAGTGCAAAGAGTACAACGGTTGTTTGACAAGATTTACAAAAAACGCGAACACAAAAAGTTCACAACAACAAATAAATCCAAAGAACTTGGCCAACCAGCTCAAGACCTATTTTCAGCAAGCACATCTGAATGGATCCGTCAAATCCAGATATTCGACACTTCTGCTTTCTAATTCCGGAAAAGCATGCCTACAACTTGATGATAACCTAAGACGAGCACATTAAGAAGCCTTTTTGGACCACTTTAGAACCCATTGATGCTCTATGTAAAATGCTTCCGTGAACTCTGCAGGAGGTGAGCGAAACTTAATGCTGATGGTGTCAAGCTCCTTTGCACTCAGAACAAAGAACCTTGCAAATTCAATGTTACTCGGGAAGGTATCATAATCTTCCAGCGTTACTGTCTTCAGGTAAATATCGTGATGTTTGAGAAACTGCCTGTGCTTAACACGCCATTTGTTTTTTTCACCATGACGACTGCATCCTCCCTGAAAATATACATGAAAGCAACAAATACCTGTCATGTATAAAAAGAGATAGCCCATCGAAAGAACAACTGAAACAATTAATTCTACCAACTCCATCCCGAAAAGCTTGTCATACACTTGTCAAGATACAGCTGTAACGATTACAGTCAAATGTAACACAAGCTTTTTTGAGACGGAAGGAGTACTATAGTACGAACATTTATGAAGAAAATTACCTTGACAAACAAGTTTTGCAGATTTGGAAACAACTGCAACAAAGGAACAACCAAGTCGACTATATAAGGCATGAGGATAAATAAGGTCTTGACAGAATGCCGCAATCGTGTTAGCCCGAATGCCCCCCAACCCTTCATGAAAATTAACAGATGATGGATCAAAAAAGTAATATAAGAAAGGTTGGATCACATAAAACTTGTTTGCAGCTGCAAGTATTAGGAAAACTCAGTATCGCAAGGCATGACACACCCCAAGCATCCGTGAATTTATCCAGTACAGTTGCAGAGACACCAATTTTCACCAAGCCCTCCATCTCCGTGAAGCATAAAACATAGATCATCGGATTAAATAGAAACAAAGACCCGAACAAGCACGGCTGAAAGTATCGTGGAAAGTCAGTACCTCAATAAATTTACTGACTTTCGCAAACACAAATTGACCCAGCGTCTCCAGTTTAGGTGCAGAGACGACGGTTATCACCGAGTCGTCGACCTGAATATCGTGGATCAACCGTCGAAGCAAAGGGGCATCCTCAATAATGAGTTCGCCGTGTGCACAACGAACATCAATGCTTACAAGGTTAGACGATTTTATTGTGATCTGACGACCTCCTTTATTGCAAACAAGCAGCAGAGACTCAAGTGCAGGGCAACTAGAGTGGATTATGCTTTGCAGCAAGACGTCTGATATATCAACCTCCACAAGCGAGAGTTTTTCACCAGTGGTAGCTTAAGCGTCCCTACGTAATTGTCTAGTTGGCTAAGAGCAAAGGCGAGGGTGTGCAGTGAGGAGGAAAACCAAAACATGGACTCTGGAGTTGAGGGCGTACATGAATTGCATACATCCAGTAGTGTGACCTCTTTCGTCAGGAATCCTGGGAAGAGGTAGTAGAACTCAAGAACCTGGATATTGTTCAGCCTCCAGGATCGGAGCCAGGCATCAACGATGGAGGGTCTGCACTACAGATAGCACGTCGGGATAGAGAGGAGGCTAACCGAGCCAGCATGACTGGACAGGATGCATTCCGGAAGGCTGAAAACATCACCGAAACATTCTAG
The DNA here is from genome assembly GCF_002575655.3 of Aegilops tauschii subsp. strangulata. Classification (NCBI taxonomy): domain Eukaryota; kingdom Viridiplantae; phylum Streptophyta; class Magnoliopsida; order Poales; family Poaceae; genus Aegilops; species Aegilops tauschii. Next base: position 45,881,446 of record NC_053036.3, read on the forward strand.
AGAGCGCCGAGTACCGGAATAGCATTTACGGACGCGCTCGTCGGTGAAGGCGGACAACCTAGACGTGGTCTCGATATGAACAGTTTCTCCGTCTTTAAAAGGACGTGGGACAGGGATCTCGCGGCAGTCGAGATTCAGAGGAGCGATGGGCCACAAAGGACGCCAACGACGTGCGAGGATTCGAGTACGGATGCCCTCCGTGATGGGAAGACGAGAGATGATCTCACCTAGGACGCCGTCGGCGAGATCGCTGATGCGGTCCGCACGACACACCTCTTCTTCCTCCTCGGATCGAGAGGGAGCACGGTCGCCGCTTCCATCCCCTCCGACCACCAGCACACCACCAGAAGGCGGTGTCACCGGTGGCGCCACTCTCGACCTCTTGATGCTACGAGCAGCGCTTTCCATATCCACCTCCGTTGCTGGGGTGGCGCGTTGACAATTAAGTCACTTGAAGATTGAAGGCCGTGGCTTTGCTTTGCAAATGATTCTTCTGAAATGCTCACGGAAAAAACCTCCAAGGAAGCGAAGTGATGGCAGAGGCACGGCTTGTCACGTACCAGACACACGGTCTTGCCTTCGGCATTGTAAGGCACTATTCTACATGCCACACAGGCACGGCCGTGATTCCACGTGCTTCACTAGCATGTAATGACGTGATTCTCTCATAGGAAATGCCGTGAACCTACTGCCAGGAACTATATCCATTTTTGAAACAGAAACACAAACACAACAGTGACCCGTTTTGTTTGAAATCTTTGCATCACAGAAGCATGGCGTGAAGGCCCGTGAGGCACGGTTGGACAAGCATCGCAAGCACGGTTATGTGCTCTATATTTCAATTACTTACAGACAAGCATTGATTGCAAAAAAACGGCCGTGAGAACACGCGATTCTGTAATTGCTTCAATTATACTAGTAAACAAATTGTCATTAAGTCCCGCAGAGTGAAGAGCGACTGTCTGTGTTACAATTATTTTGGTTCGGAGATTCTAACTCAAATGCACAAAGGCGACTTACTGTGTTTAGTAGCGTCACGGTCCTTTACACATGAAGGCGACTTTCTGTGTCTCAGTGTTTCAGGTCACAGGCACGGTTGTCAAGACCACAAACGCATTTACCTGTTATTATCCACAGTCACGTTCGTGTCTCTTTGTGTTCCAAATGATTCTGTTGACTCTATCACCAGGAGAGGCACAGTCGGGAGGCCTAGGAAGGCATGCTTGCGTTTTACATGGAGCCACGCTTGTGCGTTTATCACGGAAACCCAACGGCTCGACGGGCGTCTCCTCGTATTCCGGTGTGCACGGCACGTGGCGCCGCCCCGTAAACCCAAGGGTCCGACGGGCGTTTCCTCCGGTGGCTCTGGCTCTTCGCCCGAGGCGAGGCTCCGGCTATTTAAGCCGGACGGGGTCTCTAAACCATAGCCACACCCTCTTCCCCCCTCTGCCCGCTGCCAGGCCATCCATTCCTCTTGCTGCTCTCCATACTGACCCTCTCCACCATGGCCGGGCAGGAGGAGACTAATGCGGAACCCAGTGTCCAGACACTGAAGGAGATCCAGGCTGGCGAGGGTTCCTCATCTGTAAGTTCACACTACTTCCGCTTCATTCCTTTTTTCTTTCCTTCGGCTACTTGATTTAGTTGTGAATCGTGAATAAGCCAGACGGAATCTCGAAACCCTAGCCACATCCCCTTCCTCCTTTTGTCCGCCTCCAGGCCATCTAGTCATCTTTCTGTTATCTATCCTGACACTCTCAGCCACAGCTATGCAGAAGGAGACTACTCCAGAGCGCCGTGTCCAGTCGCCGGAGGAGATCTCGGCTGGCGAGGCTTGCTTATCTTTAAGTTCTCTCTGCTTCGGCTTCATTCGTTTTTTCTTTCTTTCGGCTACCCGATTTAGTTGTGAAACGTGGATCATTGTGGTGAGCTTCTTCCTAAGTTGATGATAGTGTGTCCTACCATCAATCTGACACCTTCTCTTTTGTCCCGGTGAAGAACCGGTGGGAGGCTACAGAAGCTCACCTCTTGAAGATCGTGGAGATATCCACGAGGTTGTACGATCTTATGGATGAGAAGATGAAGGCGAAGCTCAAACTTGAGTACGACAAGCTCAAGCTGGACACATACGTTATGATAAAAGAGATCAAGGAACTTTGCGCCCAGCGACCCTGATATATTGTATCTGAACCAATTAAGCAGTGGACTAAAAGTTTCTTATTTTGTCTTCCGTTACCTCGTAGTCAGTAACTTTGATAACAAACGTGTTTTGGTTTCCTGGGTCACGTTCATTCCAAGTTTATGGGTACAGATGTGAACATTAACGTAATGGCCGATTCAAGAGGCGCTGTTTTTAAAAGCACGGGCGTCAAGTCTCTGCAGCCAAGGTTCTTTGTACCAACTAGAGTCATGTCTTGTGCACACATGAATGCGTGGACATTCCTGCCTTTCTTTGATTTAGTGTTTCGGGTCACAGGCAATGACCCATTCAAGAGACACTGTTCTTAAAAAGCACGGGCGTGAACTCTATACAGCCACGGTTCTATATCAAGTAGCCTCATGACTTGTGGACTCATGATAGCGTGGATATTCGTGACTGCCTGGCGTTCAGTGTTTTAGTGTTTCGGCTCACAGGCACGTGTAGAAAGCCCAAAAAGCGTTCCGAATGATTCAGTCGACTCGTTCAGACGAAGAGGCACGGACGTGAACCCATGGAGTGATGGTGTGGTATTACATAGAGTCACGTTCGTGCGTTTACTGCAGAAACATAACATAATTGGATTGAGATGTGAACCCTCACTGTTTACTTTGTGAGGCAATGAATGACACACCCGAGAGACACTGTCCTTAAAAGCACGAGCAAGAACTCTATGCAACCACGGTTCTATACCAAAGAGCCACTGTCAAACGCATGGAAGTCAAGCAACGAGGGCCACACTTTTAGTAGTAGAAAAAGCACTTTATCAGCTAGCGTTGCTCCTTTGCTACGCACACAGTAGGGTGGCTGTGGAAGGCACGTTATTCAAGCAGAGAACGAACATCACGATGCCACGACAAGGTCAAAAGCATGGTTGTGAGTCTGCAGTGTCACGGCTAGAATCCTCGAGACGCATTTGGGTGTGGCCTGTTGAGTAGAAACTCGGTTGTGAGGTCACCAGACGCACTACGTAACGCCCCGCAAAACAGGTTTGGTTGACCGTTGTGGTGGCTGTCTATGCTTTAAGCTCTTTTCATCTCTCCTGTGTCGCAGCAGAGATGCATGGTTGTATTCTTACACCATCCAACTTCATAAAGATAGGGCTGCAAAAATTTACAAACAAACCTATCGCCCTTATAATATTTTCCCAGCTGAGTAATAAAAATACCTAAACAAGCAAAATCTGTTCTGTTTAAATTTGTTTTGTTTCTACAATTGCACCAAATAAACTTACAAGCCATTTTTTATAACCACAGTACGAGGAGCAGAAACAGTGCAGCGGCTCAAATGCAGCTCCATTGTGCATGCATTGTGTGCATGACAGGTACAGGTACATAAGACAGGCACTGTCGTACATACAACACGGCACGGTTACACATACAGCGCGCATCTCTCCACTAAAAAATTAAATCTACTTTATGTCTCTTAACCTTGGTGCCATAGCATTTTATGATCCTTCGGCCCGTACAAAGCCGCAAAACCACGCATTTCCTTCATGGCTGCACGCAACACAAAAATAGACAAGCCTACACACGGTGCAAAGACAACAACGGTTGTCTGATAAAGTTTACATAAAACCCAAGCTCAAAAGAACGCAACAACAAATAACTCCATATACCTGGACAACTAACACAAGGCCTGATTTCAGCATCCACACATGAACGGAACCGTCAAATCCAGCTATTCAACACTCCTCTTCCTTAAAAGCGGACGCGCGTGGCTGCAACTTGATGATAATCTAAGATGTGCACGTTTAGAAGCCCTTCTATGCCACTCCAGAACCCTTTGTTGCTTTTTGTAAAATACTCCCATGAACTCTGCGGGAGGGGAGGTAAACTTAATGGTCATGGTCTCCAGATACTTTGCATTAATAACAAAGAACGTCGCAAATGCAGTGTAACTCCCGGAGCGAACATAATCTTCCAGCGATACTCTCTTCAGACAAACGCCGTGATGTTTGAGAATGGTCATTAAGTCCTGCAAAGTGACGAGTGACTGTATGTGTTACAATTCTTTTGGTTAGGAGATTTTAACTCAAATGCACAAAGGCGACTTTTTGTGTTTAGTAGCGTCACGGTCCTTTACACATGAAGGCGAATTTTTGTGTCTGAGTGTTTCAGGTCAGAGGCACGGTTGTCAAGCCCACAAACACATTGACCTGTTATTATCCAAAGTCACGTTCGTGTCTCTTTGTGTTCCAAATGATTCCGTTGATTCTATCACCAGGAGAGGCACGGTCGGGAGGCCTAGGAAGGCATGCTTGCGTTTTACACGGAGCCACGCTTGTGCATTTATCGCGGAAACCCAACGGCTCGACTAGCGTCTCCTCGTATTCCGGTGTGCACGCCACGTGACGCCGCTCCGGAAAAACAAGGGTCCGACGGGCGTCTCCTACGGTGGCTCTGGCTCTTCGCCCGAGGCTAGGCTCCGGCCATTTAAGCCGGGCGGGGTCTCGAAACGCTAGCCACACCCTCTTCCCCCCTCTGCCCGCCGCTAGGCCATCCATTCCTCTTGCTGCTCTCCATACTGACCCTCTCCGCCATGGCTGGGCAGGAGGATACTACTGCGGAACCCAGTGTCCAGACACTGCACGAGATCTAGGCTGGCGAGGGTTCCTCATTTGTAAGTTCACTCTGCTTCCGCTTCATTCCTTTTTTCTTTCCTTCGGCTACTTGATTTTGTTGTGAAACGTGAATAAGCCAGACGGAATCTTGAAACCCTAGCCACATCCCCTTCCTCCTTTTATCTGCCTCCAGGCCATCCAGTCATCTTGTTGTTCTATATCCTGACACTCTCAGCCACGGCTGTGCAGAAGGAGACTACTCCAGAGCGCCATGTCCAGTCGCAAGAGGAGATCTCGGCTGGCGAGGCTTGCTCATCTGTAAGTTCCCTCTGCTTTGGCTTCATTCATTTTTTCTTTCTTTCAGCTACTTGATTTAGTTGTGAAACATGGATCATTGTGGTGATCTTCATCCTAATGTTGATGAGGGTGCGTCCTGCCATCAATATGACACCTTCTGCTTTGTCCAGGTGAAGAACATGCTCGAGGATCTCGTGGAGATAGCCACGAAGTTGGACGAGGAGATCAAAGCCACCATTGCACGTCTTATGGATGAGAAGGCGCAGCTCGAACTTCAGCGCGATAAGCTGAAGCTGGAATCATACGTTATGAAAAAATAGATCGAGGAACTTCGCGCCGAGCAAACAAAAAAGAAGTATCGCCGGACTAAGTAGACAGCAGCGACCCAGATCCTCGTACATGAAGGTATTAAGCAGTGCACTAAAAGTTTCTTATTTTTTCTTGCGTTACCTTGTGTCACCAGTAACTTTGATAACAAATGTGTTTTGCTTTTCTGGGTCACGTTCATTCCAAGTTTATGGCTACAGATGTGAACATTAACGTAATGGCCAGTTTGAGAGACGCTGTTTTTTAAAGCACGGACGTGAAGTCTCTGCAGCCAAGGCTCTTTGAACCAACTAGACTCATGTCTTGTGCACTGATGAAGGCGTCGACGTTCCTTCTTTCTTTGTTTCAGTTGAAAACGATTCTGACACTGCTTCTCTTACGCACAACCATGGGTGTTTACTCTGTGAGGCACGGAATGGCCTATATTTGAGAGACGCGGTTTATAAAAACTTATTTTCCTTGTATTTAAAAAGCACAGACGTGAAATCCATACGGACACGGTTCCGTACTGAGTTGCGTCACGCTTCTTTCTTGATTCTACGTATATTATTCGATAAAGGCATGGTGTCGACGTTCGCGCCTGTCTGTGTGAAGTCTCTACAGCCACGGTGCGTGAAGTCTCCACAACCACGGTTCTGTACCAAGTAGCATCATGACCTGTGCACTCAAAGCCATGGTGCGGTATTATATAGAGTCACGCTTGCCTGTATTTGTGTTCCTAGTGATTCCATCAACTCGATCAAACTGAGAAGCACGGGCGTTAAGCCCACAGAGGCATAGCTTTGCATTACGCACAGTCACATTCGTGCTTTAATTGGGGTAACCCAGCGGAATGGTTCAGATGTGAACACTCACTGTTTACTCTGTAAGACATGAAATGGCCAATTCGCAAGACACTGTTTTTAAAAGCTTATTCCCTTGTTATTAAAAGCACGGACACGAACTCTCTACGGACACAATTGCGTACTGAGTTGGGTCACGCTTTTTTCTTGATGTTACGTGTATTATTCGATAGAAGCGTGGAGGTTCATCGTTGTATGTGTCACAATGTTAAGGTTCACAGGCACGGGCGTACAGTCCTCAAAGGCATGGTATTGTATTATATAGAGTCACGCTCGCCTGTCTTTGTGTTCCGAATGATTCCGTCCACTCGACCATGCAACCGTGAGAGTCACGGTTGAACACTCACCAGCGGCATTGTCGGGTATCGGGTTCCGGCAGAACCCTTAAGGTTCGAACTCTAGGGTGCACGCGAAGATCTACTCCCTACCAAAATACGCACATAACCTCGCCGGGATTCTAAGCTAACACGATGAACAACACAAGAGACATGAGGTTTATACTAGTTCGGGCCACCGTTGTGGTGTAATACCCTACTCCAGTGTGTGGTGTGGTGGATTGCCTCTTGGGCTGATGATGAACAGTACAAGGGAAGAACAGCCTCGCGAGAGGTGTTCTTGTGCTTGGTGGATGTGAGGATGATCTAAATCGGTTGGCTCTCGATGAGATTCCCCCTTCTACTGTGGTGGCTAGCTCTATTTATGGAGGCCCTGGTCCTCTTCCCAAATATTGAGCGGGAAGGGAGCCAACAACGGCAATTTTGAAAGGGGACAGCTAGTACAAGCTATCCTGACTAAAGGTGGTCTTCGACTGCCAAAGGTGCTGATGATGACGCCATCTTGGGCTCCATGGTGACCTCCGTCCTGCCGCTCTGCTGGTCTTGGTCTCGTTGCGCCGATATGGAAACCTTTGCCTGATGCCTCGGTACTCCGCGCGTGTGCTTGCCCCCTTTGCACCAAAGAGGAAACGAGTGCACTGTGCGGGCTGGCACCCGCCTGCTCTTGATCTTCATGGCTTGCATCATGAGCACCTCGCCAGGTACCCCTCGCCTTGATCTCTCCGCCTCCTCGCGAGCCTGCCTGGTGAGGCCGCCCCTGAGTAGGCGTTGCGTCGTCCGCCCCACGAGGCTTGGCCCCTCGCGAGGGTCTTGAACTTGGGTTGATGAAGACGGGCCGTACTGGGCCACTGGTGAGCCAGGCTGCAGGCCGTAGGCAGGCAAGTCTGGGGACCCCCGTTCCCAGAACGCCGATAGTAGCCCCCGAGCCCAAGGCGCCCTCGGACTTGGCTTAGCAGCGAAGCCAAAGGGCAAGTGCGGAGCGCCGCGGGCCCCAACAACCTGCGGCCTTGGTCGACGAATGGCGACTTGACTGGACGTGGGCGTCTCCGGTTCCCCACGCTGCCTCGGCAACTGCCCGATTTGACGAGTCCCTACTGCATGCAAAAAGAGTCATCATTACCTGTGATCGTGGAGGCCGACGGTTGGCCTCCTTTGGGCTATAAATGGGGAGGGGCGAAAGCACCTGTTGCTCATCTCCCCTCGCCCCGACTGCTTCTTCTTCCTCCTCGCTCCGGTTGCTCGCAGCGTCCCATGGCGCCCGTGAAGAGGTTCTCAGCCGCGGAGAAAGGGAAGGCTCACTAGGAAGGGCCTGGCTCTCCTCCGCCCAAGTGCGGCCGCAGCCGCCCCCGCAAGCGTCCCGCGTCTCCCGCCGCGGCTTCTCGTGGTCACAGTGGTGGCCGCCCATATCGAGGTAGCCCAGTTGGTGGAGGAAGGCGTGCCATGGCTGCGCGGCCCCCACGGCCACGCTTCCATTTGGCAGACGTGCTGCCGGAGTTTGTTGTGTAGTTGGACAACCCGACCGGCAACTGGCTCCAGCTCCCTCGCTTCTTCGCAGGCAAACTGCCGGCTGCTGGCCCCGAGGGGCTCTGGCTGCAGGCGGACGGCTGCTGCAGCAGGGCCTCCTGGGTCGCGTTGGAGATCTTTGTCACCGGGAACGTGGCCCTGGCCCGAGGCTGGCAGACGTTTGCCCGCGTGCGTGGCCTGGGCAGGCGGTGCACCCTCCGCTTCAAGTACGACGGCGAGGCGACCCTCTACGTGAGGGTGTTCGGAGAAGATGGTCGTCGTGCTGGGTGCTGCCCTGAAGACGATGACGGCGACGTGGTGCTCGGCCTTGGCGACGGCCGCGAGGAGGGTGAGAGCGAACCCGCTCCGGGCGACGACCGCAACTCGTCGAGCTTCAGCGGCTCCTCCTCCGGCGACACCTCCTCCAGCGGTGGACGCGACCCGCCGCTGCGCCTGCTTCGAGGGTGGTAGTGGGTCGTCCCGTCGCCGCGCCCAGATGAAGCGCGAGGCGGAGTCCGACTGAGCTCGGGAGGATGACGCAAATCCCTTCCCGCGATCTGCGCGCTGCTTTTATTTTGTTTTTCTCCTTTTCCTGCATCAAGGAGAGAAATATGGAGCCCCGCGGGGGCGTGCTGCAAACTATGATCCCTTAATTATCGTGCTACATTTATTGTTCCTGTGCTGTGTGATGGTGTCATGGTTATGTGCTTGCGCGTAGGAACAACTTAGCTCGGGACGTTGCAGTAGTTTCCGCCTCGCGAGGTGCCTGCTTGAGGCCTCGCCGGGCGCCTTAAGAGCTGCAAAAAGTTAGTTGGGAGAATCGTTTTCGAACCTTGGCCACGAGGGCTATCGGCTATGGCCCGGTGCTTTGCGTCGCGATGCCCGAGGGGCATGGACCGGGAGGGGTGCTCCCGTTATGAACTCGAACGAGAGGGCCTCGCAAAAACTAGGAGAGAAAGGGCTCACGAGGGCGCCCGGGCAGCCCCCTCGCGAGGTTTGCGAGAGAGAGAGCGAGTCAGACAAAAACCGAGAACAGAGAACAGGGGCAGAAGACGACAAACAATGCTAGAAGCAACTCCAATAAAGGTCCGAACAAGGGAGAACAAGCCAACTGCGGAAAGCAAATGAAAAGCCGTGTCTGGCACCTTGTCTAGTCTTCGACGTCTTCTCACCAGCGCGGAGCTAAGTGCTGCCACTGCGCATGGGCGGGAGCCCGCGAGGCCCGAGGGCGGCACTCCGGAGACTCCGGGGTGTGTACAGCCCCAACTCATTATTACGTGAGAGTGTCACGGGCGGCGAGCTTCACAGGCACTGGACCTTCTTCACAGTCACCGGGCCTTTCTTTGGGTGGCGAGCTTCACAGGCACCGGGCCTTCTTCACAGCCTCTGGGCCCTTTTTTTGGGCGGCGAGCTTCACAGGAACCGGGCCTTCTTCACAGGCACTGGGCCTTTCTTTAGGGGTAGAACTTCCGGAGGTGCAGAATGTTCTAGACGTTTGGGACGGGCACCCCCTCCTGAGTCTCCAGGCGCGCGGCGCTAGGCCTGGAAACATGAACAACTTTGAACGGGCCCTCCCACATGGGCGAGAGCTTATGCAGCCCTTCCCTGGAGAGCACCCGCCTGAGCACGAGGTCACCTACCTCGAGAGTCCTGGGGCGGATGTTGCGGCTGTGGTACTGCCGCAGGGCCTGCCGGTATCTTGTTGCTCGTAGTGCGGCTTCTCGACGGGGCTCCTCCCCCAGCATGAGGTTCGTCCCCCGCATGGCGTCCATTGCGCTTCATCATACGCTAGGACCCGCGTGGAGCGACGCCTGACCTCGTGAGGGAGGACCGCCTCTGCTCCGTAGATGAGGAAGAACGGGGTCTCGCCAGTTGACTTGGTGGCGGTAGTGCGGATGGACCACAGCATGGACTGGAGCTCGTCGTACCAGCCCCTGCCGCAGGCCTCCAGCTTCTTCTTGAAGGTCCTGGTTTTGAGGCCCTTCAGGACGTCTGCGTTGGCGCATTCTGCTTGGCCGTTACTCCGGGGGGTGCACCGAAGCGTAGCATATCTGCGTTCCAAGGCTAGCACAATATGTTTTGAAGAGATTGCTGGTGAACTGCGAACCGTTGTCGGTGATGATGCGATTAGGGACCCCGAACTGGCTCACGAGGCCCTCGATGAACTTGTCTGCGGAACCAGCTGGGATGGTGCGGACGGCTTCCACCTCTGCCCACTTGGTAAACTTGTCAATGGCGACGTAAAGGTAGCGTAGCCCAAAGGCGCTCGAGGGAACGGGCCCAAGATATCCAGCCCCCAGACCGCGAACGGCCACAAGAGCGGGATGGTCTGCAGGCCCTGAGTTGGCTGATGGATCTGCTTGGCATAGAATTGGCAGGATTCAGACGACTTCACCAGCTCGATTGCGTCGTTGAGTGCCGTAGGCCAGTAGAACCCGCTGCGAAACGCCTTGCCGACGAGGGTCCGTCACGATGAGTCGTGTTCACAATCTCCACCGTGTATGTCGGCCAACAATTCCTTCCCCTGTTCCCTGGAGATGCAACGCAGGGAAATGTCATTTGGCCGCCTCCGGTAGAGCTCTCCGTCTTGGATGCAGTAGGCCATGGCCTGCCGGCCACGCGTTCCGCTCCCTCCTCTTTCTCTGGCAGCGTCCCTTGCATTAGGTAATCCTTGAATTCTGTGATCCAGCATCCCTCCTGAGGCTCCAGCGCCAAGAGTAGGCGTGCTCCCGAGGTCAGGCCACAGGTCGGGGCTCCTGTGGCGGGTGGCTGAGGGAGTTCCTCCCGAGGCTGTGCTGTGCTTGAAAGTGACGGTGTCGCCGATGGCTTGAAGAGCCGCTCCTCAAAAACGCCTGGCTCCTGAGGCAGCCACCTGGATGCCCTCCTGGCAATGTCATCAGCCTCTTGGCTGGTGCCACGGGACACATGCTGCAACTCCAGCCCCCAAAACTGTTTTTCCATCCTGCGCATCTCCGCAAGATATGCTTCCATGTGCTCGTCCTTCGGCTCGTACACCTTGTTGGAGAAGTTGACGAGGAGCTGTGAATCGCCCTTGATGGTGAGGCGCTTTACCCCCAGCGCTGCTGCAGCTTTCAAGCCTGCTATGAGGCCCTCGTATTCTGCTATGTTGTTGGAGACCTTCTCGCCATGCTGGAAACAGAGTTGCATGGCGTAATAGAGCTTGTCCATAGTGGGGGATACAAGCACTGCGCCAGCCCCCGCGCCATGTCGCGAGAATGCTCCGTCGAAGTACATGACCCAGCCATCTGGTGCCTCACTTCCTCGGGAAAGCGACCGATCCTCGCCTGCTTCGAGCCCTGGTGCCTCTGTCCATTCCGCCACAGAATTTGCGAGTGCGGTTCCCTTGACGACCCTGGTTGTGCTGAATTCCAACTGAAACGCTTGCAGCTCAATGTTCCATTCGACGAGCCTTCCAGCGGAGTTGGGGCTCCTGAGTACCCTTTCCAATGGATAGGCCGAGATGACCTTGATGGGGTGACCTTGAAAATAGTGCCGTAGCTTACGCGAAGCTACCAACAGCGCGAGCAAAAGCTTCTGAGGCATAGGGTATCGTGCCCTTGCATCCCGCAACACCGTGCTGACGAAGTACACCGGGTGCTCGACGAGAGTGGGTGTGCTGATGAGGCCTGTGCCCTCCGGAGGATTTGACGCCTCCTGAGATGACTGAGCCCCCAGCGCCTGGCTGCCTGGCGCGGCCTCTTCATCCCTAAGGACGTCTTCGTGCTGAGGCTAGTCTCCATCTGCAGAGGCCGTGGCCTTCGCGAGGCCTTCTTGGTCTTGTGCCGCCACGGCTGGCGCCGTGGCTGGGCGTGATGCAGCCTTGACCTGGCGCTCTTCCCGAACCGCCACTATAGCTGCACTGGCAGAGTAGGGTGTGGCGGCGAGGTAGAGCACCAGGGGCTCAAGAGGGCGTGGTGCCACCATCACAGGAGGGCTGGTGAGATACTTCTTGAGGTCTTGAAATGCTTGGTCGGCCTCCTGTGTCCACTCAAACGGACCCTTCTTCTTCATCAGCTTGAAGAAGGGCAGGGCGCACTCCCCCAGCTTGCAGATGAAGCTTCCAAGAGCAGTGACGCGTCCGGCGAGCTTCTGCATTTCTCTGAGGGTTTGCGGTGGACTCATGTCTTCGATTGCCTTGACCTTCTCCGGGTTGGCCTCGATCCCTCTGTGGGACAGGAGGAAGCCCAGGAGCTTGCCGGAAGGAACTCCAAACACGCACTTCTCCGGGTTGAGTCGCAGGTCCACCTTGCGAAGGCTCGCGAAGGTCTCCTCCAAATCCTGGATCAAGGTCTTTGCCTCCCGAGACTTCACCACAATGTCGTCGACGTAAGCCTCGGTGTTTTTCCCAAGCTGCCGGCCTAAGGCAATGTGCATAAGCCGCTGGAAGGTTGCGCCCGCGTTGCGCAAGCCGAACGGCATGCAGGTGTAGTAGTACACTCCGCATGGGGTCAGGAAGGCCGTCTTCTCCATGTCTTCCACCGCCATCTTGATTTGGTGATAACCCGAAAATGCATCCAAGAAGCACAACAGGTCACACTCGGCGGTGGAGTCGACAATTTGGTCGATGCGGGGGAGCGGGAATGGATCTTGAGGGCAGGCCTTGTTGAGGTTGGTGAAGTCGACGCACATGCGCTCCTTCCCCCCTTTTTGGGCACAACAACGGGGTTTGCCAGCCATTCAGGGTAGCGAACCTCGCGAATAACACCTGCTGCCGCCAGCTCGCGGGTTTCTTGGACGATGAAGGCCTGCTTCTCGGTGGACTGGCGCCTTGCTTTCTGTTTCACGGGGCATACATTGGGGCTTACATTCACGTGATGCTCAATGACCTGCCTTGGGACCCCTGCTAGCTGCTTGGGTTCCCACGCGAACACATCCTTGTTCGTGAGCAAGAACTTCACCAGCGCCTCGTCTTGGTCGTGGCCGAGGTTGGCGCCTATGGTGAAGGTGGCGCTTGAGGACCCGTCCTCCTCAACTGGCACCTGCTTGGTCTCCGCCTTGTCCTGGGTGAACATCTGCTTCTTCTTGGTCAGTGCAGCCTTTTTGGCCTTGGAGGTGTCCGTGCCGGCTGGCTGCGCGACTGCGGCTGTCTTGAGGGCAAGCTTGAGCGCTAGCAGAGCATCCTTGGTATCTCCAGCTACGGTGAGGACGCCACTGCTCCCGGGCATCTTCATGAGGTTGTATGTCGGATGAGTCGCTGCCATGAACTGAGCCAAGGCGGGGTATCCGAGGATGGCGTTGTATGGGAGGCCAATGTGGGCGATGTCGAAGTTGAACAGCTCCGTGCGGAAGTTGTCGTGGGTGCCGAAGGTCACAGGAAGGCGGATCTGCCCCAGGGAACTGGATGAGCTGCCTCCGACGCCCGAAAAGGGCTTGCTGGGTCGGAGCCGTTCTAGCGGTACATGGAGGAGGCTGAAGGCCTCCACCAAGAGCACGTTGAGGCCGGCGCCGCCATTGATGAGGGTCTTGGTGACGGCCACCTGGCAGATGGTGGGCGTGCAAAGCATTGGGAGCGCGCCCGAGCATGCGGTGCCGACGGGGTGGTCGTCTGAGTTGAAGGTCAGGTCGGCCTCGGGTGCCGCCCAACCCGGAGGAGCTCCTTGCCGCGTGAGGGTGGCGCCGATCTGGTGGAAGAACGGCTTGGTGTGGCGGTCTGAGGGTGGCGCCTGCGAGCCGCCCAAGAGAGCTGCGACAACCGGGGGCGCCGGCCCCGCGTAGTGGGTGAGGAAGAGATTGTGCACCTCCTCCCGGAGGCCACAGAAGGTGCCGGCTATTTGAGCAACCATATGCGCGGGACGCCGGTGAGGGCCATGGGAAACCAGTTGTCCATGACCATGTCGTCGCCTCCGGCCTTGAGGACGGCCTCCTCGTATGCCAGTAGGAAAGCCAGCGGATCCACCGCGCCGCTGTAGCGTGGCGGCATTTCTGGCTTGAACTTGTGCGGCCACTGCACCTGCCGCAAGGCGGGGGCCAGGGCTCGGAGCCCCCTAGCCCCAGCGTCGGCACCGGTCGCCGGAGCCGGAGGCGAGTTGTCCGCCATGAGGGCGAAGCGCAGTGTTGGTGGAGAGCGGGCCGACGGAAGGGAGAGCTCTGGCGCACCCCTACGTGGCGCGCCAAATGTCGGATATCGGTTTCCGGCAAAACCCTTAAGGTTCGAACTCTGCGCGCGAATATCTACTCCCTACCAAAATACGCCCATAACCTCGCTGGGATTCTAAGCTAACACGATGAACAACACAAGAGACACGAGGTTTATACTGGTTCGGGCCACCGTTGTGGTGTAATACCCTACTCCAGTGTGTGGTGTGGTGGATTGCCTCTTGGGCTGATGATGAACAGTACAAGGGAAGAACAGCCTCGCGAGAGGTGTTCTTGTGCTTGGTGGATGTGAGGATGATCTGAATCGGTTGGCTCTCGATGAGATTCTCCCCTTCTACTGTGGTGGCTAGCTCTATTTATAGAGGCCCTGGTCCTCTTCCCAAATATTGAGCGGGAAGGCAGCCAACAACGACCATTTTGAAAGGGGATAGCTAGTACAAGCTATCCTGACTAAAGGTGGTCTTCAACTGCCAAAGGTGCTGATGATGACCCCGTCTTGGGCTCCATGGTGACCTCCGTCCTACCGCTCTGCTGGTCTTGGTCTCGTTGCACCGATATGGAAACCTTTGCCTGATGCCTCTGTACTCCGCGCCTGCGCTTGCCCCCTTTGCACCAAAGAGGAAACGAGGACACTGCACGGGTTGGCACCCGCCTGGCACCCGCCTGGTCTTGATCGTCATGGCTTGCGTCAGGAGCACCTCGCGAGGTACCCCTCGCCTTGATCTCTCCGCCTCCTCGCTAGCCTGCCTGGTGAGGCCGCCCCTGAGGAGGCCTTGCGTCGTCCGCCCCGCGAGGCTTGGCCCCTCGCGAGGGTCTTGAACTTGGGTTGATGAAGACGGGCCGTACTGGGCCACTTGTGAGCCACGCTGCAGGCCGCAGGCAGGCAAGTCTGGGGACCCCCGTTCCCAGAACGCCGACAGACATGGCCATGGTTGCCTGTACCCTTCGGTTATTTGTATCTCTCTGTCACGCAGCACAGAAGCATCCTTGTATGCTTACAACATCCACGTTCAGAAACCGACGCGGCTGCGGAAAATAACAACGAAACCTGTGCCTCTGATATTTTTCTCCGCCGAGTAAAAATACATAAAGAAGGAAAAGGCGTTCTTATTTAAATTTGTTTTGTTTCTATAACTGCAGCAAATTAACTTACAAGCCATTCTTATAATCACAGCACGAGAAAATAAACGATCGAAGCTGCCCGCCCGCCCCACCGATCGCTTGCTATTTCATCGCTCCACGTGCGGCCTTGTTTTTGAATGTTCAGGGATCCCTTCTTCCTTCTCCACCCTTGTGCAACCCCACCCTTGTGCGTAGCTATTCAACCTATTTACCTGTAAAATTAATATACATACATAAAAACAAAGCGAAAAACTGCGGTCATCACTGTTTTTTGCTTACGTCTTGTTTAAGCTGCATTATTACCTTTTAATTTTTCTATTCGTACTGTTCTCCGGTACCAAAAAGTCTCCACTCACACCTTTCCTTTCTGGAAATGGACTGTGCAGATTCCGTGCCTTGTCCTGGGCTTCCCTGCACGCATTCTGTGTGCCTGGCTTGTGTGCTGTTCGATTCTGGCGTAGATGCAAGACTTTGGTAAATGCTCCCTGTTGTCAGTGGGGTCATTGGAGTTGCTGGCGTCTGATGTCTTCATCCTGGGCTTGGAGTGCATTGCCCTGAGCCGTTTGATGTCCTCGATGGTGTTGTCGGCCATTTCATTGACCTTGCCCTCTTCTCCGGCTACGATTTCCTCTTCTCCTCTTAAATCCTCATCCTCTCCTGGACTTCTGGGTTATCCGGGCAGTTTGTTTTCCTGTGACCCTTTTCTCCACAACGGCCGCACTTGGATGCGGCTTTGTTGCCTTTTCCTTTCTTCTCAGAACCAGCTTTGATTCGATCTCCTTTTTTCGTGCCCTTTGAGCCACTCATGGGAGGGTTCTTGAGAGTTTCTGCAGGAATGCCTGTGTCTGGTTCCTCAGCAAGTGCCGCCATGACTTTTATTTTCATATCTACCGTACACTCACGCAGCACACTGAATGCCTTCTCTTTTCTGCAAGCATTTGAACAGATATCCGACAACTCAGCGTAAGCGAGGCCGAATCTCATAGTTGCATGGTCTTGTGCGGTCATGCTATCACCTTGACTTGTAGACAGAACTTTCATACTCTCTGATAGATTCCTGGTCCATCTTGGGATGATGAAGGATTTTGGAAGTTGGTTGATCATTCCTGTTTCGTCCATCACCTTAAGCACATGGCAGCACTGAATGCCATACCTACTCATTTTCTTGCAGCTGTAACTATATATTTCTTTTTGCTTAACCACATCTACCCTGAACTCAGACCTGTCAAATTCCTCGCCCGGATATGGTTTCCACACTTTTTCTCCAGGCTCAGTAATCTTTTTTTCAAAAATACTGCCTCCCCATTACCAGGTCAGAGCACTTGAAGTAAGTCTGGTTCCGTAGCTCCAGCTGGAACTTACTGAAAATTTCATTCATGTATACTTCACTTGCTTCTCTTTTAATCGGAAAACCCGTCTCTAGTGATGGCGCCTTCTCTTCTGTTCGGTGTCTTTTCTTGTCAAGCATAGCGAGGCAATTGTGCTGAATCATGTGATACGCATGAACAAACCTTTTTATAGTGTCCCTGTGGTCGATGTAATTCTTCCACATCGAAATCATGCTCTCACTGTGAGTGGTTGTTGACGAGAAAGGATAGAAGCAGTCCGTGAAGTAGGTCGGCACCCAGAAATTTCGGAGTTCCCATAGCGTGTTTAGGTGTTTGTTGCCTTCCGCCTTGTGCACAAAAATTGCTGCTTTCTAGGCACGCTCAAACTCGTCTTGATCTAGTGAGTTTTTGACGATTCGAAATAAATCATCAGACATCCCTGGGTGCTGTGCAAACACTACTGCGTTATTTTCCTTCATGTTCTTCCTAATATGCCACCAGCAGAACCTGTGCCTTGTTCTCGGAAGAGCTTCCTTTATTGCAGTCTTCATCGCCTGGTCCTGGTCTGTTATTATGTATTTCAGCTCTTTACCTCCCATTGCCTCGACAAACGTGCTTAGGAGCCACTTGAATGACCCTATTTTCTCATCCTTCAAAAGGCCTAGTCCAAACAGGACGGTCGACCCATGGTTGTCGACACCTATAATTGGTGCAAATGGCAAGCGATATATATTCGTAGAGAATGTCGTGTCAAAAGACACGAAATCTCCATATAGCTCATAATTCATCTTGCACAAGGAGTCTGTCCAGAACAGGCTCCACACTACATTGTTCTCTGTCTTCTGCAGCACTTCTGCAGCACTTGTATAAAGAATTTCTCCAGAGGTGTCATCTTCTTATAGCATCTCATGAACTTCAGCATTCAATCAGATGGGTGAAGTTGGTGGTTGTGCTCTAGGCGCACGTTCTTCAGATACCATTTCCTCCTATCTGCATCCCTCTTGGCTATTATTTGGACTGGGCAGCTTGTCCGGATCAAGCAATTGCTCCTTCTCTCCTTAACATATCTCTCAGTTGTTTTATTCTGCCCTTCCTTGGTGCACTCAAACACCTGCTTGTCAAGCTCCTGATCATATGTCGATCATCTGCTCGTTGATCGCTTGGCAGCAAAGCCAACCTTTCTCGCATATCTGCAGAAAAAGATAAAGCACTCATCCAATGATCCGAAGACCATACCACCCTCTGGTTCGAGCGCTTCGGTGACCTCCTGAATCGTTGGGTATATGCATTCTTTGAACATGTCGTCCATTTCTTTCTCTAAAATGGTCGGCGGCACCATGATGATTCTGTTTACCGTGTCTTCATTTTTCTGATCGCATTCACTTCTGACGACATCAGTTTCATCGCCAGCCATAGGTCCACTCATAGCGGAGCTGCTACTGCTCTGTTGTTTGTCACATGCAGCAGCGTCGTTTCTGCATGGCACGGTCAAATCCATAAATGAGTCTGCCTCTCCACAGTCGCATTGTGCAATGCTACTCCCTGTTTCTCCGGCACTCGTGCAACCAAGGGATTGTGTTGCTTCTACCATGCAATCCGTGCTGGCGCTGTACGCTACTTGCTGCTGTGAACGTTGCGTTCCCTTAGAAATGGATGGAGAACTATGATATTTCTTTGCCTCATCTGTTATCCCCTCCGCCAAATCCTGAACACATGGCATGAAACAGAATTAGATATCCATAGTAGCATATGCATTTTTTTTTATTTCTAAACAAAAGATTTATATGACTCATTAGGGCTCATCTGGTATACCAAAACCATACCCATGCCTCTTCACCAAGTATAAGCGGTACACCAGAGGCACTGTTCACATTACACCCAGCAGCATGAACGTGACCATGCTACACACACATGTGGACAAAGAGGCATAGATGTGCTTCTGTTTACACCATACAACCGGAGAGGCACAACGACATCCTATACAATAGAACAACTGCACATACAGCCGTACCAGACGGACAGTCGTCCTCCTGTTTTGCACTTTACCCTGTTCTTCCATAAAACTGTTTGTGTGTTGAATTAAAAAAGCATAGTTTCGACGTCACCTTTGTTTTCCCATGCCTCTCTTGTCCAGCAAATCTTGGCGACAACCTCAGTGCATTGGTAATTTCGCTGACGATTCTGAATGCCATCGGAGATCCTTTGGAAGGACCCCTCATGTTGAACGCCACAGGTGATCCTTTCAAAGGACCTTGCCTTATGTTTTCATTGATCCGTGGACTACCGCGATACTTGCTTCCTTGCTCGTACACCTGCGTGTGCAAGATACTAAAATTTAAATATACCAGAAGAAAACAAAGAAAAAATTGCTCACAAAAAATATACATTTGCTTTAAATGTTGTTGCACGTTCGTATTTGCTGTCACCTGTATTGCTTTCTGGTGCTGCTGAATGGCAAAGTTTACTCCTCCTATGTTTGATTTTGTCGTTGGTATCTTCTTGCTTGTGCAAACCGTACTGAATCCTTGAACACCAATGCTTTTGTTGCCAATGATCCTTCTGCTTGCATCAAAGGAAATTTTGTTACCCTGTACCTCTTCATTATGTCCGCCTTCAAACGCTGGGCCGTCACAATGCCAGCTCTGCGCCTTTGTGGACAACTGTGTCTTGAAACAGAAAAAATAATTAGAGGCACGTGTGAGTATTACGAATAATTAGCACGTAAAACTTCCACGTACGTTCAAAACCAGCGTTTGAAGTTTTCGTCGTTACCTGCACAATCTGCTTAGTGGAGTCTCTGCTGCTTAGAATGCTCCTCTTCGCAGGCGTCTGCTGCACACCATGCTCCTGGTTGGGATGCTTTCCAAGAACTTATATCTCACTCTTGACTCCAATTACTCCAGCCCGCATGGCATGTGCGTGTTTGATAGCATCTGCATCCTTGATCTTCTTCTCGTTTTGTAGTGATTTTTTTTCTTCCACCTCTCGATACTCAACTGCAGAGTAGATGCACAGGATAAACAGATATTACAGCATTCATCCAGGATATATTAATCATTTTTGTTGTTCTTAATGATCTACACTACAAAAAAAGACACATCCGTGACATTTTCGGCCGAACAAAAAAAAATCTGTCATACTTATGACACTTCTATGACGATAATTGTGACAAAACCCGGTATCATCATAGATGTGGTGGGGTCCTACTTCTATGAAAAAATATCATGATAGAAAATGGGGTTTTTGTCCTGGGCGGGCCGGAGATGCAGCTGCATGACATTCTTTGGGCCGTCCATCACAGAAAAAACCATGGTAGAAGCGAGGGCGAGGAAAATATCGGGGTGTTCCCGGTTACCGTGGGTGGTCAAGGCCGAGCGATGCGCGTTTCTCTTGTACACGCATGCGCGTGGGTGCGAGGCGTTGGACTCTAACTGAACCCGAGCGAGGCGTTGGGCTCTAACTGAACCTGAGCGATTGCACTGCAGGCTACGCATTACTGAACCCGATCGATCGATCGATGGCTATTAACTGAACCCGATCGAGCGATTCCTTCGCTACTGCTGCTAACTGAAGCCGATCGATGCTGCATCTGGATGAACAGTGAGCATTGCTGGGGGTTTGGATGAACAGTTCCCGGTGGGGTGGATGAACAGGACCCCGTGGTGTTGCCTCTGGATGAACAGGACCCTGATCGATCGAGCCGGTTGGGGCTGGATGAACAGGACCCCGTGGAGGGCAGGATGAACAGGACCACCCCGTGGAGGGCTGGATGAACAGTAGCACATGGAGGGGTGGTTGAACAGGAGCCCGTGGAGATGGCTGGTTGAACAGTAGCCGGTGGAGTAGCGCACGATGGAGGCTGGATGAACAGGAGCCCGTGGAGGCTGGAGGGGGTCGACGGTGGAGATGAACAGTATCCCGTGGAGTCCCGTTTTGCGGTACGCCACACCCCTCCCGATGAACAGGACCCCCGTTTCGACCGTAGCGCTCCAACACAAGTCCGTTTCCTCCGTTTTGCGGTACGCCACACCCCTCCCGATCAACAGGACCCCCGTTTCGACCGTAGGAGGTCCGTTTCCTCCATTTTGCGGTACGCCAGACCCCTCCCGATGAACAGGATCCTGTTTCGAACATGGCTGGTCGAACACATGGCTGTTTCCTTGTTTTGCGGTACGCCAGGCCTCGTTTCCATCGGTTGTTCCTTCCAAGCCCTCCCGATGAACACGACGACACATTCCGTTCCGACCCAGCCAGTTGGCTCCCCATGAACACGACGACGACGCTGTTTCTTCGTTCCGATCCAGCCATGTACACAAGCCCTGGCCGTATGTACGCGCGAGTAGGCGTTCGAGCCCCGCCCGTATGTACGTACGTGGCCGTATTTACTTTCTTGGACCCTGGTCGCTGTACGTACATGTACATGCTACGTGCGCGCCTCTGCTACGACACGTGCGCGCCTCTACATCGACCAGTATGTACGTACACGTTCGCGACCAGAATGACAACGCAACGTACGCTTCGACCAGGTGGGTCCCGACTGTCAGGCACTTCCATGCGTGCGAAGATGTAGCTGGTGGGTCCCAGCAGTCAGGAGGAAACGTTTTTTTCGTGAACTACAATGGCCCGTCCGGTGGGTCCCCGCTGTTAGGTGGAGGAATACTTATTTTGCGCATAATAAGGAGGCACTTCCTTGCTGCGGCCGTGGACCCAGCAGTCAGCCTCTCCATGTACAGTACTCTTTCGATGGAAGTCGTTCCTTGACCACGTTGACCACGCCGCGCCGAGAGCACCAGTGTGGTGGACGACGGCGAGGCGTAGGAAGGGGACGACGCGGAGCCGGGGAAGGTGCGGCAGTGGAAGCCCGTGCGGAGAGGAGTATGAGGGTTCACTGGTTCGGCTGCGGTGTGAGGTTGCCGTCGCCGCAGGGCCTGGCCAGCGGTGGGAATAGTAGGGGGCGGTGAGGCTTCCGCGGCAGCACAGCCGGACACGGGAGGCAGGAGCATGCGGCACGACCGGTGCTGCTTTGGGCGGCTGGAGCAAGAAGACCAGAGGTTGAAGAAGCACTACGGCCGTTGGATGGACATCGTACGGTCACTTGAGCTAGAATCGTTCATATTGACTAAGTTGACAAAGCATTCCGTCCCCGCCAACTTAGTAGCCCACAAGTCAGCCACCCACCAAGGTGGGTCCCAACTAGCAGGGGGAGTATTCATTTTTTTGTGCGTAATAAGGAGGCACTTCCGGTGGGTCTGAGCTGACAGCGGGGGGATTGTTTTTTCGTGAAATACGGTGGCCCGTCCGGTGGGTCCCAACAGTCAGGGGGGAAATGTTTTTTCGCCAAATACGGTGGCCCGTCCGGTGGGTCCCTGCTGTCAGCCTCTCCACATACAGTACTCTTCTGATGGAAGTCGTTCCTTGACCACGTTGACCACGCCGCGCCGAGGGCACCAGGGCGGTGGACGACGGCGAGGCCTGGGAAGGGGACGACGCGGAGCCGGGGAAGACGCGGCAGTGGATGCCCACGCGTAGAGGAGTATGAGGGTTCACTGGTTCGCTGCGGTGTGAGGCTGCCGTCGCCGCATAATAACACGGGGTGTGGGTGAGTAGAGGGGATGGCCTGGCCAGCGGTAGGAGTAGTAGGGGGCGGTGAGGCCTCCGCCGCATCGCAGCCGGCCACGGGAGGCAGGAGGATGAGGCACGACCGGCACTGGTTTGGGCGGCTGGAGCAAGAAGACCAGAGGTTGAAGAAGCACTACGGCCGTTGGATGGACATCGTACGGTCACTGGAGCTAGAATCGTGCATATTGACTAAGTTGACAAAGCCCTCCGTCCCCGTCAACTTAGTAGGGCCACAAGTCAGCCTGCCACTATACTGGGTCCCAGCTAGCAGGGGGAGTATTCATTTTTTTGTGCGTAATAAGGAGGCAATTCCTTGCGTGTGAGGATATAGCTGGTGAGTCCAAGCTGTCAGCGACGGTAATGTTTTTTTCGCAAATACTGAGGCCCTTTTGGTGGGTCCGTGGAGGCATTTCCTTGCGTGCGGCCGTGGACCCAGCTGTCAGCCTCTCCACGTACAGTCCACTTCAGATGCATGTCGGTCGTTGACCACGGTGACCAGGCCGCGCCGAGAGCACCAGGGCGATGGACGACGGCAAGGCCTAGGAAGGGAATGACACGGAGGCAGGGAAGACTCAGCAGTTGTTTTCCACGCTTAGGGGAGTACGACTGTACGAGGGTTTACTGGTTCGTCTGCCGTCGCCAGAGAATAACAGCAGGTGTGGGTGAGTAAAGGGATGGCTAGGCCAGCGATGGGAGTACGGTGGGGCGGTGAGGCCTACGTGGCAGCATAGCCGGCTGCGGGGAGGAGAGAGCAGGCAGTCCCGCTGGCGCTTGTTTGTGCGGCCAGATCAGGAAGAGCAGAGATTGAAGAAGCACGACGGCTGTTGGATGGACATCCAACAGTCACTGCTTGTGCGTCAACCTTTTTTTAGGAAAGCCTCAAATCTGTGGAAAACATCATATAGCCCATCTGCGATTATTTCTAATAATTTACAGCCCATTTGCTAATTCTGAAGGTTTTTTTTGGAGCCCATATTCTTTTTGTTAGCATTACAGCCCATATTGTGGCCACGGTTAAAAAATTATACAAAATTTTGCATATTTCGGTGCGGTCCGAACTGTTTTTAATCCCCAAATTTCGAGTCACATTTAAACTGATTTTAAAAATAAATGTATATCAATATAAAATCCAACAAATTGTCCACGCATAAAAATCAATGCAATTTAAAATATCAAGATGAAAAAAAGAAATTTGAAACTAATTGCCGGTTTGATGTGTTTCAAATATATGTACAGCCCATTTCTCATTACTGATAGGCCATTTTCTCGTCCAGCCGAATGAAGCTCTCCTCGTCTTGAAAGATTTGCAGCCCAACAGGCCTGACAAAGCGACTTACTTGGCAAATCACAAAAAACTGGGTTGTGGCCGTGGACCTAGCTGTCAGCCTCTCCACGTACAGTACTCTTCCGATGGAAGTCAGTCGTTGACCACATTGACCACGCCGCACCGAGAGCACCAAGGCGATGGACGACGGCGAGGCCTAGGAAGGGGACGACGTGGAGCCGGGAAAGACGCGGCAGTGGATGCCCACGCGGAGAGGAGTACGAGGGTTGATTGGTTCGGCTGCGGTGTGAGGCTGCCATCGCCGCAGAATAACAGGGGGTGTGGGTGAGTAGAGGGATGCCCTGGCCAGGGGTGGGAGTAGTAGGGGGCGGTGAGGCCTCCGCGGCATCACAACCGGCCACGGGAGGCAGGCGCACGCGGCATGACCGGCGCTGGTTTGGGTGGATGGAGCAAGAAGACCAGAGGTTGAAGAAGCACTACTGCCGTTAGATGAACATCGTACGGTAACTGGAGCTAGAATCGTTCATATTGACTAAGTTGACAAAGCCCTCTGTCCCCGTCAACATGGCTGGTAGGGGGAGTATTCATTTTTTTGTGCGTAATAAGGAGGCACTTCCTTGCGTGCGAAGATAGCTGGTGGGTCCGACCTGTCAACGGGGGGCACTTTTTTTCGCGAAATACAGAGGCCCTTCCGGTGGGTCCTAGATGTCAGGTGGAGGAATCAAAGACTTGAGAAGGCGTACAGAACAAGCTAGTGTACCAGTAAAGAGACGTTGCTGAGTTTGAGAAAAAAGAGAGACGTGCTCCTGTAGCTGGTTCGAATCCAAACCTAGACTATGACTATATATGGTGCTATGCTACTCTGCAAGTAATGAAACTGACATATGCAACGTTGCTTCTCCTCCTCTCTACTTACTCTGCCTAGCATCAGAAGCTCTGGCCGCAGCTACCATGTCCGCTGGCTGCTTGTCCACCTGCTCTTCAGCAGGCAACAACCAAATATGCGCCAAGTCGCCACCCGTACCATCGCCTATATCTCTCATCACAGCCCCGCCGGCACACGCACCGCAGCCGGTTGCTCATCGCAACCCGCTGCCGTTGGTGTGGTGCCACTGCTGCAAATCACGCAGAGTCATCCGTCGCGTCTCAACCACAATCCTCAACCCTGGCTGAGTCTTCTACAAATGCCCGAATCATGGGGTAATAATATGTTTAAGTGTTGTTCTGCTGCTTTCAGTTGCCGATTTTTTTAATAGTTTGGTTGATGATCTTCCAATTTGATTTGTGCAGAAAAGGGAAGATTCGTGTGATTTGTATTTTTGGGAAGTTGCTGATGTGGGGGAGTGCAACTACGCTGATTATTTGGTTAGCCAAGGAATCCCAATACTAGCAGGTTGGGGTGTTGGACAAGTAACTAAAGAACGGCAGAAGAGGATGATGCAGAGCAGAAGGTTAAAGATGCAGTTCCTCTGATCATGGCCAAGCAACAGCTACTGAAGGGCCTTGACAGCAAAGAGGAGATGAAAGAGATTGTGAAGATAATGGGCAAAATCGATGTGCTCTATAGGATGATTGTCTCTTTATTTGCAGTGTATGTAGCACTCATGATGTATTCAGTGGCTATGACATGAGCACTTTGCTGAAACTAGTAATGAATGAAACCTGTGTAGCAGGCTGGGCGTAGTGTTGTGAACATCTAATGATTTCTATTAACGGAAATTAGGGGTATCGCCTTTTTCTCATAAATAAATAAATAGCAGAGGCCCTTTTGGTAATAAATAAATAAATTAGCAGAGGCCCTGTTGGGTCAGCTTTGTTCTCATTCGAAGACGTCGAGCAAATTGCAGTCCAACATCAAACTATGTCATCAAATTCAAGTTTCACAGCCAAATATGAGTACAACTAAACAACAATGTCATCATGTTTTAGTCGTCATACAATCACCAAACACAAATCAGCATACATAACAAGTGATGTTTGTAACACCCCGCATGTAACTTGCCATATTTGTAACTCCGACTCTTGCCATTTCCGTTAATGTGATATGTTTTTCCCTCCGTTTTTGGGTTTTGTCTTTCGTTTTGTATTTTGTCATGTCATGCATTTTCATATCATGTCATCATGTGCATTGCATTCGCATACATGTTCGTCTCATGCATCCGAGCATTTCCCCGTTGTCCGTTTTGCAATCTGGCGCTCCTATCTCCTCCGGTGCACCCTTCTTGTCTTCTTTCGTGTGCGTGTGTCAAACTTTCTCGGAATGGACCAAGGCTTGTCATGTGGTCTTAATATACCACCCGAAGACTACCGGTCAAGTTTCGTTCCATTCGGAGGTCGTTTGGTACTCCAACGGTTAACCGGGCCTCCGCAATGTCCATTTGAGTATCCAGCAAAAAGACCCTCCAAAACCAGCCCAAAGCCCACCAAACTCTCTTCCATGCTCTAGGTCGTTCGATCACGATCATCTCCGCCGCCGCGCGCCCGCGAGCGCGCCCTCGCCTCCCGCCGCCGCAGCACGCCGCCGCGCCCGCCCGCCGGCCGGCCAGCCGCCTCCGCCGCCGCGCCGGCCACCGCCTCCTCCGGCGTCGCCCCCGCCGGCGGCCCCCTCCTCCGGCGCCGCCGCCTCGCCACCGGCCTCCGGCCCCTCGCCCGCCGGCCCCCTCTCCTCCTCCGGCCCGAGCCGGCGAGCTCGAGCTCCCGTTGACCGCGATCCAGATCTGGTCAAAGGTTGACCCGAAACCCCCCCTCCGTTTTGCTAAGTCTGATAATTTTCTCAGCATATGCTCCTGTTCCCGATGCGATAACTTTGTGCATGTAGCTCCGATTCGCGCGTTTAATATGTCAAATTGTTCGTCTCGTGATGCTCTTCAGTTTGTTCAATTGCACCATTTTCATTAGAGGTCATCTTGATGCCCAAATCTTCGTTGGAAGAGGGCTAGTTGTTGTTAATCTCTGGTTCTTATCAGAACTTGGAGATTTGTCTTTTTGTATCATTTATTCTGTGCATCTTTTGAGCATGAGCTCTACATGTGTTTTGAAGTATGCCATGCCATCTTTCCAGTGGTATAGTCCATGTATTTTTGTGATCTCTGTGGTGACTAGCACAAGCATGCAAAGTAGGCCCCGTAATATTTCTGTTTTCAGGGACTTGGTGATTTCTCTAAGTTTTTGTCTGCTGTAATTTTGTTGCCATGTCAACTTGATGCTAGCGAGAGATCCATGCATATTTTGGAGATGTTCAGTAAGGATGTTTTGTAGCTATAGTTGTAATTGATCCATTACTGCAATTGTTTGCAATTTTAGGGTACCATAGCATGACTCAATCTTGTTCTACTTTTGCTATAAAATATTTCTGACAGATTCTTAACATGACATGCATTTTTGCCAAGCTTATTGTAGTTTATCCATACATGCTATGCAATTGTTCTTGCCACGGATAGCTTAATAAACATGCCATCTTGCTGTAGGTATGCTTGGTTTGTCATGCATTGCTTTTTAGTGAGTGCCTCAAGCTCACAAAGAGGCCTACATATTAATATTTCTGCCATGCTCCGTTTTCTGCTAAGTCTGGAACCTGATAACGAAACTTTCTATGTTTACATGCTTGCCATCATATCTTCTGGTCCTTTTTGGCTTATGGTCAGTAAGGGACTTTTGTCATGTGCATTTAGTAGAACACTACTATGCCTTTTTTTGCAATGTTAAGTTCCTGTAGCATGTTGATTTCGTGCTCTGAACATTGCTACCTGATGCTGATTTCTGCCATGTCCAGTTTTTCACTAAGTCTGTGAACCTGTAATCTTTTGCACTTTTGCCATGCTTGTTTGAGCTTAATATGTTATGAACTAGCAGTAGCTCAGTGTTCATCTTTTGTCAAGAATCTCCTGTAGATTACTGCCATTTGCTTTGTTGCTATGTTGGGGTGCTGTAGCATTGTTACTTGTTGTATTTTAAGTGCTATCTTGCTGTTTATCACAGATTAGTGTCATTCTTGTTTTGCTTGCCATTTGCAATCCGTGCATCCGATTCCGGTGATCTTTATATCGATTTCGACCGAAATCATCTCATCTTTCCAGTGGCATGCTTGGTTTGCCAAGTTACTGTCATGTTCATCTTTTCCCTTCCGGAGCACGCATATGCATCGCATATCATATCTTGCATATCATACATGTCTTGCATCATGTTGTTTGTGCATTTCTCGTTGTTGATTGTGGTTCCGTTTGCTTGTGTTCTTGTCTTGGGTAGAGCCGGGAGACGAGTTCGTGAACGAGGAACCTGTCGAGTACGCTTACGAGGATCAAGCTTTCGACAACTCTGAGAATCTTGCAGGCAAGATGACCACCCCTCGAAATCACTTCTATCTTTGCTTTGCTAGTTGTCCGTTCTATGGCCATGCTCGCTACCTATCACTTGCTATATCATGTCTCCTATTTTAGCCATGTCAGCCCTAACCATCCTTTCCTAGCAAACCGTTGTTTGGCTATGTTACCGCTTTTGCTCAGCCCCTCTTATAGCGTTGCTAGTTGCAGGTGAAGTTGAAGTTTGTTCCATGTCGGAACATGGACATGTTGGGATATCACAATATCTCTTATTTAATTAATGCATCTATATATTTTGGTAAAGGGTGGAAGGCTCGGCCTTATGCCTGGTGTTTTGTTCCACTCTTGCCGCACTAGTTACTGTTAAACCGGGATTATGTTCCTTGAGTTTGCGTTCCTTACACGGTCAGGTGATTTATGGGACCCCCTTGATAGTTCGCCTTGAATAAAACTCCTCCAGCAAGGCCCAACCTTGGTTTTACCATTTGCGACCTATACCTTTTCCCCCGGGTTTTCTAGAGCCCGAGGGTCATCTTTATTTTAAACCCCCGGGCCAGTGCTCCTCTGAGTATTGGTCCAAACTGTCAGTCACCGGTGGCCACCAGGGGCAACTCTGGTCTGGCCTATCGGAAGCTTGGACAATCCGGTGTGCCCTGAGAACGAGATATGTGCAGCTCCTATCGGGATTTGTCGGCACATTCCGGAGGCTTTGCTGGTCTTGTTTTACCATTGTCAAGATGTCTTGTAAACCGGGATTCCGAGACTGATCGGGTCTTTCCGGAAGAAGGTTTATCCTTCGTTGACCGTGAGAGCTTATGATGGGTTAAGTTGGGACACCCCTGCAGGGTATTATCTTTCGAAAGCCGTGCCCGCGGTTATGTGGCAGATAGGAATTTGTTAATGTCCGGTTGTAGATAACTTGTCACTCGACCCAATTAAAATACACCAAGTGCGTGTGTAGCCGTGATGGTCTCTTCTCGGCGGAGTCCGGGAAGTGAACACGGTCTGTGTTATGTATGACGTAAGTAGGTGTTCAGGACCTCTTCTTGGTCATGGCTAGATGACGTCCGCTCCATTGCTTCTCTTCTCGCTCTCTTTTGCGCAAGTTAGCCACCATATATGCTTTTGCCGCTGCAGCTCCACCTCTTTGCACCATTTCCCCCTTTAAGCTTAAATGGTCTTGATCTCGCGGGTGTGAGATTGCTGAGTCCCCGTGACTCACAGATACTTCCAAAACCAGTTGCAGGTGCCGACGATGCCAGTGCAGATGATGGCATCGATCTCAAGTGGGAGTTCGACGAGGAACGTGGTCGTTATTATGTGTCTTTTCCTGATGATCAGTAGTGGAGCCCAGTTGGGACGATCGGGGATCTAGCATTTGGGGTTGTCTTATTTTCATCTGGATTTTGACCGTAGTCGGTCTATATGATTGTATTTTGGATGATGTATGAATGATATTTATGTATTGTGTGAAGTGGCGATTGTAAGCCAACTCTTTATCCCATTCTTGTTCATTACATGGGATTGTGTGAAGATGACCCTTCTTGCGACAAAACCACTATGCGGTGCCTCTAAGTCGTGCCTCGACACGTGGGAGATATAGCCGCATCGTGGGCGTTACAAGTTGGTAATCAGAGCCATCCCCGACTTAGGAGCCCCCTGCTTGATCGAATCGCTGACGTTGTTGAGTCTAGAAAAAAAGTTTTGAGTTTTAGGATTATATATATCGGAGAGTAGGATTCTTTTTACTCCTCAGTCCCTTCGTCGCTCTGGTGAGGTCTCCTGACGTAGAAGTTTTGACTATTCTCTCCTCAAATTTCACAAAAAAAAATTTAGGATCACGCGGGTATCTTGGAATCGTTCCGATCGATTTGTGACGAGAACATTGTTCTTGGTGCCTCCTGTCATTTAGGGGTTGTGGCAGTGTCCCGGGGAGTTGAGCTCCGAGGTGTTGTCGTCACAATTTTATCGTTGCAGTTCTGGAATACCTGAGTTTCGCCGACATCGAAATCTCTTTTATGCAGTTGTTGGTGAGATCACCTCGACGCCACCCAGTACTGGGGCGGGAGTTCGGGAGTATTGCCATAACTTGTATAACGGATGTTTTTCGAAGGTTGAGGTAAACGATTTCCGAAGGTTTCTTGGTTATGTGTTGACGGATGGATACAGCTGGATCTAGGGATTGCTAGTTTGGGTGATATATATTTTGTGTCCCCTGTATCCCCTACACCAGATTGCACAACCAGAAAGTTTCGGGAGTTTATAAGTGGGAATTCTAGTAGCCTTAGGATATCTTTCCGACAGACGCATGATATGAGATTGGGGTTCGACGTCTAGTGGTCCGCCTGTATACGGTTGATTTTACAGTGGTCTCGTTGTGTCTTAAAGAGTCCATGGCTTTGCCGACTCGGGGACGCTTTGTATGTCATGTGCACAGCCTTGTACATGATGGTGCTGTACGATTGAGCCCGTGTGGGCCCCACCACGAAAACTTCGGACGAAATTTCTATCATATGTTTGTTCCGGCTTATTCTGCAAGCCAATACTTTGTTTTATTTTGTGTTTTGGTATTCGAGTTGCTTCGAATTCAGATGTTCATTCCATATCTTTTTCAAGTGGCTTCTCAACTTATGGAAGTGTGATGGTTTACTACGGAAGTCATTCGTTCATCTTCGTTCGAATGTTTATTGTGAAGACTATATGTTGCAATTTCTATCCGTTGATTCTACTTATCTTTTGTCTATCAAGATGCTAACGGATGTCACCCTCTTCAGGATGGCTCCGCCAACGCGTCAGAATCCGGATCGAAATGAAGGGAGTCAAGCGATCCCTCCGCCACCACCTCCACCTCCGGAGGCATGGCAATCAATCATGGCAGCCACCAACGCCAATGCTCAGATGATTCTACAACTCTTGCAAGAACGTACTCAAGGGCAAGGCAATCAAGGCAATCAAGGTCAAGGCAACAATCAGTTTCACTTTGCCACTCTCAACCAGTTTCTCGCAAATCAGCCCAAGTCTTTCAGCTACTGTGCCGAGGCCACGGATGCCGATGATTGGCTCGTGGACATCAACAAGCATTTTGAATGTAGCAATGTCAGGCCTGAGGACTTTGTCAAGTTCGCTTCTTTCCAGCTCAAGGACCAAGCTGCTGATTGGTTTCAGCAATACAAAGATTCCAGAGGAGGTCGTGTGATCACTTGGACTGACTTCTGTCGGGACTTCAAAGCGCACCACATTCCACAAAGTGTTGTTGAGAGCAAGCGTGAGGAGTTCCGCAATCTCAAGCAAGGAAACATGTCTGTGTATCAATATAACATTCAGTTTCAGAAACTTGCTCGCTTCGCTAAACAAGACGTTCCTGATGATAAGAGCATGATCTATCACTTCCGAGGTGGCCTTAAAGAGGATCTGCAGTTAGCTCTCGTTCATGTTGAGCCTAATCAGTTTGATCAATTCTACAATATGGCACTGAAGCAAGAGGCTGCTCAGCTCAAGTGTGAGGTTTCTAAGAAGAGAGTCAGAGATGCAGTTCAGTCTTCTTCTTCCTCACTTGTGACAGCTAAGCAACAGAAGTTCTGGTTGCCTCCTCCTCCTCCGTTTCGTCAGCCTTACCAGCAGAAGAACAAAGGTGGACATAGTTCTTCCAACTCTTCCAACTCTGGCTATCAGAACAAGTCTCAGAATCAAGCTCCAAAGTCCAATGCTCCTTATCACCGTCCACTCTCAGAGGTGACTTGCAACAAATGTCAGCAGAAAGGTCACTATGCTAACAAGTGCTTCAACCAGAGGCGTCTTCCTCCTCCTCCTCCTGTCAGATCTTCCAGCAATGCAGTGGTCAAGCATAATCCAAAGTTTGCAAAGGTGAACATGTTGAATGCAGCTCAAGCGGAGGAATCTACTGATGTGATAATGGGTAATCTTCCTGTTAACGATATTCCTGCAAAAGTTCTTTTTGATACTGGTGCATCTCTTTCTTTCATTTCAAGACCTTTTGCATCCAAGCATGAATTGCATTTCCAAGGATTGCCTAGGCCGTTAGCAGTTGTCTCTCCAGGTAAATGCATGAATGCAAGTTCCATGGTTCCGAATGTTACCATCAAGATGGGCGATTATGCATTCCAGTCTTCTCCAATTGTTCTTGGTGATTCGGATATTGATCTTATTCTCGGGATGGACTGGCTTTCTAAGCACAAGGCTCAACTTGATTGTGCTGCCAGAGAAATTCAATTGACACACTCGTCTGAGGATGTGATTGTTTTTGCCGCTCGTAATGAAACCATTCGGTTTTTCTCTCTCAATGAGAAGGGCGAATTGGATGCCATCTCTCAAATTCCAGTCGTTTGCGAGTATCAAGATGTCTTCCCAGAAGAGCTTCCAGGTATGCCTCCTCATCGGCCAGTTGAGTTCGTTATCGAACTAGAGCCTGGTACTGTACCCGTTTGCAAGCGTCCGTACAAGCTTGGACCTAACGAGCTGAAGGAATTGAAGAAGCAGCTCGATGAACAAGAACGTCTGGGTTTGATCAGACCGAGTTCTTCTCCTTGGGGTTGTGGTGTTCTTTTTGTCAAGAAGAAGGATGGCACGGACCGACTTTGTGTCGACTACCGTCCATTGAACAAGAAGACAATCAAGAACAAGTATCCACTTCCCAACATCAATGAGCTATTTGAGCAACTCAAGGGCGCTAAAGTATTCTCGAAGCTTGACCTTCGTATGGGTTATCATCAGATTCGCATTCGTGAAGAAGATATTCCCAAGACAGCATTCAGAACAAGCTTTGGTTCTTATGAATATACTGTCGTGTCTTTCGGCCTTGTCAATGCTCCTCCGGTGTTCTCTCGGATGATGAATTTCATCTTCAACCCCTATACCAATGAATTCGTTCTAGTGTATCTCGATGATATCTTGGTCTTCTCCAAGAACAAGCAGGATCATGCCAAACATTTGCGATTGGTGCTCGACAAGCTCAGAGAGTATCAATTCTATGCGAAGTTCTCCAAATGTGAGTTTTGGCTTGATGAAGTTCTTTTCCTTGGTCACATCATCTCCGCCAAAGGCATCGCTGTTAACCCCGAGAAGGTGTCCGCAGTTCTGGATTGGGAACCTCCTCAAAATGTCAAGCAGCTCCGCAGTTTTCTGGGTCTTGCAAGCTATTGCCGAAGATTCGTTGAGAATTTTTCCAAGATTGCAAAGCCTCTTTCCAACCTCCTACAGAAGCATGTGAAGTATGTCTGGTCTCCTGAGTGTGAAGTTGCTTTCAACACTCTCAAACAGAAACTAGTCACAGCTCCTGTCTTGACTCCTCCTGATGAATCCAAGCCGTATGAAGTTTTCTGTGATGCTTCTCTCCAAGGTCTCGGTGCTGTGCTAATGCAAGAGAAGAAAGTTGTGGCTTATACCTCCCGGTAGTTGAAGCCCAACGAGAAGAACTACCCCACTCACGATCTTGAGTTGGCGGCAGTTGTCCATGCTTTGGTTACGTGGAGACATCTCTTGTTGGGGAGACAAGTGGACATTTTCACTGATCACAAGAGTCTCAAGTATATCTTCACTCAGCCCAACCTCAACCTCAGGCAGACTCGATGGGTCGAAATGATTCAAGAGTACAATCCGAGTATCGAATATACTCCAGGCAAAGCAAATGTCATTGCAGATGCTTTAAGCAGGAAAGCTTATTGCAACAGCTTAATTCTCAAGCCGTTCCAACCGGATCTCTGTGAAGTTTTCCGCAAGCTGAATCTCCAAGTTGTTCCTCAAGGCGTTCTTTCCAACCTCATAGTATCTCCTACTTTGGAAGATCAAATTCGTGAGGCACAACTCCTTGATGCCATGGTGAAGAAGGTGAAACGTGGTATCGACAAGGGTCTTTCCAAATACAAGTGCTATCGCATTGATGACAGAGACACTTTGTTCTTCGAGGACCGAATTGTGGTTCCGAAAGGTGATCTAAGGAAAGTCATAATGAACGAAGCGCACAATTCTCTCCTTTCTATTCATCCTGGAAGTACGAAGATGTATCATGACCTCAAGCAGTCGTATTGGTGGACTCGAATGAAGCGAGAAATTGCTCAATTCGTGAATGAATGTGATGTCTGCCGAAGAGTGAAAGCAGAACACCAACGACCAGCTGGTCTCCTCCAACCTCTTGCTATTCCGGAATGGAAGT
Source organism: Aegilops tauschii subsp. strangulata (assembly GCF_002575655.3). Lineage (NCBI taxonomy): Eukaryota > Viridiplantae > Streptophyta > Magnoliopsida > Poales > Poaceae > Aegilops > Aegilops tauschii. The sequence goes on from NC_053036.3 coordinate 45,915,469, forward strand.
TTGATCATATCGAAATGGACTTCGTGACTGGATTTCCCAAGTCCAAGCGCGGAAATGATGCTATCTTCGTTGTCATTGACAAGCTCTCTAAAGTGGCTCATTTCCTTCCTATCAAAGAATCCATCACAGCAGCTCAGCTGGCAGAGCTCTACACCTCCAGAATTGTCTCCTTGCACGGCATTCCACAATTGATTTCTTCAGATCGTGGAAGCATCTTCACCTCTAAGTTCTGGGACTCCTTCCAGAAGGCCATGGGCACAAACATTCGCTTCAGCACAGCTTTCCACCCTCAAACTAGTGGCCAAGTCGAGCGAGTCAATCAAATTCTTGAAGATATGCTCAGGGCTTGTGTCATTTCCTTTGGCATGAGATGGGAAGATTGTCTTCCTTATGCTGAATTCTCCTACAACAACAGCTTCCAAGCGAGTTCGGGCAAGGCCCCATTCGAGATTCTCTATGGCAGAAAGTGCCGTACCCCTCTTAATTGGTCAGAGACTGGTGAACGCCAACTTCTTGGCAATGACTTAATCACTGAAGCTGAAGAGATGTGTAAAGTCATCCGTGATAATCTCAAAGCCGCGCAATCGCGTCAGAAGAGTTACTATGATAGTAAGCATCGTGATTTGGCTTTCGAGATCGGAGACCATGTCTACCTCCGCGTCTCTCCAATGAAAGGCACCCATCGCTTCGGTATCAAAGGGAAGCTTGCCCCTAGATACGTGGGTCCTTTCAAGATCATTGGCAAAAGAGGCGACCTCGCCTATCAACTTGAGCTTCCTTCCAACTTCGCAAACGTGCACGATGTGTTCCACGTGTCACAGCTCCGCAAGTGCTTCAAGACGCCTGAGCGCACTTTCGACTTCGAAGAGATTGACCTCCAAGAAGATTTGTCTTATCATGAGCACCCAGTTGCTATTCTTGAAGAAACTGAGCGCAAGACTCGCAACAAGTCTATCAAATTCCTGAAAGTGAAGTGGTCGCACCATTCCGACCGGGAAGCCACCTGGGAACGCGAGGACCATCTCCGTTCCGAATATCCGGAGTTCTTTCAGTCCTAGATCTCGGGACGAGATCCTCTCGTAGTGGTGGAGTGTTGTAACACCCCGCATCTAACTTGCCATATTTGTAACTCCGACTCTTGCCATTTCCGTTAATGTGATATGTTTTTCCCTCCGTTTTTGGGTTTTGTCTTTTGTTTTGTATTTTGTCATGTCATACATTTTCATATCATGTCATCATGTGCATTGCATTCGCATACGTGTTCGTCTCATGCATCCGAGCATTTTCCCCGTTGTCCGTTTTGCAATCCGGCGCTCCTATCTCCTCCGGTGCACCCTTCTTGTCTTCTTTCATGTGCGTGTGTCAAACTTTCTCGGAATGTGCCAAGGCTTGTCATGTGGTCTTAATATACCACCCGAAGACTACCGGTCAAGTTTCGTTCCATTCGGAGGTAGTTTGGTACTCCAACGGTTAACCGGGCCTCCGCAATGTCCATTTGAGTATCCAGCAAAAACCCCCTCCAAAACCAGCCCAAAGCCCACCAAACTCTCTTCCATGCTCTAGGTCGTTCGATCACGATCGTGTGGGCGAAAACCACACCTCATTTGGAGTCTCCTAGCTCCCTCTACCTATTTATATGTGGGCATCCCGAAAACGAAATCGCAGTCTCCCGTAACCCTAAATCGCCTCTCCGCGGGCGGACGTGTCCAGCCGCCGCCGGACAAATCGCGCCGCCGCTCCCGGCCAGTGGCATCGCGCCACGTCACCCCCGCCGCCGTCTCCACCGCGCCAGGCCCGCCGGGCCCGGATCGGGCCCGCGGGGCCCATCTCCGCCGCCGCGCGCCCGCGAGCGCGCCCTCGCCTCCCGCCGCCGGTAGCTCGCTGTGACTCCGCCGCCGCCGCACGCCGCCGCGCCCGCCTGCCGGCCCGCCAGCCGCCTCCGCCGCCGCGCCGGCCACCGCCTCCTCCGGCGCCGCCCCCGCCGGCGGCCCCCTCCTCCGGCGCCGCCGCCTCGCCACCGGCCTCCGGCCCCTCGCCCGCCGGCCCCCTCTCCTCCTCCGGCCCGAGCCGGCGAGCTCGAGCTCCCGTTGACCGCGATCCAGATCTGGTCAAAGGTTGACCCGAAACCCCCCCTCCGTTTTGCTAAGTCTGATAATTTTCTCAGCATATGCTCCTGTTCCCGATGCGATAACTTTGTGCATGTAGCTCCGATTCGCGCGTTTAATATGTCAAATTGTTCGTCTCGTGATGCTCTTCAGTTTGTTCAATTGCACCATTTTCATTAGAGGTCATCTTGATGCCCAAATCTTCGTTGGAAGAGGGCTAGTTGTTGTTAATCTCTGGTTCTTATCAGAACTTGGAGATTTGTCATTTTTGTATCATTTATTCTGTGCATCTTTTGAGCATGAGCTCTACATGTGTTTTGAAGTATGCCATGCCATCTTTCCAGTGGTATAGTCCATGTATTTTTGTGATCTTTGTGGTGACTAGCACAAGCATGCAAAGTAGGCCCCGTAATATTTCTGTTTTCAGGGACTTGGTGATTTCTCTAAGTTTTTGTCTGCTGTAATTTTGTTGCCATGTAAACTTGATGCTAGCGAGAGATCCATGCATATTTTGGAGATGTTCAGTAAGGATGTTTTGTAGCTATAGTTGTAATTGATCCATTCCTGCAATTGTTTGCAATTTTAGGGTACCATAGTATGACTCAATCTTGTTCTACTTTTGCTATAAAATATTTCTGACAGATTCTTAACATGACATGCATTTTTGCCAAGCTTATTGTAGTTTATCCATACATGCTATGCAATTGTTCTTGCCACGGATAGCTTAATAAACATGCCATCTTGCTGGAGGTATGCTTGGTTTGTCATGCATTGCTCTGTAGTGAGTGCCTCAAGCTCACAAAGAGGCCTACATATTAATATTTCTGCCATGCTCTGTTTTCTGCTAAGTCTGGAACCTGATAACGAAACTTTCTATGTTTACATGCTTGCTATCATATCTTCTGGTCCTTTTTGGCTTATGGTCAGTAAGGGACTTTTGTCATGTGCATTTAGTAGAACACTACTATGCCTTGTTTTGCAATGTTAAGTTCCTGTAGCTTGTTGATTTCGTGCTCTGAACATTGCTACCTGATGCTGATTTCTGCCATGTCCAGTTTTTCACCAAGTCTGTGAACCTGTAATCTTTTGCACTTTTGCCATGCTTGTTTGAGCTTGATATGTTATGAACTAGCAGTAGCTCAGTGTTCATCTTTTGTCAAGCATCTCCTGTAGATTACTGCCATTTGCTTTGTTGCTATGTTGGGGCGCTGTAGCATTGTTACTTGTTGTATTTTAAGTGCTATCTTGCTGTTTATCGCAGATTAGTGTCATTCTTGTTTTGCTTGCCATTTGCAATCCGTGCATCCGATTCCGGTGATCTTTATATCGATTTCGACCGAAATCATCTCATCTTTCCAGTGGCATGCTTGGTTTGCCAAGTTACTGTCATGTTCATCTTTTCCCTTCCGGAGCACGCATATGCATCGCATATCATATCTTGCATATCATACATGTCTTGCATCATGTTGTTTGTGCATTTCTCGTTGTTGATTGTGGTTCCGTTTGCTTGTGTTCTTGTCTTGGGTAGAGCCGGGAGACGAGTTCGTGAACGAGGAACCTGTCGAGTACGCTTACGAGGATCAAGCTTTCGACAACTCTGAGAATCTTGCAGGCAAGATGACCACTCCTCGAAATCACTTCTATCTTTGCTTTGCTAGTTGTCCGTTCTATTGCCATGCTCGCTACCTATCACTTGCTATATCATGTCTCCTATTTTAGCCATGTCAGCCCTAACCATCCTTTCCTAGCAAACCGTTGTTTGGCTATGTTACCGCTTTTGCTCAGCCCCTCTTATAGCGTTGCTAGTTGCAGGTGAAGTTGAAGTTTGTTCCATGTCGGAACATGGACATGTTGGGATATCACAATATCTCTTATTTAATTAATGCATCTATATATTTTGGTAAAGGGTGGAAGGCTCGGCCTTATGCCTGGTGTTTTGTTCCACTCTTGCCGCACTAGTTACTGTTAAACCGGGATTATGTTCCTTGAGTTTGCGTTCCTTACACGGTCGGGTGATTTATGGGACCCCCTTGACAGTTCGCCTTGAATAAAACTCCTCCAGCAAGGCCCAACCTTGGTTTTACCATTTGCGACCTATACCTTTTCCCCCGGGTTTTCTAGAGCCCGAGGGTCATCTTTATTTTAAACCCTCGGGCCAGTGCTCCTCTGAGTATTGGTCCAAACTGTCAGTCGCCGGTGGCCACCAGGGGCAACTCTGGTCTGGCCTATCGGAAGCTTGGACAATCCGGTGTGCCCTGAGAACGAGATATGTGCAGCTCCTATCGGGATTTGTCGGCACATTCGGGAGGCTTTGCTGGTCTTGTTTTACCATTGTCGAGATGTCTTGTAAACCGGGATTCCGAGACTGATCGGGTCTTTCCGGAAGAAGGTTTATCCTTCGTTGACCGTGAGAGCTTATGATGGGTTAAGTTGGGACACCCCTGCAGGGTATTATCTTTCGAAAGCCGTGCCCGCGGTTATGTGGCAGATGGGAATTTGTTAATGTCCGGTTGTAGATAACTTGTCACTCGACCCAATTAAAATACACCAAGTGCGTGTGTAGCCGTGATGGTCTCTTCTCGGCGGAGTCCGGGAAGTGAACACGGTCTGTGTTATGTATGACGTAAGTAGGTGTTCAGGACCTCTTCTTGGTCATGGCTAGATGACGTCCGCTCCATTGCTTCTCTTCTCGCTCTCTTTTGCGCAAGTTAGCCACCATATATGCTTTTGCCGCTGCAGCTCCACCTCTTTGCACCATTTCCCCCTTTAAGCTTAAATGGTCTTGATCTCGCGGGTGTGAGATTGCTGAGTCCCCGTGACTCACAGATACTTCCAAAACCAGTTGCAGGTGCCGACGATGCCAGTGCAGATGATGGCGTCGATCTCAAGTGGGAGTTCGACGAGGAACGTGGTCGTTATTATGTGTCTTTTCCTGATGATCAGTAGTGGAGCCCAGTTGGGACGATCGGGGATCTAGCATTTGGGGTTGTCTTATTTTCATCTGGATTTTGACCGTAGTCGGTCTATATGATTGTATTTTGGATGATGTATGAATGATATTTATGTATTGTGTGAAGTGGCGATTGTAAGCCAACTCTTTATCCCATTCTTGTTCATTACATGGGATTGTGTGAAGATGACCCTTCTTGTGACAAAACCACTATGCGGTTATGCCTCTAAGTCGTGCCTCGACACGTGGGAGATATAGCCGCATCGTGGGCGTTACAATGTTCTCACAGGAAAACACTATACAACATGTTCATCAGGTTTCAGTTGTCATAGCAAACACAATTTCACATAGTAGATAAAAAAAGTCTTCTGACAGGCAAATACGACAAAAGCAATGTAATCATCATCCGCAGCAGCAGCGTCAACATCTTCGCCATGTGTATCAATCTGAATCGTAATTCCCCACGGTGTCATCTTCTTCTTCGTCCTCAGGGTCCTCGAACGTTGGCTTCTTCTTGATCAACTCTTGTATGTCCACCGCACGACAGGCAATCTTTTCGCCGGCGTCATTGACGTGATGGTTCTCAAAGATATTAGGAACATCTGTGTTATCTTGTACATCAGGAGCAGTGTAAGCATCATCTTGTTGTGCAACTTCATTAAACGAATTCCTCTGCTCAAACCTTTGCAATACTCTCCAGTCATCGCTACATGCAAATGTGTCTTCCATGAAAAATATATGTGTTGCTTGATTTTCCAAAATAAAAGGCTCATTTGTCTGGTACGCCGCCTTGACATTGATGGATTTGAAATAATCATCAGCTCTAGGTTTTGCGATCCTGGAAAATAGGTTATACCAACGACAGCACAATAGAACCACACACCGATGATCCTCGAAACTGGAGATATACTGCAACTGAACAATGTATGTTATGTTAGCATACATTTCAGTTATCTCTTTGTCATACGTATCCGTGCTCATGATGGCACTGTTTTGTGTCTTCCTACCTTCATCTCGTGCAAGGGTGTTGTAGCGCACATCTCCAACAACGCAAGATTCATAATGTCTTACCCGAGTATCAGGACCCATTGCTGGTGAGTAAAGGGCATCATCAACTGCCTGCCCATCCTCCTGCATCTTCTTAACCTATGGTTAGAAAATAAACAAGTTGATCATCTTATGTACTCAATATATTAAAAAAACTGATAGTGCAATTCAAAAGCTTACATGGCTCTTGAACCATTTCGCAAATCCTGCCATAACCAGTTTGTCAATGTTTCTTGGATTTTGCGGCAGTAACTCCTTTTTGTAGATGCTGCACAACATAGTGATCGCGTCAAACATCTAAATATATAAGAATGTGCTGCAAGTTTAGTAGATCGCGTCAAACATCTAAATATATAAGGTAGTATCTCAGGACAGTTATTCAACACATACCAAACCATTTTGTCCAAATCTTTGGGTTTGTCCTCTTGTCGACTCTTCCCTGTAACTCGAACAGAATAATCAAAAACATTGAGCCCGGGATTTTCTTCATCCACCTCTTTGCTAAGCTGAACAGCTGTTTCAATGTATTTTGAGCAGAATATCAACGCTTCTGTAGCAATGTAGGCCTCTGCAATGGAACCCTCGGGTCTAGCTCTGTTCCTAACATAACCCTTGAAAGTGCCTAGCCGCCTTTCAATAGGGTACATCCAGCCATACTGTACTGGACCTCCAAGTAGTGCCTCATCAGGTAGATGAACAGCCAAATGCACCATAACATCAAAGAAGGCTGGAGGATATATCTTCTCAAGGTCGCATAGGATAGTTGGTATCTTGTCTCTAAGATGCACCAAAGCATCTATCCTGATATTTCTACTCCAGAGTTCCCTGAAGAATTGTCCCAACTCTGCAACTGCTCTGTATAAGTCAGGGCGGCCCAATCCTCTAAGGATAACAGGTAAAACCCTTTGAAGTAGGATGTGGCAGTCATGAGTTTTCAACCCTTGTACCTTGTTTCCATATGCACTGACTCTCCTTTCAGGGTTGGAGGCAAATCCATGTGGGAATCTCACACGTGACAGGACCTTGCAGAATTGTTTTCTTTTTACCTTGTCCAAGACGTACACAGCTAGTGCCATATCCCGTGGTTTACCCTCATCTTGCACCTGCAAATCCTGTCTGATACCCAGGTGTGTCAAATCAATCCTAGATTTTAAGGTATCTTTCGTCTTTCCTTCAATATTAAGAAGTTTGCCGATAATGTTGTCACATATATTTTTCTCGATGTGCATCACATCAAGATTATGTCGCAGATCCAAATCTTTCCAATACTCCAAGTCCCACAAAGTGGACCTGCGGGTAAACAATAATCTCTCTTCTGCCCTGCCACGCTTCCTTTTCCCGCTACCATTATCAGGATGGTTTCCTGGTGTAATATACCTGACCTTCTCTAATTCCACTTGCAACTCATCGGCGGTGAGCCTCTTTGGCGCATCATGGTTTTCATGCTTTGCATTGAACACATGTCTTCGGTATTCTCTAGGATGCGGCTTGTCCTTGGCAAGGAAATGGCGGTGTCCAATGTAACAGATCTTGCTATGTATTGCGTATGACAGCGGATTCCTGTCACAGCGAACACATGCATTGTGACCATGTGTCGTTCACCCTCACATAGTGCCCAAAGCTGGATAATCATGGATGCACCAAATTATAATAGCACACAGAAAGAAATCAGCTGGTGGGCTGCTATATAGGTCTTGAGTGAGAACACCCCTTCATAGCTGTTGAAGTTCCTCCACAAGAGGCTCCATGCACAAATCAAAATCCTTTCCAGGACTTTTTGGACCTGGGATGATCAAGGCCATCATGTAGTTTGATTCTTTGGTGCAGACATTTGGAGGCATGTTGTAAGGGATAACAAGCACTGGCCACATGCTATATGTGGCGCTCTGGTAGCCAAATGGGTTAAATCCATCTGAAGCTAAGCCAAGTCTAATGTTTCTCGGGTCAGCAGCAAACTTTTCGTGCTTCTGATTGAAGCTTTTCCACTCACTACCATGTGATGGATGGCTCATTACATTTTGATCTCTATACTCCTAGTTCCTAGAATGCCACAGTACATCCTCTCTTGTTTCAGCATCATGAAACAACCTCTGCAATCTTTGCGTAATTGGAAAATTTCTCAGAACATTATGAGGAATCCTCTTCACAGCATCACCATCTTTCCATCTTGATGATTTGCATTTCGGGCATTCACTTAAGTTGGCATAATCCTTCCAGAACAGAACACAATTATTCTTACAAACATGGATCATATCATATCCAATTCCAATTGTATGAAGGAAATTCTTCATTTTACTGTAGGTGTGTGGCAGCTCAGACGCATCTGGGAAAGCCTTGCGGGAAGCAGCCAACATCGCATCGAATGATTTGTTGGTCATCCGCTCAGATGTCTTCACCTGAAGAAAGGTGACCATAGCTGAGAATACTGACAGCTTATTTCCTGGGGTGACAGCCACGTTGCATTGTTCCAACATGCGGGCCCACCATTTTTCTTCTGCAGGTGAAAGTTCACGGAATGCACGAGCATTTCGTAGCATTGTTTCAATGTTGGTCAAACTCACTGGCTCTGCCACCACCTCCTCCTCCTCCTCTTCCACCTGAGCATCAGGCAGATCAAGATGGTGATCTGCTGCCTCCACGTAGTCAATAAGATGGCGTTCACAGCTTCACCATGATGAACCCACCTAGTATATGTGACCGACATCCCATACAAGTGTAGATGATTTTGCACAGTTGACTAGGGTCTTGTAACTGAATTCATACAACTGCTACACGGGCAGAGCACATCTGATTTCGGACCACCATACTCAGCTCTGATAAAGTTCATGAAGTTCTCAACCCCCTCGACATATGCAGCGGAGAATCTTCGAGCAGAAGTTATCCAAGTCCTGTCCATCTATTAGACATACAAATTAGTTCTTCTACTAGATATTACAGGAAAAACATATATGCTTTTTTATGAAGTCCAGAAGAAAATACCTAGGTCGATGTCTAAAGCTATGGCAAGATATTTGGATGAGCAGATCTAAGTAACGAAATATATGTAAAGCTATTTCACCAAACAGATTGGCTACTAGACCATGGCAATCTACATCACAATAAATATATGGCAGGATATTTTAGCAACTAATCGGCCTTGGCATGCCATCTCAGCTAAGCAGATTGAGTGCAAAACAGGGCAAGGAAGCTTCTTAAGCAGAGCATACTGACTGTAAACTACTTCGGCAAACAGTGAGATTAACAGCGTCTATCAACTAACATTTAGCGCTACACCGACATGCACGGGACCTCAGTCTAGAATGCGCGCACCGTGCGAGAAGCTAATTGCCGTGCGTCTCCACACGAACGTCACCAGCGGTGGCGGCGCTGACCGCCATGCGCCTCCACAAGAACGTCGCCAGCGGTGGCGGCGCGGCTAGAGGACGACAGTCTACGAGAGCGTACTGTGGGAGCGAGAGGATCGCCGTGCGTCCCCTTGACGAACCGCGGCACCGACGTATTGGCGTGGCGGGGAGGGCGGCTTTGGCGGAGCGAATGGAGTGGAGGGGGACAGGGGGGAGGAGGGTTTGGGGAATATTATTGGCTAGTTGGCCAAAGGGCGGTTGGATCTAGGATTTGGGGGGGATTTTTGGGTGGGGGGGAGGATTTTCGCGCGGTGGGCGGGGGGAGTTTGGCGCATGGTCGGTTTCTCAAAGTGCAGTCCCACGTGTCAGTGAAGAGGCAAGCCGAAGCGCGTTCCGTTTGCGTGAGCCGTGTGCAGGACCGAACGTGTGTCGGGTGCAATGCGACCGCGACAGGGGTGTTGTGAGTGTACCGCCTTTTTTTCCTTTTAAACTAGGTGCTTCGCCCCCTAAAAAAACTTGTTGCTTCACGCGATCCAATTATACTACTACTAAGCAATCCGGTAATCTCGACTAAAACGGCGCGTCCGGGTCTTTTCCCGCGCGATATGCTGGGAGGTTGGCTTAGTTGGGTTTTTTTAGGATGAGTAATGCTACACCTACGTAGTCCCGGTTACATAATTAACATAATGTAAAACGCGTGAGCTGTTGATTGTAGATTGGGGGGAGGGAGGGGCTCACCACCATGAAAATCAGGGGAGGAGAGAGAGAGGCAATTTACGTTAACCCTTTCGTAGGTTCCCGTAGATGTGAAATGGGTGAATGTGCATTTGCAGATAAGACCTTCCCTCGTTCATCCTTTTCTCCCATAAGATCCTGATCTTCCGTGCAATGCACGGGCATCTTGCTAGTACTCCTACAATATACTATATTATTGTGAAAGTTCATATACACCGGCCGAGATTAATGCAAACACGGCAGATTTTCATTACATTTCACACTTTTATAGGACAGAAAAATAAAGGAAACCCGACCCTAAACCTATTCTACGGCGGCGACGATGTCCTCCATCTGCGATCTCCATGTACGGGGGCGGGGTTCAAGACCCGTGAAGTGAAGGTGCGGTCCCGGCGAGGAAAAGTAGAACACAGGAGACGGACCGGCCAGTTGGCACACCATGCCCTGCCGCCTCCCATGCCCTACTCATCCTCAGAGGAGTTCCCGACCTCGGCGGTGTCGGACGTTGGACGGCGGCAAGTAGGACGCGTGGCTGACGGTGCTTCCGTCGTCGGCCGCTAGCGTGGCCACCGCTTATGCGGTGACTTGAGCGAGGGCGGCGACCTCGAGCTCCATCCCCGAAGACAAGGTCTCCCGCAGAGAGTTCGCGCTTGCGGTCATGGCGGATGTGGTGCCAGGTAGGAGGACGATGCACTATGGTGTGGAGGTTAGCTAGGCGTTGCCGCTTTAAGTAGCGCATTCCCGTGAGGCCAAGCGTCCTGGTGCGTCATTAAGTCACCGGAGTTGGTTCCTCGGGTACCGAGCCTCTTAACGACGGCATACGGACAGACGGCATGAATGCGGGCAGCTGGCGCTGGCAGGGAACGCACCGCGCGACGGCGCGAGGGACGAGGGTTTTTGGTGTGCCAGGGTAGTCAGCCGGGGTCGTGGCAACGTTGGAGATGCCCTTTGCTCACATGTGATCGACGCATGTCATTGAAAAAGCAAGATGACCCGGCATGGTCTCAGGTCCTGAGGATGCAGTTGGCCACGCTACACCACTCCGCGGACGCGTCCCGGCGCCCCGTGCATCCTCGACGAGCTGGGTGTTGGGGTGTGTTTGGATTGTGGCCAAAGTGCACCTTACCAAAATTTTGGTCATGACCCAAAGATTGGTCTTTGTTTGGATGGTTGCCATTTTTTTGACATGCCAATGAACTGTAGCCAACTCTAGTTCATTTTTCTTGCCGATGTCGGCCAAATCATGGGCAACCAAAACCTCAACTAAAATTTTGGCTACCCAATGCTTTGATGGGGCAACCTTGGGCACAAACCAAACATACTGTTGGTCGTGCCACAGCACTAACGCCACCCTCGGCACACTGAAACCGACCGTGTCTAGCGACAGTGAGCGTGTCGCTCACCGCGGTCGCCGTGTCCAGAGGCGGTGCTGGAGCTGCGCCACGTTGTTGGCCCCCACAACCCACATGAACGGTTGCCGGTGGCGAGGAGGTCGTGGGCCAGCTCCTCCGTTGGACTAGTTTGCGCTACGTCGTCCCGACAGGTGTGCCCCACATGTCGGTTTCCCTGTTTTCCCGGCCATATTCGAGCGTCAGTGCTCCGCGTTGCGCATTAGGCCTTTCACTATGTAGGACAAGCGAGACAACTTATTGTTTATTTGAGTCGTTCAAGTATAATCATGTGGCGTTTGCTTATTTCTCATTCCTCTCCAACCCTCTTCTCCATCGATCATGTCGCCCTCCGGTCGAGTCCATCCTCCCGCATTCCTCATTTGAACATTCCTCCGAGTATCATTCGCATGTGGGCCTAGACCATGCTTGTATTTCCAATGTTTATTTGTAATTTGTCTGACATGCATACAAACAAACGGTTCATTTGAAGTTTCACTTTGCCTCCACTACATGTCGCTTCGCGTCTTAGTTTTGACATCCCATTCGATTCATGCCCCGACACATGTTGACGAGATCGATTTATGTTCAGAGATCAATTGCGTGTCGTGCAAGGAGAAAAAGGTTTGGTCTGTTTCTATGATAGAAATGACCCGTGGGGGGGTCTGTGGGGATCAGAGGGAGTATATTGTACGTTCAGAAGCGAAACAAACATATTGTACCCACCCTAGTCCTCTATCAATCGATCTCCGGACCCCGAGATGAAATCAAGAGAGAACGAGTGGGGGCATGTGTGATACCTAAGGCGGATTCAAAATTTTGAACCGGTGATCGTAGCCTCCGCAAATCATATATAAAGGGTATTCAATGTTCGTTTCGTTTTTGAACGTACAATATACTCCCTCCTATCCTCTCTAGTTTACATATAAGTTTTATGTGTAGTCAAAGTATCTCTACTTTGATAAAAAAAAGTATCAACATTCAACAACGCCCAATCAATATTGTTAGATTCGTACGTACTCCTGGATTTGTACTCGAGATGGTTTCCAATTTGTTTTCAACCACGTGAATGTGCTTGTTCTCGCGCATGCTCTTCCTACTAGGATTTCGCCACGTATAGCTAGTCCAATAGTAAATTTTTTTAAGCTCCCTGTCCAGTAGTACTAGTGGAGTACTGGCAACATCTGTACTAGAGTATGCGATGCTCATAGTTGTACTCCCTCCTTCCATTTATATAGGGCCTATGTGGAGGAGAGAGATGTGAAAAAGTAAGGGGAGTGAGCTCTCATGCAAGAGCCTTGCTTTATACGCATTCCTAGTTAAATACGTACAATAAATATGAAGAAAGAGATGGAGAGGAGATGGAAAAAAGTACTAATACAATAGCCAACCTTATAATTTTTTTTGCGGGAAATAGCCAACCTTATAGCCCACACTACTGTATGAGTGCATATAATAGATGATGGCTATAGATGACATGGCAGTTCCTTATAGCCATCGACTAGCTATATTATTAACCATGCTCTAATGCGTTTTTCAAAACCGCATTTGACTATTGACAAGATTAATAGTACATGAGATGTATAATGTGAAAATTATGTCATTGGAAGCTCCTTTCACATACGTATCCCTGCCTTACCCTCCCTTTCGGTCACTTACTGGCGGACCCCATGCTGTCTAGGCCCCGCATGTCAGTTACTCAATGGGTTCGGCCACGTCAGGGGATCCTCATCCGTAGTATACTCCCTCTGTTTTTATTTACTCCGCATAAAATGACGCGGGTGGGGGAGGGGGAGGGATGTCGGTTTGCTCTCAACTGCGGTCCCACAAACGAGCAAAAACGCAAGACGAAGGGCGTTCCATTCGGTGAGCGACGTGGAGGGTCCAGCGTCCCGGGCTGCAATACAAACGCGACAAGAGCGATGTACAGTGAAAACCGATTGATCGGTCGTCACCAGAACCACTATTCACACCAGAACCTTCGCTGCTCGGCTTACGCCAGCCACTGCCCTAAAACCACACCTAATCTCCAGCCCCTTCCCCCACCTTTCGATCCCCTAGCCCGCATCAAGCGTCCCCTAGTTCGCCGGAAAGCCATGGTGCGCCGCAAGATCACATACTACAAGATGCTGACGCCGGAGCGCCGCGCAGAAATCGCGGTGGCGGTCGGCGCCAGAGACCTCCGTTCCCAAGCTCGCTTTGCGGCGGGCCAATCCCCGAATTTTCTGGAGCCAAGCTACGAGGAGGAGGAAGCCGATCCAATGTTCATGGCGGAGGTCGCGGCGCAGAAGGCCCCCGATGGGTATGAGACGATGGACGTCGACTTCGTGCCGGCGTCCGAGTCCCCCATGGTGCAGGCGGACCAGCGGTTCAACCACTACTAGGAAAAGGGCTATAGATGGAATGGCCACTAATGGCGCACCAGACATGTGATGCGCCACTACTATATAGCAGTGGCGCACCGTGTGCTGGTGCGCCATTAGTGTGAAAGACACTAATGGCGCACCGTGTGCTGGTGCGCCATTAGTGTGAAAGACACTAATGGCGCACCAGACACACGGTGCGCCACTAGTAACAATTTTTTTATTTTTCCAAACATACTAATGGTGCACCAGGGCACAGTGCGCCATTACTAGTTCTAACTAGTAATGGCGCACCAGCCTCATAGTGCGCCACTACTATATATATATATTTTTTTTTTTTTTGCAAAACTACTAATGGCGCACCAGTGTATAGTGCGTCATTACTAGTTTAAACTAGTAATGGCGCACTGTTCCCCGGTGCGCCATTAGTGTAAAAATATTTTTTTGCAAAACTACTAATGGCGCACCACCAGCAGGTGCGCCATTAGTAACCAGGGTTACTAATGGCGCATTTGTAGGTGGTGCGCCATTAGTAACCTGGGACCAGCTAGATATTTTGGACAGCCACACCTACCCACTCACTTTCCCCACTTCATTCTCTCCACCTCCTCCTCCAAGCTTGCCTTGGCTCCCTCCTCCTCCTCACCTCATTTGCACCATAAATTCATCCAAATTAAGTGGTCAAACCCCCTTTTTTTGATAGGTAAGTAAAGGGGAAGCTATCTTTATGTTGTTCTCCCTCCAACAACGTGCACATGCACTTTTTATGTCCTAGCTAGATCTATGTATGTTTGTGGTGTTGCATATGTTTGTGGTGTTGCATATATGTTTGTGTTTGTAGGTACCGGTATTTTAAATGCGATAGTTGCCAATATTTTGCCGGAATGTTGATTCATTTGCGTTTCGGCGAGAATTTTGGCACTATGCATTCTTTTTGGTCCTATTTTAGGGAAAGTCATGCCAAATTTTTTCTTGGTTCTAAAATATCGTTTTGCTCTACCCCGCAGGCGACCATGGTCCACACGATGTCCGAGGGAATCGTGAATAGGGTTTTGAGCTCCGCGAAGGCCGAGATGCTTGAAAAGAATGAGATGGAGATAAGATGTCCGTGTCGAAGATGCAAGCTGAAGAGCCTTATTGCGGACCCGGATTCCGGGCAGGTGCGGGACCACCTGCCCTTGCGTGGTTTCATGGATGGCTATTGGTGGCAAGGTGATGAAGATGACTATGAAGTCGTCCATGGGGGCCGGGCAAGAAATGAGGAAGGGCAGCAAGACAACCACCGCGGCTCGGGCGGGCGAGAAGACGAAGAATCTCCAGGACATGACCACGACGGTGATGCTGTACACAGTCATCATGTAGAAGATGCCGGACATGATGATGAGGAAGATGCCGGAGTAGACGAAGGGCATGATCATGAAGATGAAGATGCCGGCAGAGCAGACGACGATGGACCATCGATGGGCTGGGTGCAGGACCCTCATATTCAAGAGCTGCTTCTCAAGCAGACGGATAACGCAAGAGCTGCCGCCCGAGAGAAAGCCAAGCTGGATCAACTGGAGATAGACGCGGTTACTCCATTGTATGAAGGATGCAGGCCCGAGGATACCCGCCTGAAAGTAACGCTCATGGCTCTGGAGATGAAGGTAAAACGCAAAATGACCGACGCATGCTTCGACGAGAACATGTCATTCTGGCACGAACGTCTTCCCAAGGGGAACAAGTGCCCGACCAGTTTCGAGGAGGCGAAGAAAATCGTGTGTCCTCTGGATTTACCGCACGTGAAATACCATGTGTGCATGAACAATTGCATCATTTATCGGGACGAGCACGCGGAGTCTACCATATGTCCGGTGTGCGGCGTCACTCAATACAAGAAGAGGAAGAAAGCTCCTCGAAAAGTGGTGTGGTACTTTCCGATCACTCCTCGTCTGCAACGGTATTTCGTGGACCCTAAGGTAGAAAAGCTCATGCGTTGGCACGCGGATAGGGAGGAGAAGAAGCGAGAAGATGACGCAAATGATCCGGAGATAAATAAAAAAGACAAGATGCTGAGTCACCCTAAGGATGGGAGCCAGTGGCAAGCGTTGAACTTCGAACACCGAGAATTTGGGAAGGATCCAAGGAACATCGTGCTGGGCGCGAGCACCAATGGAGTCAATCCGTTTGGCAGCCAGAGAAGCACACATAGCACCTGGCCTGTGTTTGTGTGGATGTACAACCTTCCCCCTGGTTGTGCATGAAGAGGAAGTACATTCACATGAGTATGCTAATTGAAGGGCCGAAACAACCAGGGAATGACATCAATCTGTATCTGGGGCTGCTGAAAGTGGAGCTAGACACGCTGTGGAAAACGCCAGCCAATACGTGGGACGCCGCAGAGAAAGAATATTTCCCTATGAGAGCCGCACTGCTCACGACGGTGCACGACTATCTCGGTTACGGATATCTCGCGGGGCAGGTGGTCCACGGATTTTCTAGATGCGTCAGGTGCATGGATGACACAACGTATCGCCAGCTAGATAGAGATCCCGGGTCTTCGAAAACCATGTTCATGGGACATCGAAGGTGGCTTCGCGACGATGACCCGTGGAGGAAACACAAGGATATGTTCGATGGTGAAACCGAACCCCGAAGACGCCCGCATACGAGGAGCGGCGAGGAAATAGACGAGCTGATGAAAAATTGGAAAGATTGCCCACTGCCGGGAAAGAAGCAAAAGGTGCCAGAGCCGTGAAAGAAGCGAAAGGCGCCAGAGCCGCTGCTGAAGGTATGGAAAACGAGGTCTGTTTTCTGGGACTTGCCGTACTGGAAGATCCACCATGTGCCTCACAGCCTTGATGTCATGCATATCACGAAGAACGTGTGCGAGAGTCTGCTTGGTACCCTGCTCATCATGCCAGAGAGGACCAAAGGCGGGCCGAAAGCAAGGGCAGACCTTAAATCAATGGGCATCAGGGAGGAGCTTCATGCTAATGATGATGATGATGAGGCGAAGCAGGACACGGAAAGTCGTCGCAAAGGCAAAAAGGCCAAGAAGACCGACAATGACTTCCCTCCCGCGTGCTTCACTCTAAGTCAGGAGGAGATCGATCAGTTTTTCACCTGCCTCGTAGGAGTAAAACTTCCTTATGGTTACGCGGGGAAGATAAGCAGATACCTAGACTCAGCGAAGCAGAAGTTTAGCGGGATGAAGTCTCACGACTGTCACGTGCTGATGACGCAGATACTTCCAGTTGCAATCCGTGGGATCATGGACGCGCACGTCCGTGAGATGCTATTTGGCCTATGCAACTTTTTCGACGTCATCTCTCGGAAGTCGGTTGGCGTGAGGCAACTCAGAAGGCTATAGGAAGAGATCGTGGTGATACTATGCGAGCTTGAGATGTACTTCCCGCCCGCATTCTTCGACGTTATGGTGCATCTGCTGGTCCATATCGTGGAGGATATCATCCAACTCGGGCCGACGTTCCTGCACAGCATGATGCCGTTCGAAAGGATGAATGGTGTCATCAAAGGATACGTTCGCAACATGTCACGTCCAGAGGGAAGCATAGCCAGGGGCTTTCTGACCGAAGAGTGCATCTCCTACTGCACGAATTATCTAGGCATCGAGAACCCCGTTGGTCTGCCCGTCAACAGGCACCTCGGCAGGCTCGCTGGATGGGGTCACCATGAGGGTCGCCGCGAAATGCATGTTGACTTCGAGGGTCGACTCGCCGACTTTGAAAGAGCAAACCTAGTCGCGCTACAACACATAGACGTGGTCGATCCTTGGGTGGTAGAGCACAAAACCTTTATTGAGAAGATGTACAATGACCGAGGCCAACAGAGGACGGACGGAGATATAATCAAAGAGCACAACTCATGTTTCACGCATTGGTTCAAGCAGAAGATTCTGTCGTACACTTTACATGAGGATTCTTCCGCGGAAGAACAACTCATATTCGCCTTGTCACAGGGCGCCGAGCACAACCTGATGACGTATGAGGCGTACGATATCAACGGCTACACATTCTACACCAAGGACAAGGACATGAAGAGCGATGGTTATCAGAACTCCGGGGTAACGATGGAATCCTACACCGGTAACGACAAGGACAGATACTACGGAAGGATCGAGGAGATCTGGGAGCTGAGCTATGCTGGAGAGAAGGTCCCGATGTTCCGTGTCAGATGGGCCAAGAATGTCATAAAAGAAGACCGTTATTTCACCACCATGGTTATACCCGAAGCCAAATCCAAGACCGCAGGCGTGAACGTCACCGCGAAAAATGAGCCATGGGTACTGGCTTCCCAAGTGGACAAATGCTTCTTCATTACTGACCCGTCAAAGCCCAGTCGTGTTGTCGTGAGGAGAGGCAAAAGGAAAATCATCGGAATGGATGGAGTCGCCAATGAGCAAGACTTGGACAAGTACGGCGACCCGAAGATGCAACATGACGACGACGATGAAGTATCAGCATACACCACAAGAAGATGCAGGACCACCCTACCTAAAGGACGTCCGTTCAAGAGAAGAACTCCATTTACGAAAAATAAGGGCAAGAAGATTGTGAACAGATAGCTAGCTAAGATCGATTGTATTTAAATTGTAGCCTTCATTTCTCGATTGTATTTCATGGGCACTTTTTGAACTCATGAATATTTTTAAATTTCATGGACACTAGATCTCGATCCCCCTCCATATCGATCGCTATCCCACCTCACCAGATCCGGTCCCCCTCGCCGCCGAGCACCCCCCGCACCCTCTACCCCGCTCCATTGGCCGCCGCCGCCGACCCCCCGCACCCTCCCCCGCTCCACCGCCGCCGACGACCCACCGCACCCTCCCCTGCCCCGCCGCCGACGACGACCCACCGCACCCTCCCCAGCCCGCTCCACCGCCGCCAATGACCCCCCGCACCCTCCCTGGCCCACTCCACCGCCGCCGACGACCCCCCGCACCCTCCCCCGCACCTTCCCCGGCCCGCTCCACCGTCACAAAAAATTATTACTATTTTTATAAAAAATTATTACTGTTTCATATTCATATTCATTTTCTAAAAAATTATTAGATGCAACAAAAAATAATAATAATAATTACTTATGGCGCACCTCTGGCTGGTGCGCCATTGCTATATAAAAAAAAGATTACTAATGGCGCACCTCTGGCCCGTGCGCCATTGCTATATAAAAAAAGATTACTAATGGCACACTGATCGTGGGTGCGCCATTGCTATCTAAAAAAACATTCTAATGGCGCACCGCTTCGGGGTGCGCCATTAGTAAGTTTCCCCCTAGCTAATTCCTCCCTCTCCCTTGCCAGATCCCCTTCGTCCCTCTCCCTCGCCAGTCCACCCGCGCGCTCACCTGACCCACAACGCCGCCGCCCCGACCCCGGCCGGACTCCACCCCTGCCGTCCCCGCGCCCCCACCACTGCAGCTCCCCCGCGCCCCCGCGCCCCCACCACTGCAGCTCCCCCGCGCCGCCGCTCCCGCGCCGACCCGCAAAGCACGTGGCCGCTGGCCTCCCCACGACCAACCGAGGCGCCCAGGAGGACCGCCGCCGTCTTCCCCTTCGACTACGAGGACCCGGACGAGCTCGGACGCCCTCGAGCCATCCCTACGACGCCGCCGCCGCCGCCGACCCCGACCTCGACCCCTCCGGCGACCGGCCGCCCCCGCCCAGGTCCCTCTCCTCCTTCCTCCTTCCTCCTTCTTGTCCAGCGCCCGCTGCCCCGACAGCATCTCCAGCAGCACCACCCCACAGTTGTACATTTTTTGGGGTATTAAGGCATTTTAGAGTTAGTTTTATTCACGAGGCAGTACTTTATTTTAATATTTGAAAGGGCCTCTCACAAGACATGTATTGTCAAGCACATCGATGAACTAATCTTTTTATGTATTATAATCTTACAACCAAACATAAGCAGGACAGTGTTGGGTTCAATTTTCACTGGTATTTATTTTGGGGCATCAATGCATTTTAGAGATAGTCTTGATGGATGCAGTGCTTCAATTTAATAATCAGTAAGGACCTCATAGTAGTACATGCGTTGTCAAGCACATTGAAGGAACAATCTTTTTTGTGCAGTACAATATCCCAACTAAACACAAGCAGGACAGTGCTGTGGGAATACCTGTTCCATTGAGGATTTCTGACATCAGATTAGTTTAGCAGCCCCATTTTGATACCATTACTTTTCTTGGGGGGCAAATCTCCAGTGTGCTTTTTTCTTTTCCAAAGGAAAAGAAAATGTGGTGTATAACAAATGTATTATTTGGTGGAAATTGAGATATCATATTAATCATTGACAAATTGGCTTTGAACAAATAATCTTAAATCCATGCATACCTACACAATTCATCTATTTGCTCAAATTTCTCCAAATTTGCATTTTATTGTCAGTTTATGATTTGGAAATATTCTAATTCAAGTTTTGTTGCGTATAACAAAACACAGTCACGTGGTCGATAAGCTGGTAACTAAGTTCTGTTCTGTAAAATCTCTTGACTTTTTTTAGCGTTATAAGGGTCCATAAGCAGTGTTGTCATCAGGTCCAGACATAAGCTCCTGTCGTAAGTAGCTTTTGGTTTTATCTTTGTAAGATAATGGGTTCTTGTAGTTTGCTGTTGGTTTCTCTTAATGGAAATCGGAGGGGTAAACCCTTCCTTGACAAAAATTAAAGTGTCTGGTTTGTCGATTGCAGAACTGAAATTCTCTTTGAGAATGTGTACTCTGTGCTCTTGACATTTGCGCTTAAAGTTCTGAGAAAATCCACATGGTCTTTCATTTCTGTTGCATTGTTTTATCTATATGGTCTTTCATTTCAGAGTTACACCTATATCATATTAATCATTGACAAATCCACATGCTTAATCAATCGAGTAGTAAGTTGTTTAGGCTTGGCCATTTCCACTTATTGTAGATAGATAGAGTTACACTTTTGTTACATTGTGTTATCTTTCTGTAGAGTAGTAATGCTCCACTTCCATTGGTACTACTTGTGATGCTGACAGCAAGTCTGTAATTACTCTAGTTAGTTAGGGACGGAGGGGGCTAATTATAAACAATAGCAGATGCATGTGCTACCTATTCTAGACTGATGATGAGCAATGTGTCCACGCATACATTTCTTTCTTTTTTCTTTTTGGAAGGGAATATATGTGTTGTTATCACCTCACCAGCGGTCAGAGTTGATGTTTGGAGTGCACACTGACTGGTGGCGCCATTTTTTTACTAGCTTTACACTGATTAACCTAACTATTTATCTTAATTAATTTATTAATGGATCAGTTAATACTACTCCAGTCCAGTGGGTAAATATGGATTAGCAATGTCATGAAGCTGCTCTCCAGCAAACTAAGAGAGAGAGAGAGGGAGGGAGCAGCCATGTGGCCACGTGTTGTGTATGAACTACAATTTCATTTATGTTGTTATAAGTTTGTTGCTGTCAGCATGAGTTAACTTGCTGTCACTTATCGAAATTCAGAATGTGCTGGATTATATGTTCATTGGTACTACTTCTGATGCTGCTACTGTACTACTTGGGAATTTTGTCAACTTGTGATGCTGTTGCTGTACCCCGAGAGGCCCTTGAGTTTGCTGGAATGTCGATTAACTTCCGTTCCGGCAAATTCGGGTACTCAATATGTCCTATTTTCAGCAAAGGTCATGCTAAAATTTTCCATGAATTTTAGCATGACTTTGCTAAAAATAGGACATATGGGGTACTTGTGACTAATGCATGGGCCGGGGTCTTAGGACTTAATTAAGTAGGATCAACTGCCCCTTTATTCTTGCTGCATTAAACCATAGGTGGCAATAGAGCCAAGTGATTAGGCCCAACCTAGAATTCTCCTTCCCAGCTTAGCTTTTAGGGTGCCTCGGTGTCGATGAGAACCTAAATGATATACGCTTAGGCTTTTAGGGTGCCTCGGCGTCGACAAACCCTAAATGATAAAAGCTTAGCTTTTAGGATGCCTCGGTGTCGACAAACCCTAAATGATGAGACCATGATCTTGTTCCGTGACAATAACCAACTTCTTGACCAAACGTTTTTCCTATTTAGAGCGAAACATGGCCCACAACGATGAGGCCGGCGGTTCGGGCGACAAGCAATTCTGGGAGCTGTCCCAGGAGATGGAGGAAGAACCTCACCGCTATGAGGACGCCGCCGCGGAAGACACCGATCCTGACTACACAACCCCTAGTGGCGTCGGGGATGACACCACTGATGGTGCCGCCGAGGATGCCACCACTGATGATGGCGGCGCACGCACAGATGGCAGCCAACCGAAGAGGCAACGGAAGGACCGGCGCCCGAGCGTGCTCGGCACCGTCAAGGAGGAATTTACGGAAGTGAACTCCGGCGGGCATCCAACGGCGCCCAAACAAGTAGCCAAGGGGTACTCGGTTCAGCTCGGGTGCATTCTCTGGAGTACCGTCTCGATCAACACCGAGAACCTAAGGCATAAGGACCGAGGGAATTTCCGCAGCCTCCTCTTCACGATGCTGCACGAATGATACAAGTTCCCCGCTGAGTTTGCAAACACACGCCTCTCAGGGAATAAAGTGAACAGTGCCACCCTCACGAGGATGAGCACGGCCCTGTCTACATGGAGAAGCACGGTGAAGGCAATGATTGAAAAAGGTGATAGTTATGAGAAGATCAAGGCAAAATATCCTTTGATGAGCGAAGATGACTACAAGGAGTTCAAGATCAAGTGCGAGAGTAGCGCAACCTCCGAATCAAGTCAGTGGGGGAAAGAAATGCGGCAGTTGAACTTAGGGGTCCACCAACTCGGTCCCGGCGGTTACAGAATGGCGGAGCCTATATGGGACAAGGAGGACGCGGAGCGTGCCGAGCAAGGCCTACCGCCCCGCTTCGAGAAATTCTAAGACAAGCAGACCAGGAACTTTGTCAGGGCCCGGTACAAGGAGGACCCGGTAACAAAGGAGTTTACCACGGATCCGAAGACCAGGGCGCTTGAGCTTGTTCTGGTAAGGAATACACCCCCGCGTAATTAGCTCCATATGGTTGCATTCTAATTAATGAAGCCAAATTTCTAAATGGTTCACATTCCTTCCGCAGGGGGCTTAAAGCAGTAGCGCGGGGTCGTCTCAGAGCTCCCCTTTTGACACCCCTTTAAATAGGGCGTTGAACGTAATGAAAAACAAGGATAAGCTCAGTAAGCCGTCGTCAGCTGGTCGTGTGGCCGGCAAACGCTTGTCCACAAAATGGTCGTCATACTATACCGCTGGTGGGCGAAAGGAGAAAAAGACCAGCTCGGAAAGCCAGTCGCGCGAGGTTCAAGAACTCAAGGCACAAGTGGCGCGGATTCCGGAGATTGTCCAAGAGCAAGTGCAACAACAACTGGGAACGACGCTCACCGCCATTGTGCCTACCTTGATTCAGGGGCTGACGACGTGGATTGCGGGCGGCCAACAGGGGCCTCCCCCGGTTCCCAGCTTCACGGCCAGCAACTCGCACAACACGCAGGTGGCGCCATTGGTGTCTCCGGCGGAGGCGGTATTCGTGTCTCCGGCGCCGGCACGGGCATTGGAGCTTAATGCACCCGGGTGTACGCCGGCCGGCACCTCGCCAGCAAGCGGCCCCTCCGTCAGTTGCACGCCCGCCGTTGGCGGTGCCTCGATATTAGCCGAGCTCGACGGCATCACGGTAACTAAGCCTCTCGGCCGATGACATCATCTCCTTGCCTTTGACTGGGCATCCCTGACGCCCTACATGTTTTCGCAGGGTGCCGCCGAAATTCCTTGCACTCTCCTGCACTTCGTGGGCGGCGAGTTGGTCGATGTCGCCAAGGACAGAATCGTTCAACCGGGCAACCGCGTGTTCCACGGTAATCCGATGCCACCCACCTTGTATAGGGTTGAACTGGTTCGGGTGCTGCCAGGCTGCGACGAGTTGTTACCTCCGATTCGACCCGCTAGGGCCGACGAAGATGATGTGATGACCCTCAGCGCCTGCGTAAGCTGGCCCCTGCTTTGGCCGAAGAGCCAGATTCGTTTGGGGGCGGGGGACACCACCCCACAGACAAGACCGCCAGTCGTGCCAGCGCCAAGCCATGGCAAGAACGCCGCAACGCTACGGGACATGCCAGACATCCCTATGGCACAGGATCCGAACAAGCATATGGCACAGGATCCGGACGACGACGACAACGACGACGGTACATTTTCCAACGTCGAGAAGTACTTTGCCGAACATGGGTACGGTGACGAGTTCTGCGGGCCTCCTTCTCAAGAACCCAACCCTGAAAAAGACGACCGTGATCTAGCTGGTACGGCGGAGAAACCCAATTGCAACAGGCGTCGTCTGGCGTTCAGTTCTCAGGAGATGCCTCCAGCTGCCGCCTTCACCGAGCCTCAGATAGCTGAGGTGCGAAATATTATCAGCCCCAACACGCTCAAGAAGGCGGTCTGTGAGCAGAACTCGATCCCATTACAGCAGATCAGGAAGAAGGGACGGAAAAGAAAGACTAACAAGGGCGCCAGTGCGAGCCAGCCGGCACCGAGTATGATCCGTGCTCAGGACGGGCCACCTTCACCTAAGGATATCTCGAGGAGGGTGCATGTGGCGGGTAGGGCGATGCTACCGACAAATATGCTCAATGCTGCAACCGGTGCTATGCGGAGTCTGCATGACAGTGTTCTTTCTTTGGAGAAGCGGCGTCTCAGAAAGAATGATGTGGCATACCCGGTTTTCGTGGCCAAGGTGCCAGAGGGCAAGGGCTTTGTGGATAGCGCCGTCGGGGGTACGATCGTCCTGCGGTTTGATGACATCTTTGCTGTGCTTAACCTTCATCCGCTGCACTACACCTTCGTTCGGCTGTTTTGCTGAGTATGGAGATGCGGATCATTAGAGACAAGACCCCGGACATTGTGATAGTCGACCCCTTCTACATGCGTGCCAAGATCTTGGGCAGCGCTGGGGACCGGCAAGTCGCGAGTTCACACCTCGAAGGCGTCATTCTGGCAAACCCAGATAAGGATAACTTCCTCGTGCCTTACTTTCCCGAGTAAGTCATCCCCTAACCGCCCCGTAACATATGATTTCTTAGATTTTGATCGTTCTTTTTCTTCTAACATTCCGTGTTCTGTGTAGTGACACACATTGCACACTCATCCTCTTAAGCCCGAAATATTCCATGGCCACGTATTTCGACCTGGACCGTGACTCTAGGATAGACTACACAAATATCAAGAAAGTTCTTGATGATGCTCTCCCCGGCTACGCCGCACCTGGAGGCACCTTTAAGAGGCCAGCTCGTAGGTATGGCAGGCACGTGTTCACCCACAATACGAAGTTCCCCTGCGTCAAGCAGCCGCCTGGCGGTCAGAAGGATGCCTACTACGCCCTCCATCACATGCGGGCGATCGTACGGGAATATAATCACCTTCTGCTACCAAATAATCTCAAAGATAGGGCTGCAAGCTTGGCGGCAATCCAGGACACGGACATCCGACAAGAATTCTTTCGCATCCAGTCGGAGTCTGCAGAAATCATCCATCAAGATGTCCTTCGTACCTCGGGGCAGTTCTACCTCAAATATCAATCGTCCAACAGTGAGATAGACACAATGCTACAATTGCAGGCTGGCAACGCCCGCGACTTCATGACCATCACGACAGACGGCGGCTTCATCCACGCTCCAGTCCCATGAGTCGAGTCAAAAGTAGTGATGCTATGTGCAGTTCTGAAACATTGATTAGCTCATGTTGTAATTAAACTTTAATGAACTTGTATGTCTCTTTGGTTTGGACAGTCGTTCAACTTAGATGTAATCGATGCTATTTATTAGTAGGACCATTAATCGTGCTATTAATGTCTTGCTTTTCTCTTCCGATCCTTTTGTTGCATACTTATATATTGCTTATGTATTGTCTGTTGTTTGGCTAGTGCATAGAGATGCCGTCGTATGTCGTGTACAAGGGTAAGGTTCCCGGAGTCTACGACGACTGGGAGGAGTGTCGCGGACAGGTTCACCGTTTCAGCGGTAACAGTTACAAAGGGTACACCACTAGGGCGGAGGCGGAATCTAGATACGCGCGCTATCTAGAGATGATGAATTGTATTCGGAGACTAATCTTCTATTGTATTTGATGAATCTGCTGTTGTTGGAGGAACCGGATGAAGACCAGTTTCATCGCGATGATGCTCATCGTGATGATCGCAGCTCTCTTCTATGTGATGGTAGTTTAGATGATCGATATCGACTTGTAATGTGAAGACAAACTCGCTACTCGCGGTCTCGAGACTTGTAATGTTCTATCTTTGTTCGGTCGTTTGAATTCGGAGACTAATATGATCAACTGTATTCGGAGACTAATCTTCTATTGTATTCGATGAATCTGCTGTTGTTGTGTGGTGCTGTTTATATTCTGTCCAATAATATATTTTGTAATCTGTGCAAATATCAGAAAATAAAAAAAATCCCTAATATACATACTAATTGCGCATCACCCCAACGTGCGCCATTAGTATGCAAAAGGATACTAATGGCGCATCACCCCGCAGTGCGCCATTAGTATGGTAAAGCACATTGGTAAATATGGCCCCTGGGAGGCATACTAATGGCGCACCGTGGCCTATACTAATGGCGCACTGCCTGGTGCGCCATTAGTATACCAGATACTAATGGCGCACCAGTGGTGCGCCATTAGTAACAAATACTAGTGGCGTGGTACTAGTGGCGCACCAGTAGTGCGCCATTTGTAGGCAAAACTGGTGCGCCACTAGTAGGCCTTTTCCTAGTAGTGAACCTGGCGATACTAAAGGAGGACCGGGAGGCAGAGGCTCAACTCGACGCGGAGCGCGTGCATGCCGCTGCCATCGAGGCTCTCCTGCAGGTGGAACCGGATGTCCTGGATGTGAACCGGGCGGCGGAGGCTCAACTTGAGGCGGAGCGCGTGGATGCCGCTGCCATCGAGGCCCTCCTGCAGGCGGAACCGGACGTCCTGGACTTGAACCGGGCGGCAGAGGCTCAACTAGACGCGGAGCGCGCGGATGCTGCTCTCATCGAGGCCCTCCTACAGGCGGAACCGGATGTCCTGGACTTGAACCGGGCGGCGGAGGCACGACTCGACGCAGAGCGCGCGGATGCCGCTGCCATCGAGGCCCTCCTGCAGGCGGAACCGCACGTCCTCGACTGGAACCGGGCGGTGCTCTCGTCTGTGCAGAGCGCCCGCACGCTCCGCATGAACGAGTAGCTGGAGGCCGAGGACAACCACGGTGCGCAGACACACGTCGGCAGCTACGGCTGGTTCGCGCCGGCAGCCAAAGACCACGAGGCCGTCTCGTTCTGCGAGCAGTGATAATTTTTCTTTATGTTGTTGTTTTTATGGATCTTTTGCTATGTAAAAACATATACTGTTATGCAAGTCGCCTGACTTGGGTCAGTCTACCATTTCAGGCAGTTGGATGAATATCCTACGTCTCCTAACCCTTCTTCCTCACCTCTTCTTCTTCCCCAACAGACCACCGCACGGGCCGTACGGATTCTCCCCAACATGCGGTTGGATAAACATACTCTATGAACGAAAATGATGTGTCAGCGGTAGGATGGCTTAGTTTTGTTTTTTCACATGCGACAGCACGTGTCAGTGAGGGTGCGTTCCCTTGGTTGGGTTCGCGGCGTGCAGGAGCGACTATGCATGCGAGGGTGCGGTGCGACCGTGTGAGGGTGCGGTGTGACCGCGACAGCCATCCGCAAGTGTACCTCCTTTTCATTTTGAAAACTTTAGGCAAGCTTGGCAAAAATGTGTGGCGAAGTATGGCAATGCAAGGCCTAGACCCAAACAGGATAAGTACATAGTACTACGTACTAGGAGTACTAGTGTTAAAAAAAAGGAGGGGTTTTCCTTCGCGGGATTAATCGATACAAATCCTCATTTCACGTGTCAATTAATGTGTATTTTTTCTCCAAATCCCAAAGAGCTAACCATCTCACTCCTCATCGCTTGATTAATGCAGCGACATGCAAACCAACCTTCTCACTTCTGCATGCATGAAGGGGATATTAATGTCCTTGGTTGCTAGTACGGGGCAAACCCCATCAATTTTGCCTTGATTAGTGTTAGTGGCCTTTTGCAAATTGTAATTTTGATATACTAGCCTTGTGTACAAAAAAATGGAGGTAGTAACTATATTTGACTTCCTTCCCCATTGCGGTGACGTCGACGATATCTCGAACGTTGTGGTTTGGCGAAGTGCGTTCGACGGAAAACACCAGAGGGAGACCACGGTAAGTCGTTCGCAAGTGCCGCCTGCAAGCAGAGACAACCGCCTTATTTGCATCCCGGAAGTCCGTTGAACCAAAGGACGCGTAAATGTACTAGTACTACTCGTACACAATAGCGTCGTCCATCCAGCTTAGTGCGGTGAGATGGTTTCTCAAAGAAGACGATGGAGAAGCGGAGTCAGGAAGAGTGAAATGATGGTTGCTTCGTCCGTGCTTTGTGATTTGTCGCCTCACTGCTTTGTGATTTGTGATAGAAGGGACAGGGGAGTAGACTCTGTCCTCTATACTGTACATGCGTCCAAGCACGGGAGAAAGAGGAGAGACGTTGCATTTTTCTATTCCTTCAATCAATCAATCAGGGAGCTTCGGTTCCATCCTTTTGGCTTTGGCAACACCGTCCACAATGGTTCCCACGATGCCGAAAGCTATTTTCACATTTGGCCACACATTGTGGATGCCCTTAACCATACCACTTGGTTTTGCTCCTATGTGCTATCTATACAAATCTCAATTATATTGATCTAAAAAATTATAGAATCAAGATTAGTAAAAAGGAGGTGATTTTGCCGCGCGGATGGCGGGGAGGTTTCTTATTTTTAGAGGACGTTGTCCTGGCGGTTTGCTAACATGCGGTCCCACGTGTCAGTGCTTCACCAAGCTGATCCGCTTCCCACATGAGGCAGACCAACGGCAGAAGCAACACGTGGTTAACTTGAAGAAGATGAGGGAGAAGCAGATTCAGCAACGAGTGAAATGATGGTTGCTTCGTCCCTCCAACTTCTTTTTTAGCATTATTACTTCGTCCCTCCAACTTAACTGCGGGAAAGGTGCAGCTTTGTGATTTGACACCTCATTGCTCATTACTACGCCGGCGCCATGACTAGGTGCTTCACCCAGGCTGCTCTGCACTATATTCCGGTATGGCACGTGGACCCGGTAGCTTGATGCCCCAAATGTCGGCGAAAGGACTAGAAGATTTATGAAAGCGAGCACTCCACTCTTACAACGGAGGAGTACACGACACGACGGCCCAGTGAATTGTCACTTCTACTGTATATAGTATTATAGTTTTGCTGTTTCGCACGATCCATCGATACAAACCCGATTAAACAGGAAAGGGCGGGATTTTTCCCGCACGGTATATGATACTGGCCATACATTTCAAAGGCAATTTTAATGTATGCAAACTGAATAATTAAGTAACAATATGATATCTAGTAAAACTAAAAACACATATGATTTATTGTGTTAGAGCGTAGTAGTAGTGCTGTATTGCATAGTTGTTAGATGTAACATGCGAGAACGTGTAGAGATGTAGTTTTGGAGGGCCTGCGGAGAGAAAAGCGTAATACGTTCACCGAACTTCAGAATAAGCTGATTACGGTCACTATATACATTTTGCGGTGATTATACGGTCACTTGCTCACGGTTCAGCATTGGATTGCACTCTCTTGACCGGCCAAATAGTCTGCGTGGCACCATGTTGACTAGTTAAATTCACCATGTTCCTAGTGGGTCCCACCTGTCAGTTCGCATAGGGAAATGGTTAGATAAACACAAATTTACGCAGGCACGACAAGACTCCACCCCGTGCGCGGGAATCACCTGGTTGTGTATGTGTCTGTCAGGGCCTGATGTGTGCGGATGCACGTGTAGGTTGAGCACTTGAGCGTGAGAGTGTGTGTTGGTCATGTGGTGTACTGTTGTGTGCATGCATGCGTGCGTGTGTGCGTGTGAGTGTTGCGTGTGTGCGTGGTTGCATGTGTACGTGTGAGTGTTGCGTGCGTGCGTGGGTGCATGTGTTCGTGTGAGTGTTGCGTGCATGCAGTTCGTGTGCATGCGTGCGTCTGTGTATAATCACCACACCAGCTCCTGTGTGTTAAAACAGACGGCTCAGCATACCAATACAACGCCACCTTGTCTGCTGTGCCCGCGGTCATGACTTCGAACCACCGTCCAATATTTTTTTGTCGTTTGTTTTCATTCTTACTAGCAAGATGCCCGTGCGTTGCACGTAACATCAAGATGCATTTGTATGACTAGTTTATCTTGTGAGAGAAAAGGATGAACGAGGGAAGGCCTTATTTGCAAATGTGGAGAGGTGTGTGGGTACCTTTTTGCAAAATTGTCATAGTTTCTTTCCTATCCGCCAGATATAAATCGGACGACCTATATTGCAGGATGGCAGGCACACCATCATCACCAACTCTGTTTTTTATAAGAGTGTATTTTATCCCTACTCTTCTAAAAAGCATAGTCGGTGATGATCGTGTGCCTGCCATCCTGCAATATAGGCCGTCCGATCTATATCTGACGGATAGGAAGGAAACTATGGCAATTTTGCAAAAAGATACCCACACCCCTCTCCACACTTGCAAATAAGGCCTTCCCTTGTTCATCCTTTTCTCCCACAAGATAAACTACTCTTACAAACGCATCTTGATGGTCCGTGCAATGCATGGGCATCTTGCTAGTATTTTATAAGAGTGTAGATGTAGAGTAGATACAAGCCAACAGGTGGGCCCGATGGTAGTGAGATAATGTGATGCAACACTAGAGGTGCCACGTGGAGCGTTTAACTGGTCAACTAGTCGTGTCTTGAGCAAATACAGAGTTGTACGGTGAGCCCGTGACTGTATAATAACCACAAAACATAAATGGTGACCGTAATGAGTGGATTCTGAAGTCCAATGTACGTATCGTGCTTTCACTTCAAATACAATGATCGTCACTGTATATATCGCGAGAGAAAGATGAAACATGCGTGAATGTGCTGGGGGCTTACTTTTAGAGGACCTGGAGATAGTTTGTGTGCGTACGTGAAAGGGGCGTAGAGGGGGGGGGTATGCGATGGAGAGAAGCATGCTCTTTGTTTCTCTTTATTATGACTAACTTTATATATAGTATAAAAATATAAAAATTCACAGTGCGGAATAAATATCATTGTGGGCACCATGCAATGCAAGCGTTCATACTCCTCCATTTAACTTTCTAATGTTGTGTATATGTAGAAATTCTGAAATGTTTTTTGGCCACACTTTATTCAAAAGGAATGTTGTATGCGAAATAAACGTGAAGAGAGGGCTTTTTGGATCAATGGGGTACGTGATGTAACATGTGTGAATGTGTAGTTGATGCATTTGGCAGGGCCTAGAGAGGTATGTGTCTATTACTTATTCGAGAGAGGCATGGATAGAGGGGCCGGCAGGGGGCGTGGGAGAGATAGCACGAGAAATGAGAGTGGTCTAGAGAGAGAGACGAATATGACATCACGGCGAGAGATTCCCTTGAGTGTGTATATGCAAGGGGGAGTGGATAGAGGCACCAGAAGAATATATTTTTTGTGTGTGGTGTATGTGTTGGTATGTGTGGGTGTGAGAAGATAACGAGACGTGGGGGCAGAGGGTGTGTCACCGCGTGAGGTCCGGTGGGTCGAGGTGAGGCCCTTCGTTCGGTTCCGTCCTGCGCTACATTGGTCGGCCCGTGACGCATTTAGGGAGACCCATGGATGACTAGTCGTACAAGACAAAGATAGCATAATTGTGAAGGACTATATGTCCACTGACAAAGCCGGCTAGGATTTGTGACCCTAGGTTCTCGGACTAAGGTAACCCCTTTATCTTTGATATTACTATTCATCCAACCTAACTTTAAGGGGCATCCTACAGAATGCTCTGCTAGAATCATACTCATCGATTAGGAAGAGAGGCGTGAGACACTTAGTGAGAGACAGGCCTAAAGATAATGTGCGTACAGGAGACACGTAGGTAGGTCTATGTATATAGAAAGGGTCGATGGGGATTGTGTGTGTATGCTTGCGAGAGGGCGAGTGCTTGTGATAAAGGTTAGTGAAAACAGTCGTAAATGGTTACGAGAGGGAGGGAGGGTTATATCGAGAGCATGTGTGCGAGAAAGACACCTCGGGAGAGAGTGTGTGAGCATGTGTGAGAGACCACCGATGGAGAGTGAAACTACACGTACAAGACTGTTGTACACATTGATTAAAGATATAAATTGTATCCAAATATTAGGATGGGATCATGATATTTGCAATTCACGTAAGGAACGATCATTGATCCACCAGACATCTAGATTCTATCGAATTTGAGCATGTCTATGTTATTATTCGACACAATTGATCCACATAGTTAGTATTTTGAACTCCAGACAATGCATCGCTTTAGCAATCGAATATAAACGTGAGTATAGTTCATGTTGTGTGTGTAAAGCACATTATACATACGAAAGTTACACAATGAACATTATAAATAGCTACCTATGAACTAGCATACATTTGAATTCAACTTAAGGTGGTTTAAAAAATAGAATTCAACATGAAGTCCATTTAATTATTTGAATTTGATATCATGGCATTTGTAAATCATACCTAAATTCTGGGGGCACCAATCTTTGCTCTGATTTTGTACATAATAGGATATGTAGTCGTGTACAAAATAGATTCTAATTTAGCTCCTCCATTCCAAAATAATCGTAGTTATAGGATTTTCAAGTGTCAAAAATTCAAAAAGAAGCGGATAATTTAATGAGGTTTTCAAACATACAAGGTCAAATTTAACGTTGTCTATTTAGGTCAATCCTCAAAGTTCAAGAGTACTCTAAACGTGAATGCTTGTGTTTCAAAATTTCGAACGAAGCGCCAAAAGAGCCTCTACACGCCCGAAACCGCGTGAGACCAATGTTTGGTAGTACAAGGAAATTACTTTTCTAATAACTCCGACCCGTGAAACCTACCGTCCCGACATCCAAAGGTCTAAACCGGGATAGGGTTGTAGCTTCATCTAGACGCCACTCAACCGCCTCCGAAAAACATGCATACACAATGGCCGCCTAAGCACACATGCGCGCGGCCAAAATCGCTCCCGCCCACTATTTGGGACACCTGGGATTACCATCCTACCCCCGACCCGCAGTAGGTCTGAAATTTAAGAAGGGGGCAAAGTTTGTACTTTCCCCAAATTTCAAACAAGCGCGTCCCATCTTCTGTTCAAAAAAGCCAAAAACAAGCGCGTCCCAGACCGAAACATGGTTCTCCCCCCTCCCCCCCGCCCACCCGTCTGATTCCCCATTCGTACTCCGTGGGCGCGAAAACTACCTGTCCACCAGCCGTGAAACCCCAGCGTCCTGCGTCAGCCACCCCATTCCACCCATCAACCGCCGCCCTCCTCCATCATGCCGGAGCCGATACCCCGACGTCGTTGTCCACCGCAACCTCAACCGCAACACCCTCTACGGCTAGTAGTTGAAGCCGAGGCCGAGCCATCCGTACCCGAGCCAGTTCAACCACGCCGTCCTGCGCCTCAGCGCTGCCGCTCCAACTTTGCCACCCTCCACCACACCGGAGCTGTTCCTGCTACACCGTCCTTCGCCGCCTCAGATCTGCTTCCCCTCCGCCGACATACGGCCACGGCAACACAGTCAACAATTTGGCCATGGGTTCGTCCAAGCCTGCACCCTCCTCCAGAACATCGGTTTCCCCGGGAAAAAGAAGAAGATCGGCGCGACATGTGGAGGCGACCACATCGGCAACCGAAAATGGTACTCCTCTTCCCTTATTAGTGCAAATCTTACGTGTCTGCTTGCACGGTATTCATCCCACAGAATACACTAGTTGACCGCTTCTTCTTGATAATAGATGTTCCTAGTAACTCGCGATGCACAAGGTTTCTCCTCATATACTATTTCACCTTAGCTAGAGGTCCATCGCCCCCTGAATTTCAAATCCTGGTCAGTTGATTCCCAATTAACGGAAGCATTCCCCGGCGTAACAGGCGCTAGTCCGCCTATTACACCGAGGAAGCAGCGCCTCGGTGTTTATCTTAGGGGCGTGTGGGGCCTAGAGCTACTGGCGCCCGATCTAGTGGTCGGCCGGGATTAAAGGGATGGCATGGGGGCGCTGCCAAGCACGGCGGTGGTGTGAGGTCGAGGGGAGGGGGGGCGGCGGAGGCAGGGGTCTGGGCCGGTGGTCGCTGGCGGTTCGAGAAAGATCGTCAATAGTGACTAGCGGGAGGTAGACGAAGGCCATCTGCCCGTTCCTTTTAGATCGGACGGTTCATTAAAAAAATCGACTGACCTATTTATTTTCAGTCGACTGTTATCTTGATATGACCACATGTGGTGGTGTGCTGGAGGAGTACATGCATTTCCTGTGCTCATATATTACAAAATCATACGGAGTACAATCTAATTTTGTTTGCCATGCAATGTTGTAGAGCTATCATATGTCTCCTGTCATTTATTTTTCAGCCACCTGCTATCTGCTACTTTTACAGTGCACTAGTACTACACACACTTCACCCATACTCTCACTATTGTGTTTTTATGCAAGGGTATTTCAGACCCTGCCTTGACAGAAGCAGAAAAGAATAGAGAGAAGTCGCTCCAGCGTGGTACGCGGCTAGGCCAGAAACGTTTCAAGGCTTTAAAGGGTGTAGTGTCAGCAGATGGAGACGAGGAACATAGCTCTGGAGTTGATGATCTCGCTCGCCGTGAACCACCATCCCAGGTGCTTGCTTTAACTTCACGGTGTCATATGTGGTTGCATGTTGCATATGGTGTCTAGCTTGTATTCGAAAGGCCGAAGTCGGTCTTTATCAAGATAAGGAAAGATATTTTTTACATGAACCACCATCCCGGGAGCACCAGAAGACAAATAGCTAGTTAGGGCACTGGCCGAGCCAGTGAAAAGCCCAGCACAGACATGCATCACCTGGAAGCCAACTAAAAAGCCACGATGGTGGCGAAGTAGCCCGCCTCCCACCAGGCTCTCAGGTCCTAGATGATCATGCTCACCACTCCAGCCGGATGTCTAGCTTGTATTGCTTCCAATTTGGTTAAATTGCATCTGCTTAGCTTACACACTATACCTTTGAATATGACACGCCTTCCTGTTTTTGGTACAAACTAGTACATCTGTCTATTAACCATGTTCTTACATCAAACTAATGTTCTTGTGTATCCCTCATCAATCACTTATGATGAGGCAGTCAGGCCAGTGGACTACTGTGATAAAAGATCCTCATTTAAGGAATGTAGCATCAGCCTCCCCACATGATTCTCAAGAAACAGCAAGGCTAGACGAAGATAGTGAACGTAGCTCTATAGTTGATTACCGCATTTCCCCTACACTAGCATCGCATGTGCTTGCTCTAACTTGGCAGCGTGATATGTGGTTGCATGTTGCATATGGTGTCTAGATTGTAATTCTTCTAATCTGGTTAAATTGCATGTGCTATTCTGCTTAGTTTATACATTATACCTGTTAATGTGACATGCCTTCCTGTTTTTAGTACATAGTACATCTGTCTATTAAGCATGTCCTCACATAAAACTATTGTTTTTTTGTATCCCGCATAAATCAATATGACGAGACACCTTCAGTATATGCAGTGTGATATTAGTTGCATCTTTGATATGATTTATAGCATGCGCTGCTTCTAATTTGTTGAAATGCCATTTATGATGGGACACTTTTAACTTGGCAGAGTCATATTGGTTGCATCTTTCACGTGGTGTCTAGCTTGCATTGCTTCTTATTTGTTGAAATGGTTTCTGCTTAGTTTACACAAACAGTTGTGAATATGCCATGTCGTCCTGTTTTTGGTATTATTCCATCCTGGAATCATGTGTTTGCCTTACATCAAAGTAGTGATTGTCAGTATCATGCACGAATGCGTTCTGAAGAGTGAATTTTATTGCTTTTTCTTGTCAGTTTTACTTGACAATTCAAAATCAATAAAGCAGAAGGAAGTTAGCAAGGCAGCGGATGAAGGTGCTCCTTCCAAACGGAGGGCCTCTACAGATTCTACTCCTCCATCCCCCCAAGATGATTTCCAAGACAACACATGCATAGACACTCAACATAGCTGTGTTGGTGATGAGCACGTCTCCCCTAGTGCACTATCACAGGTGCTCCCTCTAACTTGGCACTGTTATATGTGGTTGCATGTTATGTATGATGTCTATCTTGTATTGCTTCTAATTTTGTTGAATTTCATCCGCTTACTTTACACATTATTCTTGTGACTAAGACACGTGTTCCTGTTTCTAGAACATACAATATCTGTCTATCACACCATGTTCTTACATCAAAGTACATTTGTTCTGAAGAACTAAATTGTTATTTGTTTTTCTTGTCGGCTTGACTTAACATGGCACAGAGAAAGAGGAAGCAAGACAGAACGACAGGGAAAGGGAAGCAGAACAATCCTGCAAATTCTGTTGGTACTGATAGTGCAATAGAAGGTCAAACTCCAGCGGAAAATTGTACCAACAGGGTATCCCGTGCTACATGAGCTGCAGAACTAGCCAAACAGAAACAAATAGCTTCCACCAAACAAGCAGAGACAACCCTAGTTGTTGCAACACCTTCCACAGTACCACCAGTTGCACGATTTACTCGTTGGTCAACTCAGCTAGCAGCACGTTCCCAAGCTCCCTTGCCACCTGACACTACTTCTGAAGCACTCTTGACACAAGATGAGTTGGCAAGATCAGATGAACTTTGTGAGCTTCAACAGCAAGAAGGTAGTTGCTGGAGTCAAGTTACAGTTGCATGCTTCTTTATATGTAGTCTCACAGTTTGATGTACACTAACACTTACTATGTTTGTCGTTGGACTAGCACCTAGGCGCAAGAGGAAACAAACTTCAGGGAAATGCTCGATAGGTTAACTAAATCTAGAGGAGGAAGAATGGAGATCCGTTTTGAGGCAGGTTTAAAAAGGCCACGTGATGCTACAGATTCAGCCAAGTTAGTATCAGAGGCAGTGGTTGCTGTTAGGTGTCATGTACGTATCCTCCCAACATGGATTCCGTACAGGAATGACAAAGATGAAACCTAGTTCAACACCTTCCTCGACCATTTATCTGTAAGTATGGTTATGTATGGAAACTAGTAATATCGTCTTGCTCTGTCCAATACTTTTTAGGTTGCTGATAATGAGACTCCCATAATTTTCAACAGATGAGGTTCAAGTTGGATAGCCAAGATGATGCAACCAGACAAGCTTGCACCCATGTTTTCAAGTCTGCTCTGCGATAGTATCGGTATAACTTGAGGAAAACTCACTTTGAAGGCAAGGCTAACAGTGAACTTGCCAAAACATCTCCAGTGGAAAATATATCTGATGAAGACTGGAGAGGCCTCGTTAAACAATGGTCCAATCCGGGGTATCAGGTACATTATATATATGTGATCAGATCACATGTTCAAGTCCTATTTACGCATGTGCCACACAAATCTATCTTCTTGTAGGTGAACTGTTCAAAGAACAAGGCCAACCGTACGAAAGTGAAATTCCAACAGACGACAGGATCTCGTAGCTATATTGCACACTGCGAAGCTCTTGTAATTAGTTGTTATTTCACTCTTTTCGCTGTACCATATTATCAGATCTATATTGACTTGTTCCAAATGCAGAGGAAAGCCCGCAATACCTGAACCAAATGTTGTGGAAATCCTCAAGGACTGTCACACCAGCAAGAAGAAGGGCATGACTACACCAGTCAAAGCCGCTGTTGTAAGTCCTTCATCCTCATGCCTTTTGACTACTACTTACTCTGACTTGTTCCTTGAACTGCATGGTTTGTAGCCAATGTCTATTACTCTTTTCAATTTTATACACAATTGTCTTAGCGTATCATTGCACCTTACAAGGTTTAAAAGAGAGGAGTGATGTTCCTTTGATATTGACCTGTAATCTACTTCCGTGCTGGACTTGCCCACACAACGTTATAATTGCCTGTTTGTCTGTTCTCGAGTGTTTTGTGATATGAATGATGTCATACTATGCTTACCATATTATAAACTTCGTCTCTTTATCCTTAGCCCTAAATACAAAGTGAAGAAATAGACAATACATTAGCGATGGTACATGGTCATATGTTTGGAACCCGGTTTTATTATGTACTTTGCAATAAAATACAATTATTATTTTACATGGGTTCACCAGAATAAGTTATGTATATAGACCAAAGCTATTTTGTTTGGTTTTGCTGCCTCCTTAATATCTTCTGTTCTGGTACTACTAATGTAAAACCTCAACTTTTCAGCGAGCTATGGAAAAATGGTGGAACTGCCACCTTCTGAAGGTGGTGAGGCAACTATAACCGCAATGTCAGCTCTTGCTACAGTGGGTCAGTACCTGTCCACTAACAGTGCCAAAAGCACGTTCCTGCGTAATACTAGCTTGGTTGTTAAGGCAATCTCGTCCAAACTGCCTCATGATCAAGATATGCAAGCTCAAAACAATGTTGTATCTGCGCTCCAGACACAAGTCCATTCCCTAACAGAGACCCTTTGTGAAACAAGGAGAGACATTGTTCGATGTTGTCAAGATATGCATGGTTTTGAAACCAGACTATCAGACATTTTCTATGTTATTTAGGAGCCTAGGAGAACTGAAGGCGAAGGTTATGGTGCTCCATCGGACAATACAGCATGAAAACATAACAGTCAGGTCAAATGAACTGAGCTTCTGAACTTCTGGTGGTGTATTTATCTACTAGACTGTTAACTTTTATGCCAACCTTCCTTTTGTATAGTGTAGGGTGTTCCCTATATTTGCACTGGTGGCGAACTTTGATGCCCAGTGGATGTAATATGTGTAATAGTCGTGATAGCCTAGCGTAAGTTGCTTTCTTATTTATTTCCTTATTGTCTTGTTTATTTGTTTTCTTGTAGTCAGTGCAGTTCTTCCGCGGTTTGCTAGAGGCCGCAATTACCTATTTTTTTAAACTAGGCCACATTAACCATGGGCTACATATTTACTGTAGTTAACATGGGCCTCCTACGGGCCGTAGAAACAATGGGCCTTCTAAGGGCCGTAGAAACTATGGGCCTTCTACGGGGCGTAGAAACAATGGGCCTTCTACGGGCCATATCATCAATGGGCCTTCTATGGGCCGTATGATCGGTTGGCCAAACATGGGCCAATAACAGACCACATTATGGTCGTAAATGGGCTAGAGTTGAAATCGTCCGTTCATGGGCCGACTATAATGGGCCGTCGTTAATCGGCCGTATTTGATGACGCTATGAAAACGGCCCAACGTATTAACGGGCCACAAACGGGCCGACTGTAACCACGAGCTGAATTTGGCCCACAAGCAGAAATGACGGTAACCGGCCGTAAGTAAACGAATGCTGGAAATGAGCCCA
Organism: Aegilops tauschii subsp. strangulata; assembly: GCF_002575655.3. Classification (NCBI taxonomy): domain Eukaryota; kingdom Viridiplantae; phylum Streptophyta; class Magnoliopsida; order Poales; family Poaceae; genus Aegilops; species Aegilops tauschii. The sequence continues at coordinate 45,954,826 of NC_053036.3, forward strand.
AGAATAAATGGGCCCTGAGAAGGCTGAAAGATAACATGGGCTAGAAATGGCCCAACTGAATAATGGGCCGTTAATGAGTATAAAGTGATACACTGTTCATTACGGGCCAATTTTACCATGGGCCGTTAATGAGTATAAAGCGGTACACTGTTCATTTCGGGCCAGTTTTACCACGGGCCGTTAATGGGCCGAAGTTACTAAGGGCCTCATATGGGCCGAAAGACGTCATGGGCCATACATGGGCCGGAAGTTAAAATGGGCTGGAATTATATTGGACGGCCCAGATGACGCTACTGGGCCTAATTCGGATAGGCCGTAAACGGGCCCTGGGTTAGCAGGCTGTAAATGGGCTATATGCAAACAGGTCGTTAACAGGCTTGCCGTGGGCCAGCCCGCCACCTTTTGACCAAGTCAAACGGGCCGGCCTTTTCACTGGAATGGGCCTCTGTTGGGTCGTGCTACGTGTCGACGTATCATAGGCGCTTTGGGTCCAATGAGTGGATGACATCTGTCCCAACGGTGAGCCGACACGTGTTTCCTCCAGCAAATGATGATTTTACACATGGAAAATCCCCATTGGTCGGGGTTGTTAACGGGTTATCGGATTCAAAACCGGACCCGATAGCTTAAAGGCGTTCCGTTACGGTGGATGCCACGTGTCGGTCACCCTTGACGAAAGCACTTCTGTGACGCGCGATTTATCGTCATGGAAGTGGACACTTCCGTGATGATAATTTTGGTAATGTCATGGAACACTTCTACGACAGCACAGGTATGACTATCTTGATTCTGTCATAAATTTGTCATGGATGTACATGCATGACAGAAAACGTGATCTACTGTGACAAACACGTATCATCACGGAAGTATATTTTTTTTGTAGTGCTACTATTTGGTGTTCTCAGTGGTGGCACCTTGACAGCAAACGTCCCAGAAATAAAAGACCAAACCCTAATGTTCAACTGCCTTACTATTACCTGCCTCCCATAATCCTTGCCAATGTCGTTGAAATACCGACCGTCCCTGTTGTCCTGACCAGATGACGCACTCCTGAACATCTTCCCGAAAAAGAGACGTAATAAATATAAAGGTTATAAACCTGCAGTATCAGTGTTGAAACTTTTCAAAGTCGATCTCAATCTTTCTTACTGACCTTTTACACTTACCATGCAACAGAGATATATTTTTAGTTCTATATAATTGACGTATATAAATATATACATATATTAATTTTTAATTAAACTACAACCTCAGCCAAAGTGAGATCCTCTGATGCTAGTTTTCTTGTGCAACACTTAACACAAAGATAACCATGAAACCTAACAAAAGTAACAAGCTCGTATTACAAGGACGAGAGTACACAAAACAAAAAACAAACTCAAATCAGAGCTACAGTGTAAAACTATACAGTTTTATTCTATGAATCCTGACCACAACAAATTCATCCAGGAATTGAATCTCGTGTATCAAGAATGGCCACGCAAAGGTGCGTTGATAATTTTTTTACTAACCTTTGATTGCCGAATCGTATGCGCTGATTGTTCGGAACTCACACCTTTCTAAATTGTGGGGGGATCGGCTTCCCTGCAGTTTGTCAGTGATCTCCTTCAATGATTTTGAATCTGGGAGGGAGAGAAAAGAGAAAGAGAGAGGGAGAGAGAGAGAGAGAAAGAAAGAGAGAGGCTACTTTGATTTTTTGCGTGCAGGAGAAGAATAACCTGATAGGTGGGGTGAGTTTTGGGACGCATGAGAGATGCACATGTTTTTTCGGCGTGACGAGATGTGGTAGGTCAACTTCACTTGACCGTCGATGAGACTGACAAGCGGGCTCTCAGTTACTAATTCCTCTAAGTCTCTCACTAACTTGTGGGGTCGACCTTATATGAGTCCTACGAGGAGTACCTCCATCTGGGGTGAGAAAATGTGGTAGGTGGACTTCGAAGTCATACTGACATGTGGTCTCTCAAATAGTTCCTCCAAGTATTTGACTAACTTGTGCGGTCGTCCGCACATGAGTTCCAGATCTCTCTCCATCTAGCATCGGTGGCGACAGGCGAGGCATATTCTAGCTCTCCAAAGGAAAGCCAATCCTGATCCCTCCGCAGAGTTCGCTCGTCACTGAAAAATTATCGGTCTCCTTCATCTCACTCGCCGTGGATCTCCTGTTCAGGTAATCCATTGCATCATCACCATGATTATGCCACCGATTCAATGTTTGAACAAAAAAATTACCGGTGCTAGCAATTCTACGGGCTCCGTACACACCGCATGTGTGCAACACAGCAGGCGGGCGCGATTTGAATATCGGTTCCGGATCCAATTATCTACAGCTGGTCCGTGCTCAAACTGTTGCGCCGTCTTAACAGCAGAAGGGTTATGGATTTAAAATTAGGACTCAGCTGACCTCACTTTAATCATGCCAACTGCATGCTTGCACCGTGGTTTTGCTAACTTGAGTTATATCTCCAGCCATGCAAAACTTAAGCACTCTTGTGACCACAGATTATATTAGTTGCAGAGCTCAATGAAACCGCAGTCAAAATTCACTATCCTGATCCCTAACATGAGGTCACAGGTCAAATGATTGTATAGATCCGCAATCTATAGCAGAGATCCAAAGGACTTACGTTCGTTTTTGCAAAGCAGTTACTAACTCAGAGTTAGAAACCGTCTTAGCTAACCAAGCTGTTGATGATGGTCTCACATGGACTGCTAACAACTGTCTTACATAGCTGACCTGGTAACGATGATGTCTCGTGACCTCTGATGTAGAGTTCGATGAGATGGACTCCACCCCATAGCTGTCGGAGACTCAGTCTCAGTCTGTCGATGGCACAGAGATTGTCACCCAAGATTTCATGGTTCATGACCAACTAGAGACAGAGAGACTAAGGATCGAGTTAAAACATGCAGCACACAAAAAGCTTGTTAGGAGTACAGGACAAAGAAGCAGCTTGCTGCCTTGAAGTTTTTTATCATGCATCTCGCGTGTGTCGTTGAAATTTCTTTGGAAATCAATGCCTCTCATTCTAGCTGCATTTTTAATCACGGCTTAAATATTTGTCTTTGTTTTGCTGACGGCGTTTATATGTAAGCTTCTACCAGAAAAGCATGTGGTTCAACAATACATTTGCTAAAGGTCATTTCTTATCTTTGTCCACAGAGCTGTTACAATGGGTGAATATGAAGAAGAGTTCAGCACAAAACTTAGCTTCCAGAAATTCATTACTGTCTGTGAAAAGCTAACAGAACCACAAAAGCAGCTTGTCAGAGATATTGGTTTTGGATACCTTCTAGATCTGTGCTGTCGCGAGCTTCCAAGGTGTTTCGTTCGCTGGCTTGTCCGCTATTTTGATTGCCCTTCCAGGTGTTTCATATTGCCTAGTGGATACAGATTCCTTATCAACTCGTACACCGTGCACCGGATCTTAGGGATTCCACTGGGCGGGCAGATTATCCCTAGAAAATTCTCACAAGCTTTCAGATGTCAGGTTAAGTCTGAAACTCGGTGTGCTGGGCACGCTCCAAACATCAGAGAGTTAACTGATCTCATAACCCCAGAGCTGACAGGAGAAGTGTTTCAACGGGTTTTCGTGATGTTTGCAACAGCGGTATTTCTATGCCCAACGACATATGATTGCGTTAGCCCCGACTACTTAGCCGCTCTAGAAGGACCAGCAAGTAACATATCATCATATGATTGGTCCAATGCTGTCACAGAGAAACTGGTGGCATCACTCCAGACCTTCTAGGACAAAGGATTCGCAGGCGCCTTGTGTGGCTGCCTCCTGATTCCAGTGGTTCGTTCACTAACTTGTACATTTCTTTGTACCCACAAGCAGCTACAAGAACATGATTCATTTTTACCTCTTCCCCACTTGCAGATAATGTATTTTAAGTACCTGGATACGAAGATTATGGACCTGGAACCTGACACTCCTGCAAGACTTGTCATGTGGGACACAGAGGCCATTAAGAATTATGCTAATATAGATAGCCTGTCAACAGAGGACGGAATTTTTTGGAAACACACGGTGAGTCAACTTTTCATCATTTTCCTTTGGCGAAGTTTTCGACTCAACATAATGACTTAGCTGCCATGTATTAATTTGACTTGACTGTAATTGTTTCCTTCCGCATGGCAGCTGAAAGACATTAGGCGCACGCCTTTCCAACCACTGCCTGGCTTTCAGGCGCCATTTTTCCAAATGAGTCGCAGACTAGAAGCCTACATAGAAGAATTTGTGCCTCAAGAAAAACTTTGTTCTGTAAGTGATTTCCAGCTTCTGCACCTGATTTTATGTTTGAAATGATGTTCCCTAAGTTTTTACGAAATAGATACATGTCCTATTGTGTTCATCTAGACAGTTTCCTATAGTACGTTAGTTGTGCTTTTGTCTTAAAACTAGAAGTGCTTCATATAGGACGTTAGTTGTCCTTTCGTGGTCATCCACACAGTTCCCTATAGTACGTTAGCTATGCTTTTGTGTTAAAACTAGAAGTGATTCCTATAGGAGGTTAGCTGTGCTTTTGTGTTAAAACCAGAAGTGCTTCCTACAGGACGTTAGCCATGCTTTTGTGTTAAATATAGAAGTGCTTCCTATAGTACATTAGCTATGCTTTTGTGTTAAATATAAAAGTGCTTCCTATAGTACCTTAACTGCGCTTTTGTGTTAAAACCAGAAGTGCTTCCTATAGGACGTTAGCTGTGCTTTTGTGTTAAAACCAGAAGTGCTTGCTATAGTACGTTAGCTGTGCTTTTGCGTTAAAACTAGAAGTGCTTCCTATAGGACGTTAGTTGTGCTTTTGTGTTAAAACCAGAATTGCTTCCTACAGGACGTTAGGTGTGCCTTTGTGTTAAATATAGAAGTGCTTCCAATAGTACGTTAGCTGTGCTTTTGTGTTAAATATAAAAGTGCTTCCTATATAGTACGTTAGTTGTGCTTTTGTGTTAAATATAGAAGTGCTTCCTATAGTACGTTAGTTGTGCTTTTGTGTTAAATATAAAAATGCTTCCTATAGTACGTTAGCTGTGCTTTTGTGCTAAAACTAGAAGTGCTTCCTATAGGACGATAGATGTGCTTTTGTGTTAAAACCAGAAGTGCTTCCTACAGGAAGTTAGTTGTGCCTTTGTGTTAAATATAGAAGTGCTTCGTATAGTATGTTAGCTGTGCTTTTGTGTTAAATATAAAAGTGCTTCCTATATAGTACGTTAGCTGTGCTTTTGTGTTCAATATAGCACTGCTTCCCTGCAGCGGTAGGTCAACCATGCTTCGTATAATACGTTGGGTGTGCTCTTTCAAGGAATGTGTTGACCATGATTCATGGACCTTGTTAGCCGCGCTTCCCGCAGCATATCATGTGTGATTCTGCAATTCTTGACAGAATGTACAGTAGGTCACAAGATATTTTTCATTTTCGGTATTAATAACTAATTTTCATTTTCGGTATTAAAAATTTCTGATGTTTTTTTTCAATTATAGGCCAAGGTGAAAATTGCCAAAGTTATCAATGAAATGTACACAAAACTTTTCTCGCGGTTTCAACCAGTTCTCGAGTAGAAATTGGAGAAGCTCCTTTCACTTGGTAGGGATCTTAGTGCAAAAGAAACCAAGACCAGAGACCGGGGTGTTTATTGTAACTTGCAACAGGACAACTCGAATGAAAAAGAAACTTTTTCATCACTCCCTTCAACATATTCTACGCTTCCAAGTTCTAGCCCGACAAGCAGTCAAAGTTCTTCCAGCAGTGGCTCGACCAGTGTTCTTCACGCCATGTCATACTCCCTGGAAAATTTAAAGGGTTGCTGCGATACCCCTGACCCAGACTCCCAGAATCCGTACGACAAAGAGCAGTCCCAAGTTCATCTATCTTCACACCTAAAATCATCAACTCAGATTAAGTTGCTACTGTAGGTGAACAGGATTGACCACAACAAAGAGGACATTGATGAACAAGCCAAGCTTCATCTAGACAAAGTGCATAACCATCTGCACAACTACCTTGATGGCTTGCTGGTTCATGAGCCCTTTGTGCCAACATCTGAGATGCCGGAGGGCGGGGCAATTATAATGACAGGTGAAAATTCGTCTGAGTGTTCTGTACCAATTGAAACCAAAAATACCGCTGGAGGATCTGCAGACCACAACTCTCTGACAAGCCCACTGGAAAAACTCTTGGAGGAAACAGCAAAACCTACTACAACAGAAACATCAACCTCGCACTCTACGGTTGACAAACAATTACTGACTTGTCCAATCTCAACCGATACACTTGGAGCACCTGTTTATCACATTTGGAAAATGTCACCAACTACTGCACGGTCTAGCGGTTCTGATAGCGCTCACAAAAATTCTTCAACCAACACAAAGGACCTCACTGTATCCCAACCTGCACAAAACTTAAACAATGTCACGGGACAACGTTCTTCTTTGCTGCCGGAAGCTAAGGTCCATCTTGTTTCAACTTGGAGTGATGAGAAGAACATTGCTAAAACAGAACGCACAAGAGCTACTTCCTCAATTGCCCCAACAGTAGAAGTCCCCAGTGATTCTGCCAGCGGTTCTGGCTCTGGCTCACTACTGGACACGGGAAAAGCAAATCCATCCACTAGTGATGCTCCATTGGTTGCTGCCGCATCTGTCGATGCGGAAGACAATAACATTGAAGAAGAACATGAACAATGTACCAAGAAACCACGTATTGATCCCACAGACAGCGTCCCTATTACCACAAGCGCAGATCCACCAGAACCAGAAGCACAAATGGCAGCTCAAAAGAGGTCCTCACAGCAGTCAAAAGATCCACGAAAAGAGAGCACGGCGCCTCCAAAAAAAGAGTTAGGATACTGGAGCCTCCTCATAATTCAACAGAAACTGCAACCAATCAGTCTCTACATGCTGACAACCGAAGAGCCTTCCTTGATTGTGGATTCATTGATGATGATGAAATATGGTCTGACCCATCTATCTATGAACAACTTGACAGAGTCATTGAAGAAAATAAGAAGCAACCCTTTCATAACCAAGTAGCATCCCAACAATGCCAACCTGATATTGTCTCGCACTTGGCCAAGAATTCAAGCTCGTCAGCGACATATTCCCTTTATAACTATCAAGAGCCACCTATACCCAGCAGATCAGGATCAATGTCAGGCGGTAGCCACCTCTCACAGGCTTTAACTCAAACTGTCTTGTCCCAAACTTCGCCAGCAACTCCTTTGTCCCAACACCACCACCAACCAGTTCCTAGTATCAAAAACCACTTCTACCGACATCCCGGTGCTCCGAATAACGGCGGTTCAGACAGCAGCCAGCGCTCACCTTATGCAATGAACAACCAAAGTCACAAGCAGTACCAGCAACAAACCCCTGTCGGTGATGCGCACTACCCCCAACACAATGTTGCTCAGAATAACAGCACTACACGGTGCCAACAACGCCAACCTCAAGAGCAGAACCATTAGCAACCACATAGAGGTAAGTCTAATGGGCAAAGTTACAGTGCCTTGCAACAACAGTTCAACAGCATGCAGTATTCCGGCCATCCTCTGCAGCATTTTCCAACAGATATTCCTTCGAGCTCAACCGGTGATCCAACTTTCAGAACATTAGAACTGCGCACACAGCACCAACCACAAGGCCTAATGTTCCAAAGAAACAACAATTATAATGAGGGTCATCTGCAACTTAGTAATGGTCAATTGAACTTCGGTGGTCATGTCTTCCAGCCTCATCAATATCATTCTCAGCTAGAACAGACTCGATTCACTGATCAAGGGAATGACCATCAAGATCACTGCCAACTTTTGGAAATAAGAGACTCTACAATGGAGGAGAAAGAAGTGTATGAAACAATCGTCGACAATACACCAGGTGTCAAGCAAAATGATAGGTAATGAATTCGTTGTTCCTGTTACAGTAAAGTTTTGGTCCCTTCATTTACTAATGCAATGTGTTCTGCCTGAAGCTATCATATTCAAGTGTTTCGGCTCGATTCTTCTACTATTGTAATTGAATTCTAATCATTTCCTCTTATGTTAAATAAGAAAATCACACGATTTAAAATTCATTTATTTTTGTTCACAACAAGAGGATATTCTTCGTCGATCGACGTTGGGCTGATCATCGAACTTTAGGTTTGTCAATGAAGGTATACAGATATATCAACTCATTCGTGGTCGATGCTTACTCAGCGTTGCTGATGAAAGAACAATTCTACGCAACGCCAACATTTGTGCACCAGCATATAATGTACATTGACGCTTCTGTAAGTTCTTGCTTCTCATAAATAATAATAACAAACTACATTTACTACTACTACCACACTGAGTAACACAACTTCAATTTTCTGCAGGATAAATTTAAAGTTCTAGGAGCAAGCACAGAACTACTCAAGGAACACATTGTGGAAAAAACTATTGGGTACAGGCTGCCCAACAAATGTAAGATAGTGAGTTCACCCTACTCACTCTATCTGCCCAGTGTTCATCTTCGATTCTACAAGTTTTTCTTGTTACAATGATATTATTCCCTGTTAATTGTTTTAGGTCTTAATACCTATGAGAAAGGAACCACATTTTATCTACCTCATCATCGTGAAGCTTGCAATGCGTCGCTTCAAAATTCTGTGTCCTTATATCAATTGCGACGGTATAAAGGAACACTCGGACATTGTGTCACGACCGGATTTTGGGATATGAATTCCCAGAAAAACGGCCTGTGTGCTCACCAGCCCCAGGATTACTGTTAGCTGATGAGGTACCAACTTGATACAAGAATTCCAAGCAAGGAACAAAAATATGTAGTACAAGACCATTGTGGCCTAGGGTACAACATTTGGTTTCTAATGGTTGAGGGCGGAAGCGGTTGGAAACATCCGCGTCTATGGGACTCCATTTCCCACAAGAACGGCTGACCAGGTAACTCTTATCTTGGCGAGGCTGCACACGTCAACACGTAGGCTCCGAGGGTGTCACCGCGATGCATACCTCCACGCAAGGCAATCTGGCCAAGACAATAGCCAGGGACAAGCCAGTGAGTACGTTTGAATGTACTCGCAAACATTAAGAACACGGGTATAATATATCCAACATACTCCAGATTTAATAGTCGATCATACATCCGTCACGAAAATATACGAGAAGCCATGATGCACACATATGGATAAAAATATACCAAAATAAAATACTGGGTGCCAAACGAGTGTCTGAATGACTCCTCGAGCGGAAAATGCAGAAATAATAATACTGGTGCCAAACGAGTGTCTGAATGACTCCTCGAGCGGAAAATGCAGAAATAACAATACTGGTGCCAAACGAGTGTCTGAATGACTCCTCGAGCGGAAAATGCGGAAAATAATAATACTGGTGCCAAACGAGTGTCTGAATGACTCCTCGAGCGGAAAATGCGGAAATAATAATACTGGTGCCAAACGAGTGTCTGAATGACTCCTCGAGCGGAAAATGCAGAAATAATAATGCCGCAGTCGGGCGTCGGGGCGACACCACATAAAGGGCTTATAAAAGAAAAATCACAGTGAATATCCAGGAGGTAGAACCATCCCAGGGATACTCAATAATATGCGTGATATAAATGGTTAGTCCAAAACAATAGAGATCATAATCCAAAGGTGCCATAAACATAAACAATATTTAGTACAGTCGTTTCTCCATCCGAAAACCGATAATCAGTCAAGTCGTATCTCCATCCGAATACCGTTACTGAGCTCTAGTTAAACCGTTCTCCATCCGAATACCGTTACAAAGTTCTAGTTAAATCGTTCTCCATCCGAATACCGTTACAGAGTTCTAGTTAAATCGTTCTCCATCCGAATACCGTTATCAAGATTTAACCCAGACTGTGGTCCTTACTCAAGAACATGACTATCCAACAGGATATATCCTCTGCAGAGGGAGTACCATTTTCCACGAGTAACGGGATTACTCAGTCCCTCGGGACTAATTCCGTCTACGGTCTTTTGATTGAAAACACGCCTGACCTGCACACACCAGCTTAACTCACCAGTGCCTGGAATCACCCACGACACCTGCCAAGCAAAACTCTAAGTGGCGAGGCTCCAACCTCGACGTAGCATGGGATCACAAAATTTATACCGCGCGCAAACTGGGGAAGCTATCCCCTTCGGCTACAACCGAAAACACCCATGCCCCCGGACTGAATGACAGGCTTTTATCCGCGGCCGCGGGACCTTCATCACGGCCTCTCTATACGGTGTGTGCTTTGGAAAGGGGTTGACAACCTACTGAACCATACCCTGTCCCCTGCAGGGACAAGTGGTGGTACCGACAAAGAAGTGAGCTATTGAACGAGACTCGGTCTACAACCGACTCAGGTGATCCAAGTATCCACCAACAATACTACCACTAGTGAAATAAATCACCACTCCTCGAGCCTCACCATGCTATGCCGGGCATACTCGTCACAACGAGGGATTAGGGACAAGCTCATGTCTACCCAAGACCACGACTTTCCCGCTTCCTACCGGTGTGCAAGAGAAACTCACGAGGGTGATCCAAATCCTTAGGGTATCCATTGCTGGCCACAAACAACTCCAAAGTGCACTCATGCACGAGACTACATAGATACATAAACTGTCACATATACTCCAAGTCAAAAGGTGCTGTGATCGCATCAAAACACCACAACAAATATTATGCCAGAGTTCAGAAATGCTTGCCTTCAAAAGTATGCAAAGGATGCACTTAGTGGAAGCTTTCCTCTTCCTCCAAAAATCCTATTTTGCAAAATACACAAATACAAATATTTCAAACACAGTACCAAAACCTGTCTCAAATATTATTGAAATAAATCTTAAAATAAACTAGATGAAATTTGAGAGAGGTAGGAAAAAGAATCAACTCATTTGGAGTTTTATTTTAAAAGTTATAGCCAGTCAAAGTTTGGTCAAATCTGTTTTTAAATAAAAACCAGAAAAAAGGAAAACGCTTCAGCAGAAATACGCTTTCGCAGCAGAAAGACGTACGCGGGGGTTTGCGCCTCCACTTAAACAGAGAGAGGGCGCTGCGCGGGTCGCTGACAGTGGGTCCAGAGGGCCCACTAGTCAGGTTTGACTGGTCTCCCTCTCCCTCCCTTTTCTGTGCCCAAACGGTGGCGAGGCTCCGGCGCTCGCCGGCGACAGACGGCGGCTCCTCAAGGGCATCCAAGGGCGGGGATGGAACGGCAAGGCCGAGGCGGTCCTTTGGGTGGTTGAAGGGTCGACGGAGGTGGCAGGGATCGCCGGCGGCGAGCTCCGCGGCGGGGGAAAGCTACGGTGGTGAAGTGCTTTTTGTGCTCCGGTGGTCTCTGATCGAAGGTGAGTAGCTGGGCAGCTCCGCAAGGACCAGAGGGAGCGACTGGTGGTGCTGGTTGGGCGAGAGGGTGGCCGGTTGCGACGAATCGCACCGGAGCTTGGCGGCGGCCGAGCTGGCCGGAGTTGGGGAGGACGGCCCTCTCCGGTCAATCTACTGCTAGGGGAGCTCCACGGGGTGGTTCTGAGGACGTGTGAGTGCTCGGAGGGGCTCGGGGACCCTTTATATAGCGTGACGAGGCTGGCTCCGCGGTGGCAGCAGATAAGATCGCCGGCGACCGCTTTCCTGTAGTTGCAGGGCATCGTGGCGGCGACGAACACGTTGCGACTAGCGGGAGGATAAGCACGGTCTGTGCTCTGAGGCAGCTGCCGTGCGCTGGTGGTTTGGGCGGCGCCGTCCGCGGCGGAATCCGCTGCCGACGCCGGCGTGCCGCCAAGGGCGCGGCCAGCGGTGCAGCAGGACGCCAGAGGTATCGTGGAGCAGGGGGGCGGCTAGTGCGCGTCTCAGCGATGAAGAGGGAGCCAGGGTCGGGTCGTGTCGAGTGGCAGTGCGGCTTGTCGGGGTAGTGCGCGCGCGTGCAAAACGTGCGCTCTGGGCGCGCCCAAAGCACGCACGGCACCTTCTCGGCGAAATGCCAGCGCGCTCTAGAGCTCGAGGGTGGAGCTGGCACTGCACAGGATGGAGGTAGGGGTAGCTAGGCACTCTGTGGACAAGGTTGATAGGCCAGGGGTTCAAGTCCATAGTGCAAACCAGAAAGCTTGCCAAAAATGGCTGTGCACACCAGGTGTTCGACAGAATGCCAGATGCATATAGGCAACTCTTGGAGTGGCCAAAATCTCCAGATCAGTGTCTCTCTAAAAGCAGGAGATGATGGCAAGGTTAGTTTGGCAAAGACAGAAAGTTGATAGTGCAAGTTTTGCAAAACTCCAGTTTTGGGCAGAAAGAAAAGGGGTTTAGCACATGCACTTCAAAATCTCCAATGAGCCCAATCTCCTGGACTTAAGAGTTTGGTAGGGAGGGCTACAAGTAGGAAAAAGCTCAGGGTCATTAGAGCAAGGAAAAAATATGGTTGCAGTACAAATCATCAAATTGGACCAGAATGCAAAATAGGTTGATCCACTCAAATTTTCCAAAGGACTTCATTGGGTTTTTGCTTGAAGATGAATTGTATGCATCCACTGACATCTCCAAACACTTGGAAGAATTTTCAGAAGAATAATTAAATGGGTTGCAGTGCAAAAGTGCCTACTGGACCAGATTGGAAAAGTTGGTGTAGAGCTCAAAATCTCCAATGGCCAAGAGGTATCTTTGCATAAAAGTGATGTGGAACCATCACATGACATCCCCAAATTTTGGTGGAATTTTTAAAAGCATTTGTCAAGAGGTTGTAGTGCAAAAAGGCCCCAAATGCAAAAGGAAACATTTTAAAGAAAGAAAGCTTTTTTTGAATAAATAAATCTTGCAACATTTGAATCCACTGAATAAATAATTGTTTTTATTATAGAGAGAAATCAAGTCCAACAATACCTTTGAGGGTTTCTCCCACTAGAGGCAAAAATCCAATATCACAAAAGGCAAAACTTGACAATTGGGAAAAGTTTTATTTCCTGGCAATATTTTAAATAAATAAAACAAGGCCAAAAATTTTTGGGTGTCACAACACTACCCCCCTTAAGAAAAAATCTCGTCCTCGAGATTTGTTAAAGGATGTTTTGAACAAGAATTGTTTTGAAATAAATTTGTTTTTATCAAAGAAATCCTTCAATTGCACAAAAACCAAATGGCTACAGTGAGAGGGCAATAAGTGGTGTAAAACCACAGTGTGCTACACTGGCGCAGTGTGGAAAAATCCACGGTTAGGGAAAACGAGATATTTCTATGGGATACAGTAATTTAGAATAAATTCTAAATTACTAAAAATATGCTGGTCGCACCCGGGAGCACAGTGCTCTCTCTGGCTGACAGGTGGGCCCAGGGCCCACTGTCGGCCTCTTCTCCTTCCTCTGGCTCTCTCTTCTCTCTCGCGCGCTCTCTCGCGCTTCCTCCACCGGCGATGCCTAGCTCGTAGGGCATCGAGGCCGTACCGTGGTAGTGCGCGGCGTGCGTGCTGCTGGAGTTCTCCGTGCTCCTGTGCGCGATGATCCTGGATGATCGTCGTGATGCTGCCGCGCGAGTGTTAGCTCTTCGCGGTGGCGGCGATCACGTGGATTAGGCGCGGCATCGGGGCTGACTGCTGTCGGAGTGCTGGGGCGGCTCGCGTTCGAATGAACACTCACAAGTCTTTCTCACTGAGACTGTGGTGTCCTCGAGTGTAGTTAGATAGGCGCAAAAATGTGCTCAGAGACTTGTAACAGTGCTCGAGGTCGAGTGGTGGCTGCTGAGAGTAACGATGTTGCGCGAATAAAGATCCACGTTGAGAAAATGCATATATACGCGGCAATAACTCGGGGAAAAGAAATCCCCTCGAAAACATGTTGCGAGAAGAAAATAATTAAAACCAAACTAACAGCAGCAAAACTGCTCACGACACAGTAACTAAGGAAGTCGGATCCGTTGCACGAAGATTTTACGAACATGCTGCAACACATAAATACAAGTACTGAGACAATAAATACATCGGAGGCGTTTACAAAGAAAAGGGTAAAGCGACAGGGTCCTGAGAAAACGCCTCTGGCACTGGGGCACACTCCTCTTCTATCGGGGGAAGCGGGTTAACCAGACGATGAATGCGCCCTTCTTGGTCAGGCCTCAGTGGTCTGCCAATAGCGATCCGAGGATTTAAATCAGCGAGGCTCTGGAGATAACCCATTACTCGCTGAGTTAAATGCTCCTGGGCAATGACGTACTGGGCAAGGTTGGCCAGCACTGGATCTCTCTCAATGCGTCCACCGGGGAAAGATGCAACTTCTCCGGGTGCTGCACGGCTCAGAAAATAATAGTACCCTCGCTCACTGGCGTAGGGCACCGCGAATCGAAGGCGGGTGAGCGCCTCGTACGCAGCAGCTTCTATGGCCATCTGCGGAGTCGGCATGGATTTCCCCACGAAGGAGACTTCCGTGGGATCTTGGTTTGGGTATGCGGGAGGGATGTGCACCACTGCCCAATATTTCGAGGTGGATGGAGTGATCCTCGATTTGAGCAACTCGTACTGGGGTGGACGGGTGGCACTCATAGTACTGCAGGTAAAGTCCCACAATAATTTGACAAAACTGCCGGGGGTTGCGTCTGGGGTTCTCAGATAAATGCTGGGGGTCGACATGGCAGGGAAAGGCTGTGAGTGCTGCGCACAAAGGTGAGGGGGTGCTCGGCAAGGTCACGAAGCGACCTTTATATAGCACCGGGGCTGGGATATCTACCGGGGTGAAAGGTAACTGGCTGACGATCCTGTATTCGGGTCAAAGCCACAAATATACACGTCACATAAATGGGACGCATTACTGTGGGGAGCCGACGGGGTTGGTCTTGGTAGCTGCGCCCGAGAAATAAAAAATGCAATTGTACGCCAACGTACACATGCATAGCTACTACTCCAAAAATAAGGGCGCTCAAACAGACAGCATGCAACAAAAGCGATACAAGGCCACACATTACAAAGCGTAGGAAAACTAAGGCTCGATACAACTCTGAGCGACTTAGTCTACTTCGTTAATGTCTAAGTGGGCTGGCCTTGCGGACGCCGATGCTTCTCCACGGTTTTCACCGTCGGGATTTGCTGGTTGAGGCTGAGGTGCTGCAGGGTCGGGGAGATGGTGATGACCATCCCGAGGGTTGTTGGCCCAAATCCCATTGGAATGGGTTTCCAAAAGGCGAAGAAGCGCTTCTGGGGTCACCAAAGTGCTCTGGTGGATGGCTGGAGCAGACCTCGGGGGATCGATCCGGTGTCCGAACAGCACGACTGGGTTGTCGGTGTCGGGCTCCGCTTCTCTCCTCGCCGGGGCGCGGCGAACCAGCTCTCCACGAGCTGCGATCAGATCCAGAGTGACCTGGTCGAACAGTTGCTCTAGTGCGCTTACATAGCGCACCAGATGCAACAGCGCAGGATCCGTCTCGTGGTCTCCGTTGGCAACTTGGGGCGGCCTACCATACCCGTCACGACTGGGGTAGTAGTGGAACGAGCGACAGTTAACTCTGGGCGACAAGTGCCGGAGTTGAACTATAGCTTCGCGGGCTGCCAGTTGGATGGCTTGTGGCTCAAAGGAAGTGGTCCTTCCAGTGAACCTGTAGGGGCGTTCTGGCGACAGACCCCTACCGTAGATGTGCACAGTGGCCCAGTACTGACGGCTTTCACCGTACTTGGGTCCTTGGTACACAACATACTCAGGAGGCTCTTCTAACGCGCAGGCACGGCGGGTGAGGTTTGCGAGCACGGTCACAAAACCTCCAAGGTTGGTTCCTGTGGTCTCATTGTGAACAATGGGACCAGGCATCGTGGCTGGGTTTGCGGAAAGAGGCTGTGCTGTGCTGTGGCTAGCGTGCCCTATTTACAGGAAAAGGGGACGGAGTCTTCCTCCGCACGCTTGCGATAGAGACGGGTTGGGTGTCGGTCACTGGCGCGTGATCGACGGGCTAGGCTGATAGGTTGGGCACCGTCCGCCGAAAAGGGCATCGGGTCACTGTGGAGCTACCTTACGCGGGAAGCTTGACCGGGGTCAGGCTAAGGTCTGATGGTTTGGGTTAACCTAGGTTTATCGACCTGGCTAAGATAGGATTAGCCAATGGTCAGCCTGGCTCTGATACCAAGTCTGTCACGACCGGATTTTGGGATATGAATTCCCAGAAAAACGGCCTGTGTGCTCACCAGCCCCAGGATTACTGTTAGCTGATGAGGTACCAACTTGATACAAGAATTCCAAGCAAGGAACAAAAATATGTAGTACAAGACCATTGTGGCCTAGGGTACAACATTTGGTTTCTAATGGTTGAGGGTGGAAGCGGTTGGAAACATCTGCGTCTATGGGACTCCATTTCCCACAAGAACGGCTGACCAGGTAACTCTTATCTTCGCGAGGCTGCACACGTCAACACGTAGGCTCCGAGGGTGTCACCGCGATGCATACCTCCACGCAAGGCAATCTGGCCAAGACAATAGCCAGGGACAAGCCAGTGAGTACGTTTGAATGTACTCGCAAACATTAAGAACACGGGTATAATATATCCAACATACTCCAGATTTAATAGTCGATCATACATCCGTCACGAAAATATACGAGAAGCCATGATGCACACATATGGATAAAAATATACCAAAATAAAATACTGGGTGCCAAACGAGTGTCTGAATGACTCCTCGAGCGGAAAATGCAGAAATAATAATACTGGTGCCAAACGAGTGTCTGAATGACTCCTCGAGCGGAAAATGCAGAAATAATAATACTGGTGCCAAACGAGTGTCTGAATGACTCCTCGAGCGGAAAATGCGGAAAATAATAATACTGGTGCCAAACGAGTGTCTGAATGACTCCTCGAGCGGAATATGCGGAAATAATAATACTGGTGCCAAACGAGTGTCTGAATGACTCCTCGAGCAGAAAATGTAGAAATAATAATGCCGCAGTCGGGCATCGGGGCGACACCACATAAAGGGCTTATAAAAGAAAAATCACAGTGAATATCCAGGAGGTAGAACCATCCCAGGGATACTCAATAATATGCGTGATATAAATGGTTAGTCCAAAACAATAGAGATCATAATCCAAAGGTGCCATAAACATAAACAATATTTAGTACAGTCGTTTCTCCATCCGAAAACCGATAATCAGTCAAGTCGTATCTCCATCCGAATACCGTTACTGAGCTCTAGTTAAACCGTTCTCCATCCGAATACCGTTACAAAGTTCTAGTTAAATCGTTCTCCATCCGAATACCGTTACAGAGTTCTAGTTAAATCGTTCTCCATCCGAATACCGTTATCAAGATTTAACCCAGACTGTGGTCCTTACTCAAGAACATGACTATCCAACAGGATATATCCTCTGCAGAGGGAGTACCATTTTCCACGAGTAACGGGATTACTCAGTCCCTCGGGACTAATTCCGTCTACGGTCTTTTGATTGAAAACACGCCTGACCTGCACACACCAGCTTAACTCACCAGTGCCTGGAATCACCCACGACACCTGCCAAGCAAAACTCTAAGTGGCGAGGCTACAACCTCGACGTAGCATGGGATCACAAAATTTATACCGCGCGCAAACTGGGGAAGCTATCCCCTTCGGCTACAACCGAAAACACCCATGCCCCCGGACCGAATGACAGGCTTTAATCCGCGGCCGCGGGACCTTCATCACGGCCTCTCTGTACGGTGTGTGCTTTGGAAAGGGGTTGACAACCTACTGAACCATACCCTGTCCCCTGCAGGGACAAGTGGTGGTACCGACAAAGAAGGAAGCTATTGAACGAGACTCGGTCTACAACCGACTCAGGTGATCCAAGTATCCACCAACAATACTACCACTAGTGAAATAAATCACCACTCCTCGAGCCTCACCATGCTATGCCGGGCATACTCGTCACAACGAGGGATTAGGGACAAGCTCATGTCTACCCAAGACCACGACTTTCCCGCTTCCTACCGGTGTGCAAGAGAAACTCACGAGGGTGATCCAAATCCTTAGGGTATCCATTGCTGGCCACAAACAACTCCAAAGTGCACTCATGCACGAGACTACATCGATACATAAACTGTCACATATACTCCAAGTCAAAAGGTGCTGTGATCGCATCAAAACACCACAACAAATATTATGCCAGAGTTCAGAAATGCTTGCCTTCAAAAGTATGCAAAGGATGCACTTAGTGGAAGCTTTCCTCTTCCTCCAAAAATCCTATTTTGCAAAATACACAAATACAAATATTTCAAACACAGTACCAAAACCTGTCTCAAATATTTTTGAAATAAATCTTAAAATAAACTAGATGAAATTTGAGAGAGGTAGGAAAAAGAATCAACTCATTTGGAGTTTTATTTTAAAAGTTATAGCCAGTCAAAGTTTGGTCAAATCTGTTTTTAAATAAAAACCAGAAAAAAGGAAAACGCTTCAGCAGAAATACACTTTCGCAGCAGAAAGACGTACGCGGGGGTTTGCGCCTCCACTTAAACAAACAGAGGGCGCTGCGCGGGTCGCTGACAGTGGGTCTAGAGGGCCCACTAGTCAGGTTTGACTGGTCTCCCTCTCCCTCCCTTTTCTGTGCCCGAACGGTGGCGAGGCTCCGGCGATCGCCGGCGACAGACGGCGGCTCCTCGAGGGCATCCAAGGGCGGGGATGGAACGGCAAGGCCGAGGCGGTCCTTTGGGTGGTTGAAGTGTCGACGGAGGTGGCAGGGATCGCCGGTGGCGAGCTCCGCGGCGGGGGAAAGCTACGGTGGTGAAGTGCTTTTTGTGCTCCGGTGGTCTCTGATCGAAGGTGAGTAGCTGGGTAGCTCCGCAAGGACCAGAGGGAGCGACTAGTGGTGCTGGTTGGGCGAGAGGGTGGCCGGTTGCGACGAATCGCACCGGAGCTTGGCGGCGGCCGAGCTGGCCGGAGTTGGGGAGGACGGCCCTCTCCGGTCAATCTACTTCTAGGGGAACTCCACGGGGTGGTTCTGAGGACGTGTGAGTGCTCGGAGGGGCTCGGGGGCCCTTTATATAGCGTGACGAGGCTGGCTCCGCAGTGGCAGCAGATAAGATCCCCGGCGACCGCTTTCCTGTAGTTGCAGGGCATCGTGGCGGCGACGAACACGTTGCGACGAGCGGGAGGATAAGCACGGCCTGTGCTCTGAGGCAGCTGGCGTGCGCTGGTGGTTTCGGCGGCGCCGTCCGCGGCGGAATCCGCTGCTGACGCCGGCGTGCCGCCAAGGGCGCGGCCAGCGGTGCAGCAGGACGCCAGAGGGATCGTGGAGCAGGGGGGCGGCTAGTGCGCGTCTCAGCGATGCAGAGGGAGCCAGGGTCGGGTCGCGTCGAGTGGCAGTGCGGCGTGTCGGGGTAGTGCGCGCGCGTGCAAAACGTGCGCTCTGGGCGCGCCCAAAGCACGCACGGCACCTGCTCGGCGAAATGCCAGCACGCTCTAGAGCTCGAGGGTGGAGCTGGCACTGCACAGGATGGAGGTAGGGGTAGCTAGGCACTCTGTGGACAAGGTTGATAGGCCAGGGGTTCAAGTCCATAGTGCAAACCAGAAAGCTTGCCAAAAATGGCTGTGCACACCAGGTGTTCGACAGAATGCCAGATGCATATAGGCAACTCTTGGAGTGGCCAAAATCTCCAGATCAGTGTCTCTCTAAAAGCAGGAGATGATGGCAAGGTTAGTTTGGCAAAGACAGAAATTTGATAGTGCAAGTTTTGCAAAACTCCAGTTTTGGGCAGAAAGAAAAGGGGTTTAGCACATGCACTTCAAAATCTCCAATGAGCCCAATCTCCTGGACTTAAGAGTTTGGTAGGGAGGGCTACAAGTAGGAAAAAGCTCAGGGTCATTAGAGCAAGGAAAAAATATGGTTGCAGTACAAATCATCAAATTGGACCAGAATGCAAAAGAGGTTGATCCACTCAAATTTTCCAAAGGACTTCATTGGGTTTTTGCTTGAAGATGAATTGTATGCATCCACTGACATCTCCAAACACTTGGAAGAATTTTCAGAAGAATAATTAAATGGGTTGCAGTGCAAAAGTGCCTACTGGACCAGATTGGAAAAGTTGGTGTAGAGCTCAAAATCTCCAATAGCCAAGAGGTATCTTTGCATAAAAGTGATGTGGAACCATCACATGACATCCCCAAATTTTGGTGGAATTTTTAAAAGCATTTGTCAAGAGGTTGTAGTGCAAAAAGGCCCCAAATGCAAAAGGAAACATTTTAAAGAAAGAAAGCTTTTTTGAATAAATAAATCTTGCAACATTTGAATCCACTGAATAAATAATTGTTTTTATTATAGAGAGAAATCAAGTCCAACAATACCTTTGAGGGTTTCTCCCACTAGAGGCAAAAATCCAATATCACAAAAGGCAAAACTTGACAATTGGGAAAAGTTTTATTTCCTGGCAATATTTTAAATAAATAAAACAAGGCCAAAAATTTTTGGGTGTCACACATTGTCATCGAAAACTTCAAGAGAGCTTACCATTCTGCTTACAACAACTATCCTCACACCATGGCCTCCTTTCATGTCAAACCTGTACAGAGTGTATGTAACTCAGACAGAGAGTGAGTTTCTTTTAACTGTAGCTCTACCTCATTTAAACCATGCATCTTTTTGTTCCACTACACATCCCATATCTACTGTTTACCTTCTAATCACAGACATTAATGCTCTCAATTTTCAGGGATGACAGTGCTATTTACACCATGCATTTGATGCCGCTCATTAATTTGAATAATAATTCATTTTTTATCAATAATGTAAGTTCACTCTCATTGACAACACATCAACATACGTTCATCCAAGCCAGCTGAACTTTAAATTTTACAATAAATTTTATTAGTTTGCACGGTTATGTGTTTGCAGATCCATGTGAAACCGATGAGAGAACAACTAACTTTCAAAATGATAACATCCAACTACAACACAGGCCATGTATTTGAGGCACTGAGCATCGTCCTCGACAAACACAATATCCGGCGCGAAAGAAGAAGAGTTGGAAGAAGATGACTACTGCTTAAATGTGCCTTAATTTAGCTGGAGCCATCCGAACATTGTTTCAGCCATATCGACTCATGTAATCACAACAATGTTTTAGCTATTTTTGTGTCGGTTCAAGATATCTGCTATGGATCCCATTAAACACAGTTGTGCGTTCAAATGGTCAAGTCTTAAATTCCTGAACAGCAAACATTTACAAATAAGACTCGTATTTTTTCCAAAAGTTCTAAACATGATATTCAAGATATCACTTCCTTGCACTAGAACACCACTCACTTCGAGTAGACATAATAAAAGAAACAATTGGAACACAGAGGAAAAACACTATCGATTCGTAAGCATCTGACGAAAGGAGCTAAATGACTCACCTCCAGTAATGCGGGTCACAGAGGCACTATCGTGCCTCTTATTCACGTAGAATGTGCCTCTCTTACCACGGACAATTAAGCTGACACACACAAGTGCGCCACCAGTTAACACAGGACCGTCCCCTCGATAGATTAACACCGGTCCCTCTCCAAGCCAACGAGTCATGGAAGCACGATCATGACTCGAGTTAACGAAAGAAGATTCATCCTCTACGATAGACGACTAAACTGAACAAAATACCAAAACAGAAGAACGACCGTGACTTCAACTGCAAAAGGTCCGTGGCCTCACAAGTTTCACCGACGAGTCTCTCTCAGCAAATAAGTGAAAGCAAATGTTTCGAAAGAAAGACACGACCGTGCCTTTGAATAACATCGTAGACGTGCCTCTCCGAGCAAACGTGTCAGAGGAAGCATTTGCGAACGACAGACACAACTCTGACTCAACATAACATAGGACATGCATCCACTAACTAGACAGATGTGACTTCACTAGCCAGACTAACTAGAAATATTACAGAACATACAACCATGACAGTGACTCATACTAACATAACGCAGTGCCTCTCCGAATTTAGTACCCAAAGGAAGGATAACGCCTCTGCCAAACATACGACAATGCATCCAATACCTTCACGGCCATGCCTTTCAAAATCAAAGTACCACCAAAATAATTGGAACACAGAAACGCAACCGTCACTAACACAATACTCCCACAGCAACTCTCACACTGGATTACTGTCCCCAAAACAGACAACATATATTGAAACAGACAGCACAGTGAGAAAATCTGAAGAATCTTAAACACACCCAAGCTCTGCATAAAAACATTTCAAACACACAACCACAACCATATATTCGATATAAAAACAACCGTGCCAAACACAGTACGAACACAAAGTGAAAGTAACGCCCCAACCTTTCAGTGTGACCATATTGAGAGAAGAACTGAAGCAGCTAGCAAACTAATAACACCAGAGCATGCCTTGCCTAAAACAAAAACAATGCATCCCTGAGCAGACGACTGTGCGCTGCCTAGATTCACGAAAGTGCACATCTGAGTGGTCCTCTTAATACATCTCATCTTATACCAACGCGTAGCAAAAAATCATAGAGGAAAATATTCTTGAAGGCACCCAATCAAGAAAAACATGATGGAACAAAAATAAACTTAAATTTCCAAACCAGTCAACTCCATCTGGTTCAAAATAAAACCACCACAATTACAAATTCATCAGTCGATGTAATATTACCCACTACAATAACTATCAAATAACCAATTCATCACACAATCCTCAAAAACGTCCTCGCCATCTGAGATCAGGAAGACAGCGACGATGCGGGATGTCCCTCATCGACAGAAACCGGCGGTATAGCTCATAGCTCACATACCCTTACAAAAGGAAAAGCAAATGAAAACATGAATATACAAAAAAACGTACTGTTCTTGCAACAAAGGCAGAAACTAACAAAAATGAAATCTTCACTTACAGTAGCTCCATATTTCAGGTGATCAAAGGTAAGTGGCTTCCAATCCCAGTAGTGACGAAGAAGTTCTGGAAAAGAGGACTCCAGCTTGGAGTAAGATTCGTCAATGATGGCTCCTGCTAAGTCCTCCATGGAGTCCCTATCTTCACCGCCTTTTATCATGAACTTCTCTTGGATGTCGATGTGGTACCCTTCTGGAATTCTAATCAAATCTTGAAAAAGAGCATCTCTAATATTCCTAACGCCCACACTAGAGAAAGTTATACCTCTATTCTCAAGGAAATCCTTCAAGGCAGGGCACTCCGTCCTGGCCTTGCAGAAGTGATAGACGAAAACATGATTCCGCATAGCCAGTTGCATGACGGTGACTTTTCTACGCCCATAACAATCCTTTCGTGTGAACTCCATGCCGAGACCAACAAACTTGTACTTCTCCTCGTACAACCAGTCCTCGTACAAGGCAATAATCTCCTCCACCTTGCCAGGCTCGTTGGTGTACCACACTTCGAGCTTCGTGTTACCATCGGCAACTATCGGATGGTACTCGGTGGTGTTCAAAAAGTTGTCCATGGCAGCGAGCAGCAAGGTGCCAATGGAGACTCCTGAGACCTGATACGTCTCCAACGTATCTATAATTTTTTATTGTTCCATGCTATTATATTACCCGTTTTGGATGTTTATGGGCTTTACTTTACACTTTTATATCATTTTTGGGACTAACCTACTAACCGGAGGCCCAGCCCGAATTGCTGTTTTTTAGCCTATTTCAGTGTTTCGAAGAAAAGGAATATCAAACGGAGTCCAAATGGAATGAAACCTTCGGGAGCGATCTTTTTGGAACAAACGTGATCCAGAGGACTTGGAGTGGAAGTCACGAAACAAACGAGGCGGCCACGAGGGTGGAGGGCGCGCCCCCCTGTCTCGTGGGCCCCTCGAGCATCCACCGACCTACTTCTTCCTCCTATATATACCCATGTACCCCGAAAACATCAGAAGCGACCACGAAAAACTATTTCCACCATCGTAACCTTCTGTATCCGCGAGATCCCATCTTGGAGCCTTCGCCGGTGCTCCGCCGGACGGGGAATCGATCACGGAGGGCTTCTACATCAACACCATAGCCCTTCGGATGAGTTGTGAGTAGTTTACCACAGACCTTCGGGTCCATAGTTATTAGCTAGATGGCTTCTTCTCTCTCTTTGAATCTCAATACAAAGTTCTCCTCGATCTTCTTAGAGATCTATTAGATATAACTCTTTTTGCGGTGTGTTTGTCGAGATCCGATGAATTGTGGGTTTATGATCAAGTTTATCTATCAGAAGTATTTGAATCTCCTCTGAATTCTTTGATGTGTGATTAAGTTATCTTTGCAAGTCTCTTCGAGTTATCAGTTTGGTTTGGCCTACTAGATTGATCTTTCTTACAATGGGAGAAGCGCTTAGCTTTGGGTTCAATCTTGCGGTGTCCTTTCCCAGTGACAGCAGGGGCAGCAAGGCACGTATTGTATTGTTGCCATCGAGGATAAAAAGATGGGGTTTATATCATATTGCATGAGTTTATCCCTCTACATCATGTCATCTTTGTTAATGCGTTACTCTCTTCTTTATGAACTTAATACTCTAGATGCATGCTGGATAGCGGTCGATGTGTGGAGTAATAGTAGTAGATGCAGACTCGTTTCGGTCTACTTCTCACGGACGTGATGCCTATATAAATGATCATGCCTAGATAATCTCATAATTATTCGCTTTTCTATCAATTGCTCGACAGTAATTTGTTCACCCACAGTAATACTTATGCTATCTTGAGAGAAGCTGCTAGTGAAACCTATGGCCCCCGGGTCTATCTTTTATCATATAATCTTTCAATCTACTTTTATTTGCATCTTTTACTTTTCCAATCTATATCACAAAAATACCAAAAATATTATCTTATCATATTATCTCTATCAGATCTCACTTTTGCAAGTGGCCGTGAAGGGATTGACAACCCCTTTATTGCGTTGGTTGGGAGTTCTTGTTTGTTTGTGTAGGTGCGTGGGAATTTTGAGGAGCCACCTACTGGATTGATACCTTGGTTCTCAAAAACTGAGGGAAATACTTACGCTACTGTGCTGCATCACCCTTTCCTCTTCAAGGAAAACCAACGCAAGCTCAAGACGTAGCAAGAAGGATTTCTGGCGCCGTTGCCGGGGAGGTCTTCGCTCAAGTCAAGACATACCAATTACCCATCACAAACTCATCTCCCTCGCATTACATTATGTGTCATTTGCCTCTCGTTTTCCTCTCCCCCACTTCACCCTTGCCGTTTTATTCGCCCTCTCTCTCCCAATCTCCTTTCTCTTTCGGCTGTCTTCTTGTGTGCCTGTTTGCCCTTATGGATTTGCCTAAGAACACCGACCTTCATCATAGAAGGTTGGAAGAGATTGAATCAAACATTAGAAGTTTTATGACTTTACAAAATGAGCATAATAATTTCTTCATAAAGGAGCTTAAAGAACAAAAAGGTTTTATGGGGTATATGAAGAAAGAGCTTGATGATATGTCTAAAGAATTTTATGGCTTGAACTCTCAAATTACTCGTCTTGAAAAATCTATAGCCCAAATTTCTGATAAACAAGCTACCTTAGTTAATAATATGGCTGCCAAACCAGAAAAGTTAGATGAAAATAATGATGAGGATCTAAAAGTTATTGATGTGTCCCCTATTAAATCTTTGTTTTGCAATATGAATCTTAATAATTATGGGACTGTAGATGAGTCAACTTTAGTTAAAAGGCGTCCCAATGATTCGGAGTTTTTAGCTCTTGATGCTAAATTTGGTAAAAGTGGGGTTGGAGAGGTCAAGACTTTAAATAGCATTGAACCCACTATCTTGGATTTCAAGGAAATTAATTATGATAATTGTTCTTTAGTAGATTGTATTTCCTTGTTGCAATCCGTGTTGAATTCTCCTCATGCTTATAGTCAAAATAAAGCTTTTACCAAACATATTGTTGATGCCTTTATGCAATCTTATGATGAAAAACTTAATTTGGAAGTTTCTATACCTAGAAAAATTAATGATGGGTGGGAACCTACTATAAAGATTAAAATTAAAGATCATGAGTGCTATGCTTTGTGTGATTTGGGTACTAGTGTTTCCACGATTCCGAAAACTTTATGTGATGTTCTAGGTTTCCATGATCTTGGTGATTGCTCTTTAAATTTCCACCTTGCGAATTCCACTATTAAAAAGCCTATGGGAAGAATTAGTGATGTTCTTATTGTTGCAAATAGGAATTATGTGCCCGTAGATTTTATCGTTCTTGACATAGATTGCAATCTTTCTTGTCCTATTATTCTTGGTAGACCTTTCCTTAGAACGATTGGTGCAATTATTGATATGAAGGAAGGGAACATTAGATTCCAATTTCCATTAAGCAAAGGCATGGAGCACTTTACAAGAAAGAAAGTTAAATTACCTTATGAATCTATCATGAAAGCTACTTATGAATTGAGTGCCAATGAGGGCACCACTTAGATCTACCCTCCCTTTTATGCCTAGCTTGGGGCGTTAAACAATAGCGCTAGTTGGGAGGCAACCCAATTTTATTTTTGTTTTTTGTTTTTGCTTCTGCTTAGTAATAAATATTTCATCTACCTTCTGTTTAGATGTTTTTTTATGTTTTAATTAGTGTTTGTGCCAAGTTAAACCTATAGGATCTTCTTGGACGATAGTTATTTGATCTTGCTGAAAATTCCAGAAACTTACTGTTCACGAAAACAATTGTTTAAAATCACCATAACGTGATAAAATACTTATTCCAATTGTAGTAGATCAATAAACAAATTATATAGGTCGTCCTATTTTGGTAGAATTTTTTGAGTTCCAGAAGTTTGCGTTAGTTACAGATTACTACAGACTGTTCTGTTTTTGACAGATTCTGTTTTTCGTGTGTTGTTTGCTTATTTTGATGAATCTATGGCTAGTAAAATAGTTTATAAACCATAGAGAAGTTGGAATACAGTAGGTTTAACACCAATATAAATAAAGAATGAGTTCATTACAGTACCTTGAAGTGGTGTTTTGTTTTCTTTCGCTAACGGAGCTTATGAGATTTTCTGTTAAGTTTTGTGTTGTGAAGTTTTCAAGTTTTGGGTAAAGATTTGATGGATTATGGAATAAGGAGTGGCAAGAGCCTAATCTTGGGGATGCCCATGGCACCCCAAGATATTCAAGGATAACCAAAAGCCTGAGCTTGGGGATGCCCCGGAAGGCATCCCCTCTTTCGTCTTCGTCTATCGGTAACTTTACTTGGAGCTATATTTTTATTCACCACATGATATGTGTTTTGCTTGGAGCGTCTTGTATGATATTAGTCTTTTCTTTTTAGTTTACCACAATCATCCTTGGTGTACACACCTTTTGGGAGAAACCCACATGATAGGAATTTATTAGAATACTCTTTGTGCTTCACTTATATCTTTTGAGCTAGATAGTTTTGCTCTATATGCTTCACTTATACTTTTTAGAGCACAACGGTGGCTTAATTTTGAAGAAATTGTTGATCTCTCATGCTTCACTTATATTATTTTGAGAGTTTTTTAGAACAGCATGGTATTTTCTGTGGTTATAAAATTGGTCCTAAAATGATGGGCATCCAAGTTGGGTATAATAAAAACTGTCATAGGAAGTGAATTGGATGCTATGATCAATTTGATTCTTGATAATTGTTTTGAGATATAGAGGTGGTAATATTAGAGTCATGCTAGTTGGGTAATTGTGAATTTAAAGAATACTTGTGTTGAAGTTTGTGATTCCCGTAGCATGCACGTATGGTGAACCGCTTTGTGATGAAGTCGGAGCATAATTTATTTATTGATTGTCTTCCTTATGAGCGGCGGTCGGGGACGAGCGATGGTCTTTTCCTACCAATCTATCCCGCTAGGAGCATGCGCGTAGTACTTTGTTTTCAAAGACTTGTAGATTTTTGCAATAAGTATATGAGTTATTTATGACTAATGTTGAGTCCATGGATTATACGCACTTCCACCCTTCCACCATTGCTAGCCTCTCTTGTGCCGCGCAACTTTCGCCGGTATCATACACCCACCTTATACCTTCCTCAAAACAGCCACCATACCTACCTATATATTATGGCATTTCCATAGCCATTCCGAGATATATTGCCATGCAACTTTCCACCATTCCGTTTATTATGACACGCATCATCATTGTCATATTTCTCTTTGCATGATCATGTAGTTGACATCGTATTTGTGGCAAAGCCACCTTCATAATTTTCATACATGTCACTCTTGGTTCATTGCATATCCCGGTACACCGCCGGAGGCATTCACATAGAGTCATATTTTGTTCTAAGTATTGTTGTAATTCTTGAGTTGTAAATCAATAAAAGTGTGATGATCTTCATTATTAGAG
Organism: Aegilops tauschii subsp. strangulata; assembly: GCF_002575655.3. Classification (NCBI taxonomy): domain Eukaryota; kingdom Viridiplantae; phylum Streptophyta; class Magnoliopsida; order Poales; family Poaceae; genus Aegilops; species Aegilops tauschii. The sequence goes on from NC_053036.3 coordinate 45,983,040, forward strand.
CATTGTCCCAAGTGAGGAAAGGATGATGAAGACTATGATTCCCCCACAAGTCGGGATGAGACTTCGGACTTTGTAAAAATAAAAGAGGCCAAAGAAGCCCACAAAAAAGGAGAGAAGAAAGAAAGACAAAAAAAGAACAAAGAAAAAATAATAATGAGAGAAAAGAGAGAAGGGGCAATGCTACTATCCTTTTTACCACACTTGTGCTTCAAAGTAGCACTATGATCTTCATGATAGAGAGTCTCCTATGTTGTCACTTTCATATAATAGTGGGAATTTTTCATTATAGACCTTAGCTTGTATATTCCAATGATGGGCTTCCTCAAAATGCCCTAGGTCTTCATGAGCAAGCAAGTTGGATGCACACCCACTTAGTTTCTTTTGTTGAGCTTTCATACATTTATAGCTCTAGTGCATCCGTTGCATGGCAATCGCTACTCACTCACATTGATATCTATTAACGGGCATCTCCATAGCTCATTGATACGTCTAGTTGATGTGAGACTATCTTCTCCTTTTTTGTCTTCTCCACAACCACCATTCTATTCCACATATAGTGCTATGTCCATGGCTCACGCTCATGTATTGCGTGAGAGTTGAAAAAGGTTTTAGATTACTAAAGTATGAAACAATTGCTTAGCTTGTCATCGGGGTTGTGCATGATTAAATACTTTGTGTGATGAAGATAGAGCATAGCCAGACTATATGATTTTGTAGGGATAACTTTCTTTAGCCATGTTATTTTGAGAAGACATGATTGCTTTATTAGTATGCTTGAAGTATTATTATTTCTTATGTCAATATGAACCTTTATTTTGAATCATTTGGATCTGAACATTCATGCCAGGATAAAGAAAACTACATTGAGAGTTATGCTAGGTAGCATTCCACATCAAAAATTCTGTTTTTTATCATTTACCTACTCGAGGACGAGTAGGAATTAAGCTTGGGGATGCTTGATACGTCTCCAACGTATCTATAATTTTTTATTGTTCCATGCTATTATATTACCCGTTTTGGATGTTTATAGGCTTTACTTTGCACTTTTATATCATTTTTGGGACTAACCAACTAACCGGAGGCCCAGCCCGAATTGCTGTATTTTGCCTATTTCAGTGTTTCGAAGAAAAGGAATATCAAACGGAGTCCAAACGGAATGAAACCTTTGGGAGCGATCTTTTTGTAACAAACGTGATCCAGAGGACTTGGAGTGGAAGTCAAGAAACAAACAAGGCGGCCACGAGGGTGGAGGGCGCCCCCTGTCTCGTGGGCCCCTCGAGCGTCCACCGACCTACTTCTTCCTCCTATATATAGCCATGTACCCCGAAAACATGAGAAGCGACCAGGAAAAACTATTTCCACCACCGTAACCTTCTGTATCTGCGAGATCCCATCTTGGAGCCTTTGCCGGCGCTCTGCCGGAGGGGGGAATCGATCACGGGGGGCTTCTACATCAACACCATAGCCCTTTCGATGAGTTTGAGTAGTTTACCACAGACCTTCGGGTCCATAGTTATTAGCTAGATGGCTTCTTCTCTCTCTTTGTATCTCAATACAAAGTTCTCCTCGATCTTATTGGAGATCTATTCGATGTAACTCTTTTTGCGGTGTTTTTGTCGAGATCCGATGAATTGTGGGTTTATGCTCATGTTTATCTATGAGAAGTATTTGAATCTCCTCTGAATTCTTTCATGTGTGATTAAGTTATCTTTGCAAGTCTCTTCGAATTATCAGTTTGGTTTGGCCTACTAGATTCATCTTTCTTGCAATGGGAGAAGTGCTTAGCTTTGGGTTCAATCTTGCGGTGTCCTTTCCCAGTGACAGCAGGGGCAGCAAGGCACGTATTGTATTGTTGCCATCGAGGATAAAAAGATGGGGTTTATATCATATTGCATGAGTTTATCCCTCTACATCATGTCATCTTTCTTAATGTGTTACTCTGTTCTTTATGAACTTAATACTCTAGATGCATGCTGGATAGCGGTCGATGTGTGGAGTAATAGTTGTAGATGCAGAATCGTTTCGGTCTACTTATCACGGACGTGATGCCTATATACATGATCATGCCGAGATAATCTCATAATTATTCGCGTTTCTATCAATTGCTCGACAGTAATTTGTTCACCCACCGTAATACTTATGCTATCTTGAGAGAAGCCGCTAGTGAAACCTATGGCCCCCGGGTCTATCTTTTATCATATAAGCTTTAAATCTACTTTTATTTGCATCTTTTACTTTTCCAATCTATATCACAAAAATACCAAAAATATTATCTTATCATATTATCTTATCATATTATCTCTATCAGATCTCACTTTCGCAAGTGGCCGTCAAGGGATTGACAACCCCTTTATTGCGTTGGTTGCGAGTTCTTGTTTGTTTGTGTAGGTGCGTGGGACTTTTGAGGAGCCTCCTACTGGATTGATACCTTGGTTCTCAAAAACTGAGGGAAAAACTTACACTACTTTTCTGCATCACACTACTAGGGAAAACCTTATACACAGAAATTTAGCAACAGCGCGGGTCAAAAAAGGGCGCTAGTGCTAGATAGCAGTAGCGATGCAGAAAAAACCGCGCTGCAGATACAATCGTAGCAGTAGGGCGTGTAGCTGTAAAAGCGCTACTACTAATATTCCCATTGGTAGAACGATAGGCTACGCATAGCAATAGCGGGCTTGGAGGAAGCGCGCTACCGCTAGGGCATAAGTAGCAGCGCGTTTCCTAAGAAGAGCGCTACTGCTAACGGTAGTAAAATAAAATGAAAAACAAATAGAAAAGTAAATGAAGATGAAAGAAACAGAAAATGGAGAAAGAAAAAAATAAAATGTAAAGCAAAATAAATGAAAAAGCAAAAAAAAAGAGAAAGGCATAGTTGTAGCGTGTGTTCGTAAGAGGCGCTATATCTAACGTAGCTGCAGCGCGTTTCCTAGACCCCCGCTATAGAAACAGAAAAGGAAATCAAAAAGTGGGAGAAAATTACATAGCTATAGCAGTAGCACGTTTTATAAAAAGCGCTATAGCTACCGTAGCTATAGCGCGTTTTGCGAAACGCGCTACTGCTAATTTTGACTTAACCAAAAAACCATTTCCCCCCGGCCACCACTTCTCCCCCAAATCCCTCGACCCACCCTGCCGCTGTCTCCCCGATTCGCCGTCGCCCCACTTCGCCGCCGTCTCCTGCCGACGTCGACGCCCCCGGAGCCACCAGAGCCGTGCGCCGTCGACGCCACCGGAGCCGCCCCCAACGCCACGGAGCCGCGTGGCCTCATCAACGCCACCGAAGCCGCCGTCGACGCCACCGGATCCTCCCTCGTCACAACTGCCTCCCTCGCCACCACCTGAGCCATCCTCTATAAGCCCCCACCCCTCCTCTCTCTCTCATGCATAGTTTAGCTTGTTTAATTAGGTTAATTATCTAGGTTAGGGCAAAAATTTAGTTAGGGCTTTGACAGAGAAGTAGTTAGGTTAACTAGTTTAATTAGGTTAATTATCTAGGTTAGTGCAAAAATTTAGTTAGGGCTTTGACAGAGAACTAGTCAGGTTAACTAGTTTAATTAGGTTAATTATCTAGGTTATTTAGGCAAGTTTTATTTTAAAGATGATCCCTTCCTAGACTTTTATTGTTGATTATATATTTTCATTGAAGTGGTCATGTTATATCTTTTCATTGAAATGGTTCGATTGTGCCCAAGTGGCTTTGTTGTTTCCTGGGAATGAAGCTGAGTGGCCTATGTTTTGCCGGAATGTTGATTCATTTCCGTTCCGGCAAATTTCAGGTTCTCGATTTCTCCACTTTTTAGCAAAGGTCATGCCGAAATTTTCCGTGAATTTCGGCATGACTTGTGCTACAAACTAGGACATATCGAGTGCCCGGGATTTGCCGCACCAGGAAGGAGTCAACGTTCTTGCAAAACAATAGGCCTTTTTTATGTCATTATTCATTTTATTAGGTCATGTTGGAGTGATTGTCGATATATGACAATGTGTCCGTTTAGTCCATACTTTCTGTATGACAAAACTTTTAGTTATGCACGGCGAAACTTTATTTGTGATGTAATTAAACCGTCCTCCTCCTCGACTAGCGAAGATCACTCTAGTTAGGGCATTTTGGGTACGATGAACTTTGTTATTTATGCTTATGATATGTTGCTTCTATTTTTGCGAAGTCTGTCTCTTTCTGTTGCTCAACTATATATGTTGCATATCATCGACTCATGTGATGATGCAGGTGCATAGATCACCGATGGTGAAGAAGTGCTACACCAGGAGTATATATACGACGAGTGGCCGGAGTGTCAGGCCCAGGTGTACCGGTTTCCGATTTCCGAGCGACAGGTAGTAGTTAGTTTAGGTTCACGCTAATGCGAGAGAGGGATACGAACTCATGTACTGCATAGTTCCGCTCTCACTCAAAGTGATAGCTCTTCTCGCGTATATCATTGTTTAGATGGATGATGATGTATTTGCAAGTAATCGAGACTTGTATCGCTATTTTCGAGATGATGACGAGAGACCACTTTGTGTTGGATGATGATTATGATGATGACATGATTTGATGAGACTAGTTGTATGTATATGCTATGATTACATTTGTATGTGTATGATATGCTAAAGATTATTGTATAAAGCCTATTCAAATACAAAACAAAAAAAACTAATAAAACTAGTAGTAGCGAGGGGAAAAAAGCTAGCAGTAGCGCCGCCTTACCAACAGCGCCTCCCTGTAAAAAGCGTTGCAGATAATATCAGCAGCGCTCTTCTCTGAAGCGCGCTACAGCTATCCATGTATAGCAGTAGCGTGGGACGACAGGCGCTACTGCTATACGTTAGCTGTAGCGCCTTATCAGTAGCGCATCGTCCCGCGCTACTGATAAGCCTAAAACCCGCGCTGCTGCTAGGCTTTTCCCTAGTAGTGTCACCCTTTCCTCTTCAAGGAAAACCAACGCAAGCTCAAGACGTAGCAAGACCCTGCGACAAGGTTGGGGAGTGGTGAGGAGGGTGGGAACTGCCTGATGTTCTGCGGCTACAATACGACGTGGAGACCTCACAAACACGGCCAGTATTTAACCTTGGCGAGGGACTTTTGAGTTACCATACACATTAACGTGTGAACTAGGAACAGTGTATAGACGGTTGTGCTTCCGAAGCTCATGGAACCATGCACTTCCTAAAGTCACGGCTGTGCACAAAAATTTGATGCTGCGGAGAAATCGAGGAGCCTCTAACTTTATTTTACGGTAACTGACACACTGAATATTCACATCGAACAGCCACCACATCGGTCATCGATTCCTCCTTTGAACAAAGACCACCGACGGAAGAATCCAATGAAGCAAACGAACAGCCTGCCGTACACCTTAGATCCGAAGGCCAGAACTCATCCGTCCCTCATCTAGCTAGATTCACACCATCTGTCCCTCGATAGTCAAGGCTGGTTTCACATGAGGCACGGGTATGCAGGCACAAGACGCACATACATGTCTATTCCACAAGCACGGGCGTACGACTTTTCGAGATCTCGGTCGGTATCACCACAGGCACGTACAGATGCAGGCAGAAACTCGCCGGAAACACGTGAATGCAGGCAACGAAGGCACGGAAACATAGCCTCTACAGGCACGTGGATCGGCTTCGCGAGGCACGTGGTCTTTTCCGTCTTGTTTTTCAGTTTCGACCTAAATCCTCTGGATACAAATCCTTAGGATGCAAAAAAGATAGCTGGAAGAGGCACCGGTGAGAACACTCTATTCGAGAGTCATGGCATGTATCACGTGAGATAATCAATACAAGAAGCGAATCAACGGGAGAAGTCAGAGAGCCACAGTTTTAAAGTCTCCATAGGCACGGGCGTGTAGAAGCACAGGCACGATGAGTCACAGCCACCGCATCCCCTCACGGACGGGCGTCTGGCACCACAGGCACGTAGAGTCACAGCCAGCGTGTCCCCTGTGTGACGCCCCCGATTTGACCGTACACTAATCATGCACGCAATGTGTACGACCAAGATCAGGGACTCACGGGAAGATATCACAACACAACTCTAAAACATAAATAAGTCATACAAGCATCATAATACAAGCCAGGGGCCTCGAGGGCTCGAATACAAGTGCTCGATCATAGACGAGTCAGCGGAAGCAACAATATCTGAGTACAGACATAAGCTAAACAAGTTTGCCTTAAGAAGGCTAGCACAAAAGTAGCAACGATCGAAAAGGCAAGGCCTCCTGCCTGGGACCTCCTAACTACTCCTGGTCGTCGTCTGCGGCCTGCACGTAGTAGTAGGCACCTCCAGTGTCGTAGGTGTCGTCGTCGACGGTGGCGTCTGGCTCCTGAACTCCAACATCTGATTGCGACAATCTGGTATAGAAAGGGGAAAAGAGGGAGAAAAGCAACCGTGAGTACTCATCCAAAGTACTCGCAAGCAAGGAGCTACACTACATATGCATGGGTATATGTGTGAAGGGGCATATCAGTGGACTGAACTGCAGAATGCCAGAATAAAAGGGGGATAGCTAGTCCTGTCGAAGACTACGCTTCTGGACATCTCCATCTTGCAGCATAAAGAAGAGAGTAGATTGAAGTCCTCCAAGTAGCATCGCATAGCATAATCCTACCCGGCGATCCCCTCCTCGTCGCCCTGTTAGAGAGCGATCACCGGGTTGTATCTGGCACTTGGAAGGGTGTATTTTATTCAGTATCCAGTTCTAGTTGTCATAAGCTCAAGGTACAACTCCGGGTCGTCCTTTTACCGAGGGACACGGCTATTCGAATAGATAAACTTCCCTGCAGGGGTGCACCACATAACCCAACACGCTCGATCCCATTTGGCCGGACACACTTTCCTGGGTCATGCCCGGCCTCGTAAGATCAACACGTCGCAGCCCCACCTAGGCTCAACAGAGAGGCCAGCACGCCGGTCTAAACCTATGCGCGCAGGGGTCTGGGCCCATCGCCCTATGCACACCTGCACGTTGCGTACGCGGCCGGAAGCAGACCTAGCCTAGTGGCGTTCCAGTCCAATCCGGCGGGCGCCACTCAGTCGCTGACGTCAAAAGAGCTTCGGCTGATACCACGACGTCGGGATAGCCATAACTACTCCCACGTAGATGGTTAGTGCGTATAGACCAAATGGCCAAACTCAGATCAAATACCAAGATCTCGTTAAGCGTGTTAAGTATTCGCGAACGCCGACCAGGGCCAGGCCCACCTCTCTCCTAGGCGGTCTCAACCTGCCCTGTCGCTCCGCCACAAAGATCCACTTGCGGGTACTCCTACCAGCCGACCCGACTTTAGTCATCTCAGGTGTCATGTATATAGTATATAAGTATAAACCCGTGATCACCGCCCAGGTGATCACGGCCCGATAGTATAGCACAGCAGACGGACAAGAATGTAGGGCCACTGATGGAAAGCTAGCATCCTATACTAAGCATGTAGGATTGCAGGTAAAGGTATCAACAGTAGTAGCAAGGATAGGCTATGCATCAGAATAGGATATCGAAAGTAGTAACATGCTACACTACTCTAATGCAAGTAGTAGAGAGTAGAGTAGGCGATATCTGGTGATCAAGGGGGGGCTTGCCTGGTTGCTCTGGCAAGTAGGAGGGGTCGTCGACTCCGTAGTCGAACTGGGCAGCAGCAGTGTCGGTCTTGTAGTCTACCGGAGAGAAGAGGGGGAAGAAACAGTAAATACAATGCAAACATAAGCATGACGATGCGTGACATGACAATGAGCGGTGCTAGGGGTGTCCTAACGCGACAGTAGGTGGTACCGGTGAAGGGGGGAACATCCGGGAGGTATCCCCGATGTTTCGCGTTTTCGGACAGACGGACCGGAGGGGGAAAGTTGCTAGTTCGATAGGTTAGGGAGGTGTGGTGGATGAACGGACTGCGTATTCGGATTCGTCTCGTCGTTCTGAGCAACTTTCATATAGAAAACATTTTCATCCGAGTTACGGTTTAAAAGATATGAATTTTCAAAGTTTATTTGAATTTCTGGAATTATTTAATTAACAGAAAAGGGATATGACGTCAGCATGACGTATGAGTGACGTCAGCGGTCAACAGTCCGGGTTGACTGGTCAAACTGACAAGGGGGACCCACCTGTCATAGACAGTGGGTTAACAGAGGATTAACTAATTAGTTTTTTAGTTAATTAACTACTGGGCCCACCTGTCAGTGAGAGATTAATTAAACTAATTATTTTTATTTATAAAACATTTTCTTTTTCTTTTCTTTTCTTAATTTTTGCGGCGGGGCCCGCATGTCAGTGACTGGGCCTGCCCAGTCAGCAGTTGACTGGGCCAACCCAGTCAACTGGGGCCCGTGGGGGCCACTGGCAGGGTCACTGGGGGTGGGGCCAGGCCAGCCACGTCGGCGGGCGGCGCCGGCGCAACTCCGGCGACCAAAACCGCGGCGGTCCCTCGCCGGAGTTGGCCGGAATCGCGCTACGGGGCTCGGGGAGGAACGGGGCTAGGCCCATTCGAAAGAACTCGCAGCGCCGCATCCAGGGGTGGCCGGGGCTTCGCCGGACTTGGCCGGAATCGGCACCGGCGAGCGGCGGAGGCGGCGGCGCGCACGGGTGCCCGACGGGAACATGGTTACGGCAGGCGGTCGAGCAAGCGGAGGGGCTGGGGAGCTTCTACGTGCGGTGGGGAGCGCTGTGAGCTTGAGCCCGTGACCATTTGGTCACCGGAGACCCGCCGGCGGCGAGCTCCGCGGCGCGGCGTTCGGGCGCGCGTGGGGGAAAAGCTAGGGAGCGTGGGCGAGCTAGCGGAGTGGGGGAGGAGGTAGAGGAGCTCACCGCGTGGCGCAAGAAAGGCCCGTGGGTGCTTAGGAGCAGCAGGTCGGCGCCGGGGAAGAAGGGGGGTCGCCGGTGTCCGAGGTTGAAGGCGAGCTCGGGGAGGCCGTTGCGGTGGCTCCGAGCTTCGACGGAGAGGCGGAGGGGGTGTAGTCGAGGGCGGCGACGTCGTACGACACGGCGGGGTGGCGAGTGGGGCACGGTGGCCGCATGAACGACGGGAACGGCGGCGAGCGCGTCGGGCGTGGGGAAGAGGGGAGCGGCGCGGATCCGGGGGAGAGGCGCAGAGGCCGAGGGAGTGAGCGGGGGGAGTGGGAGAGAGGCCCGAGGGAGCGGGGGCCGCTGGCGCCCTTATCCTCTCGCGGGGTTCACCGCCGGCGAGGTGGTGCGGCGGCAGCGCGCCCCTGTTCCGACCGGGTCAGGGGAACAGGGAAGGGGCGAGGGAGGAGGTGGGCTGGGCCGGGGGCGCGGGGGTGCGGCCCAGTTTGGGCCGGGGGGTTTGGGGGTTTGGGCCGGGGTCAGTGGGGGGGGAAGGCCGGCTCTTTTTTTCTTTTTCTTTTCCTCTGACTGTTTCTGTTTTCTGTTTTCTTTTTATTTGTTTATCTCCTTTTCTGTTTTATTTCATTTAAAAGTATTTAGACATTTTATAAAAATGTGTTTTCTCCACCATAATTACCAGTGTATTATTTAGCACCCACTGAACATTTTTGTTTGAATTTTTGAAAACTTTTATTTTCCACTTTAATTATATTTGAAGTTTGAACTAGGAGTTTGAAAGGGGTGTGGTTCAAATGTGATCAAGCCCTGTTTAGCAACATGATTAGCTTAATCACAGGGGGTTACTGTAGCATGATTCTCAGGGTGTTACAAATCTCCTCCACTACAAGAAATCTCGTCCCGAGATTTAGGAGGTAGAAGGAAACAGTGCGGGGTATTCTTCGCGCAGACGATCCTCTCGTTCCCAAGTGGCCTCATCTTCAGAATGGTGCGACCACTGGACTTTGAGAAACTTGATCGCCTTCTGACGTGTGCGGCGTTCAGCTTGGTCGAGAATGCGGACCGGATGCTCCTTATAGGAGAGGTCTTGCTGCAATTCGAGCACTTCGTGATCCACAGCTCGGATTGGATCCTTGAAGCAACGGCGGAGCTGTGACACATGGAACACATCATGAACCTGAGAAAGGTTCGGCGGTAGTTCCAGTTGGTATGCCACTTTTCCACGCCTTTCGAGAATAGTGAATGGGCCAATATAGCGAGGAGCTAGTTTGCCCTTGATCCCGAAGCGGTGAGCACCCTTCATAGGTGTGACTCGAAGATAAGCCTTTTCGCCAGGTTGATAGACCATGTCTTTATGATGACGGTCATACTGACTCTTCTGATGTGACTGAGCAGTCTTGAGATTCTCGCGAATAATGCGGACTTGTTCTTCGGCATCTTGGATAATATCCGGACCGAAGAGTGGACGTTCCCCAGTTTCTGACCAGTTCAGAGGGGTTCGGCACTTTCGTCCATATAACACTTCGAAGGGGGCCATCTTCAGACTAGCTTGATAGCTATTATTATAAGAGAACTCAGCATACGGGAGAGATTCCTCCCATTTCTTGCCGAAGGAAATAACGCAAGCTCGAAGCATGTCTTCGAGAACTTGATTGACGCGTTCAACTTGTCCTTGCGATTGAGGATGAAACGCAGTACTGAATGACAGATGAGTTCCCATTGCTTCTTGGAAACTTGCCCAGAATCTTGAAGTGAATAAGCTACCACGGTCTGAACTGATAACCAATGGAATACCGTGGAGTGAAACAATCCTGGACATATAGAGCGTTGCCAACTGGCTAGCAGTGATCGTTTCTTTGACTGCCAGGAAATGTGCAACTTTGGAAAGCCGGTCAATGACGACAAGAATAGCATCATTACCTTTCTGCGATTTGGGAAATCCAGTGACGAAGTCCATCTCAACATGGTCCCATTTCCATTCAGGAATAGAGATAGGTTGCAGAGTTCCAGCAGGCCTTTGATGTTCTGCTTTGATACGACGGCAAACGTCACACTCAGCAACATAACGAGCAATGTCTTGCTTCATATTAGACCACCAGAATCTCTGACGGATATCTTGATACATCTTTGTACTACCAGGATGGATACATACAGGCGTATCATGAGCTTCTTTCATAACTTCCTGTGTCATATCCAGGTTTTTCTCCGCACATGGCACCACTAGGCGGCCCTTGAAGTATAGGGTGCCATCTTCAGCAATGGTGAAGAATGAGGGCTTTCCTTCTGCGAGGTAGCGCTTAATCTTGTGGGCTTCAGAGTCATACCTCTGTAGCCTTTTGATGCTGTCCTCGAGATCTGGTTTAGCAACTAGGGTATTGAGAGAACCCTGGGTAACAACGTGGAGGTTCACCTTGCCAAATTTCTTAGGAGGGGGAGCGAGTGCACCCGGAGGAACAATATGGAGGTTCAGCTTCCTGAATTCTTCAACAAGCGAGGGCTGAACTTTATGAACCTGGAGGTGGTTGCAGTAAGACTTGCGGCTCAAGGCATCAGCCATTACATTAGCCTTGCCTGGCGTATAGGAGATACCCAAGTCAAAGTCTGCAACAAGCTCCATCCATATCTGCTGACGGAGGTTCAGATCTGGCTGAGTAAACAGATACTTCAGACTTTGGTGGTCAGTGAAGATCTCGCAACGATTACCGAGGAGGTAATGTCGCCACTGCTTTAGCGCATGAATGACAGCAGCAAGTTCGAGGTCGTGAACTGGGTAGTTTTCTTCGTGAGGGCGCAATTGTTGAGAGGCATAAGCAATCACTTTGCGGTCTTGCATTAGGACACAGCCTAATCCTTGACGGGAAGCGTCGCAGTAAATGACGAAGTCCTTCTTAGTATCAGGTGGAGCTAGAACTGGGGCAGAAGTCACCTTGTCTTTGAGTGCCTGGAAACTTTCCTGAAATTTGTCTGTCCATTGGAACTTGACACCCTTATGCAACAGGTTAGTCAGAGGCCTGGCGATCTTAGAGAAGTTCTCGACGAATCGACGGCAATAGCTGGCGAGACCGAGAAAACTTCTGACTTGCTTAATGTTCTTGGGAGGAGTCCAATCAAGAATAGCCTGAACTCGCTCGGGGTTGACGGCAATACCATCCTTAGAGATGACATGCCCCAGATAGGTTACTTCCGGTAGCCAGAATTTACATTTGGAGAACTTGGCATAAAGTTGATGTTCTCGTAGCTTTTCCAGCACAAGACGAAGATGTTCAGCATGTTCTTCTTCGTTCTTGGAAAATATCAGGATATCATCCAGATAAACCACGACGAACTTGTCGAGGTAATCCATGAATATGTAGTTCATCAGACGAGAGAAGGTGGTTGGAGCATTGGTTAAACCGAAAGACATGACGGTGTACTCGTATGAACCATAGCGAGTCATGAAGGCGGTCTTTGGGATATCCTCTTCGCGAACACGGATCTGGTGGTAGCCCAACCTCAAGTCGAGCTTAGAGAACACTGACGAACCCGCCAGTTGATCATACAGATCATTAATCCGAGGAAGAGGGTATTTATTCTGAATGGTAGCTTGGTTTATAGGACGGTAGTCTTGAACTAACCGGTTTGTCCCATCCTTCTTCATGACAAAGAGAGAAGGTGCTCCCCAAGGAGAGCAACTTGGGCGAATGAATCCTTTGCGAAGAGACTTGTCGATTTCCTCCTTAAGCTCAAGGAGTTCATGTGGCGGCATCTTGTAGGGTCGCTTGGCTATAGGAGTGGTGCCTGGTTTCAAGTCGATGATGAATTCGACAGCTCTAGCAGGGGGAATCCCTGGAAGCTCTTCAGGGAAGACGTCGAGGAATTCACGCACGACGGGAATGTTTTCAATGCCCTCGAGTGGTGCAGCGTTCAATGCATTCAATGCATAGAGCCTTGCCTCGGCATTTTGCACCAGATGAGCTTGGTAAGCAACTATTTCATCTGAAGGGTGTAGCAGATGGACGGTCTTAGTGGCGCGAACTATAGAAGCAGTATGCGCTTTCAACCAATTCATACCCAAAATGAGGTCGATGTTAGACGTCTTCAGGATAATGGGAGAGGCATAGAATTCCAGCCCTTCGATTTCCACGGGGACATCGATGCCAACCAAGGAGGTTTGACACTATCCCACGGGGGTTTTGACCAATACAGAGGTGTTCATCTCCTCACATTTAACGTCGTGCTTGTATGCAAAATCTTCTGACATGAATGAATGCGATGCACCTGTATCAAATAAAACGGATGCTGGTACTGAATTTACGAGGAGTGTACCCATCACAGTAGCAGGCTGGTCTTGAGCTTCGTTGAGATCAACGTGGTTGGCATGAGCACGTCCATAAGACTTAGCATTGTTGTTGCGGGGCTGATTGTTACCACGGCCAGTTGCTGGAAGGGCCAGTTGATTCTGGTTCTGGTTGCATTCCTTAGCACGGTGCCCTGGTTGACCACACCTGAAGCACAAGCCATTATTCGGAGTGGGAACAGGAGCTTGGGATGGTGGAGCTGGAAGTCTTGACTGCCTGGACGGTGGTGTAGGCAGACGAGGGGCAGCATAGGTCTGCTTTGGGGCAGAAGCATTTGGACGATACATGCTGTTCGGGATCCATATCTTACGCTTCTGTGAGGGCGGGCCCGAAGATGAGCCCGTGTCACGGTTGCGCCTGTGAGAGCTCTGGTATTCCTGCAGGCCAGTTTCGACATTGATGGCCTTGTTCACCAAGGTGGCGAAATCAGCAAAGTCATGCACTAGAAGTGCGAGCTTGATGTCAGCTTGAAGGCCATCACGGAACTTCTCCTGTCTGCGTGCATCAGTTGCAATGTCTTCTTCAGCATAGCGGGACAAGTCCAGAAACTCCCGCTGATAAGCTTCGACAGTTTTGTTGCCTTGGGTGAGGTTGCGGAACTCACGCTTCTTCCGGTCCATGACTCCCTGAGGAATAAAGCGGGCACGGAAAGCTGCTTGGAAGTCTGGCCAGGTGATGATTGTTCCAGCTGGCAGAGTACGCCTGTGGCTGTCCCACCATTGAGCTGCGGGTCCCTTCAAGAAGAAGGAAGCAAAATTGACATAGCTGGCAGGGGCTACATCAGCAGACTCCATCTCATAGGTGATGTCACGGAGCCAGTCATCAGCATCCAGAGGCTGAGTTGAGCTGCGGTAGATGGTTGGGTTGAGGCGTATGAAATCTTGAAGAGTCACTTGGGCTGGCTGCTGGTTCATATTGGGGCGAGGAAACTGAGCCATCATATTTTCCATGAATTGGCGGTTCAGTTCAAACTGTTGGATCATACCCGCCATGTACTCAGGTGGTGGTGGGGCATCGCCACCACGACCACGACCACCTGGTCTAACCATCCTGCTAATATATAACAGGGGTAGTTCAGCATTGAGAAATATGTGCAAAGACAAGAATCATTCATGATGAAACAGGCATAACGGGAGGAGCACGATAGCTACTACATAGTAGTCGGCATAACTTACAAAAGCGGTCATGCATAGAGTTCAGTACACAGAGTTCAGTACATAGACTAAAACATTATAGGCGGCACACAGGCTTGCGGCGACTGAAACTAATACTACAATCAAGCCTACATCAGTCCCAAGAGGTACTGTGGAGGTAATCGTAGCCCGACAGCTGGTAGTGAGGCAACGGATAGTCCTCCACGTCAGCAGACTGGGGGCCGCGGATACTCAGGTGTAAAGTCCGACGCTCAGGTGGCAGAAGAGGACCAAGTGCGGGAGAGTAGCCTCCCACCTCTGGCCAACCAACACCGTGGGGCATCACGGTCCTGGCTGGGTAGATCGCAGAACGCGGTACCTGTCCAGATCAGACAAAGGGGTGCAGCAGCGTCAGAGCACGGTAAAGGTGCTGACGGGTGGTGTACATCTCGTGGCGAAGAGCTCGGTTAGCTCGATCCAGCCCATCAGCATGCAGAACCAGGTGCTGATGGTAGAAGGGCTCTCGGGTGACAGTGGAGTAGGCAGCAGTATAGTATCCCTCCGCACCAACATCAGAGGCGATAGCAATGTGTCTGAAAGGGGAGGTGTCCAACTCCCGATACTCTCCACGAAGACGTGTCAGAGCAGCATAGGCTGCATCGTGGACAGCCATATCGATGGTCACACCAACACCATGTGCGGTGTGCAGCACAGTAGTGGAGTCGTACTCCCGAGAGTAGAGGTGGACGATGGCACGGTACTGCTCCTGGTTAAAGTCCTGGAACTCCTCGTAGACGGTGTACTCAGGGTGCCAGCGATAACCCAGATAGGTCTTCATCTCAGCTAGCACCGCAGGTGATCCCGAGGCACCAATGGCCATCGTGTGGCGAACGACCTGCCTCGTGGGTTCCATCTGAAAGCAAAGACGTTTCAAAGGAGTCAAATGACAGTGTGTGAATTGTTCAAAATACTATTCTAAGAAACAACTATGGTTTATCCATCTTTGGGGTGAACGCGGTCACGGGATCCTAGTGTTAGAGTTAGTAAATTCGTTTAACCCCGAGTAGAAGAGAGTTCAGAGTCCCAGAGTAAAGGTCGAGGAGTAAAAGATCCTAGTACCACCCAATGGCGACGTGGGCCCGTAAGACACACAACCATGTTAGTAAAAGTTTTTGTAATGTCTAGACTCGACTTCGGCCAAGGAGTGTGGAAGGGGGGTTCCTACAGGCAGTCGGCTCTGATACCAACTTGTGACGCCCCCGATTTGACCGTACACTAATCATGCACGCAATGTGTACGACCAAGATCAGGGACTCACGGGAAGATATCACAACACAACTCTAAAACATAAATAAGTCATACAAGCATCATAATACAAGACAGGGGCCTCGAGGGCTCGAATACAAGTGCTCGATCATAGACGAGTCAGCGGAAGCAACAATATCTGAGTACAGACATAAGTTAAACAAGTTTGCCTTAAGAAGGCTAGCACAAAAGTAGCAACGATCGAAAAGGCAAGGCCTCCTGCCTGGGACCTCCTAACTACTCCTGGTCGTCATCTGCGGCCTGCACGTAGTAGTAGGCACCTCCAGTGTCGTAGGTGTCGTCGTCGACGGTGGCGTCTAGCTCCTGAACTCCAACATCTGATTGCGACAATCCGGTATAGAAAGGGGAAAAGAGGGAGAAAAGCAACCGTGAGTACTCATCCAAAGTACTCGCAAGCAAGGAGCTACACTACATATGCATGGGTATATGTGTGAAGGGGCATATCAGTGGACTGAACTGCAGAATGCTAGAATAAAAGGGGGATAGCTAGTCCTGTCGAAGACTACGCTTCTGGACATCTCCATCTTGCAGCATAAAGAAGAGAGTAGATTGAAGTCCTCCAAGTAGCATCGCATAGCATAATCCTACCCGGCGATCCCCTCCTCGTCGCCCTATTAGAGAGCGATCACCGGGTTGTATCTGGCACTTGGAAGGGTGTATTTTATTCAGTATCCAGTTCTAGTTGTCATAAGCTCAAGGTACAACTCTGGGTCGTCCTTTTACCGAGGGACACGGCTATTCGAATAGATAAACTTCCCTGCAGGGGTGCACCACATAACCCAACACGCTCGATCCCATTTGGCCGGACACACTTTCGTGGGTCATGCCCGACCTCGTAAGATCAACACGTCGCAGCCCCACCTAGGCTCAACAGAGAGGCCAGCACGCCGGTCTAAACCTATGCGCGCAGGGGTCTGGGCCCATCGCCCTATGCACACCTCCACGTTGCGTACGCGGCCGGAAGCAGACCTAGCCTAGTGGCGTTCCAGTCCAATCCGGCGCGTGCCACTCAGTCGCTGACGTCAAAAGAGCTTCGGCTGATACCACGACGTCGGGATACCCATAACTACTCCCACGTAGATGGTTAATGCGTATAGACCAAATGGCCAGACTCAGATCAAATACCAAGATCTCGTTAAGCGTGTTAAGTATTCGCGAACGCCGACCAGGGCCAGGCCCACCTCTCTCCTAGGCGGTCTCAACCTGCCCTGTCGCTCCGCCACAAAGATCCACTTGCGGGTACTCCTACCAGCCGACCCGACTTTAGTCATCTCAGGTGTCATGTATATAGTATATAAGTATAAACCCGTGATCACCGCCCAGGTGATCACGGCCCGATAGTATAGCACAGCAGACGGACAAGAATGTAGGGCCACTGATGGAAAGCTAGCATCCTATACTAAGCATGTAGGATTGCAGGTAAAGGTATCAACAGTAGTAGCAAGGATAGGCTATGCATCAGAATAGGATATCGAAAGTAGTAACATGCTACACTACTCTAATGCAAGTAGTAGAGAGTAGAGTAGGCGATATCTGGTGATCAAGGGGGGGCTTGCCTGGTTGCTCTGGCAAGTAGGAGGGGTCGTCGACTCCGTAGTCGAACTGGGCAGCAGCAGTGTCGGTCTTGTAGTCTACCGGAGAGAAGAGGGGGAAGAAACAGTAAATACAATGCAAACATAAGCATGACGATGCGTGACATGACAATGAGCGGTGCTAGGGGTGTCCTAACGCGACAGTAGGTGGTACCGGTGAAGGGGGGGAACATCCGGGAGGTATCCCCGATGTTTCGCGTTTTCGGACAGACGGACCGGAGGGGGAAAGTTGCTAGTTCGATAGGTTAGGGAGGTGTGGTGGATGAACGGACTGCGTATTCGGATTCGTCTCGTCGTTCTGAGCAACTTTCATATAGAAAACATTTTCATCCGAGTTACGGTTTAAAAGATATGAATTTTCAAAGTTTATTTGAATTTCTGGAATTATTTAATTAACAGAAAAGGGATATGACGTCAGCATGACGTATGAGTGACGTCAGCGGTCAACAGTCCGGGTTGACTGGTCAAACTGACAAGGGGGACCCACCTGTCATAGACAGTGGGTTAACAGAGGATTAACTAATTAGTTTTTTAGTTAATTAACTACTGGGCCCACCTGTCAGTGAGAGATTAATTAAACTAATTATTTTTATTTATAAAACATTTTCTTTTTCTTTTCTTTTCTTTTCTTAATTTTTGCGGCGGGGCCCGCATGTCAGTGACTGGGCCTGCCCAGTCAGCAGTTGACTGGGCCAACCCAGTCAACTGGGGCCCATGGGGGCCACTGGCAGGGTCACTGGGGGTGGGGCCAGGCCAGCCACGTCGGCGGCCGGCGTCGGCGCAACTCCGGCGACCAAAACCGCGGCGGTCCCTCGCCGGAGTTGGCCGGAATCGCGCTACGGGGCTCGGGGAGGAACGGGGCTAGGCCCATTCGAAAGAACTCGCAGCGCCGCATCCAGGGGTGGCCGGGGCTTCGCCGGACTTGGCCGGAATCGGCACCGGCGAGCGGCGGAGGCGGCGGCGCGCACGGGTGCCCGACGGGAACATGGTTACGGCAGGCGGTCGAGCAAGCGGAGGGGTTGGGGAGCTTCTACGTGCGGTGGGGAGCGCTGTGAGCTTGAGCCCGTGACCATTTGGTCACCGGAGACCCGCCGGCGGCGAGCTCCGCGGCGCGGCGTTCGGGCGCGCGTGGGGGAAAAGCTAGGGAGCGTGGGCGAGCTAGCGGAGTGGGGGAGGAGGTAGAGGAGCTCACCGCGTGGCGCAAGAAAGGCCCGTGGGTGCTTAGGAGCAGCAGGTCGGCGCCGGGGAAGAAGGGGGGTCGCCGGCGTCCGAGGTTGAAGGCGAGCTCGGGGAGGCCGTTGCGGTGGCTCCGAGCTTCGACGGAGCGACGGAGGGGGTGTAGTCGAGGGCGGCGACGTCGTACGACACGGCGGGGTGGCGAGTGGGGCACGGTGGCCGCGTGAACGACGGGAACGGCGGCGAGCGCGTCGGGCGTGGGGAAGAGGGGAGCGGCGCGGATCCGGGGGAGAGGCGCAGAGGCCGAGGGAGTGAGCGGGGGGAGTGGGAGAGAGGCCCGAGGGAGCGGGGGCCGCTGGCGCCCTTATCCTCTCGCGGGGTTCACCGCCGGCGAGGTGGTGCGGCGGCAGCGCGCCCCTGTTCCGACCGGGTCGGGGGAACATGGAAGGGGCGAGGGAGGAGGTGGGCTGGGCCGGGGGCGCGGGGGTGCGGCCCAGTTTGGGCCGGGGGGTTTGGGGGTTTGGGCCGGGGTCAGTGGGGGGGAAGGCCTGCTCTTTTTTTCTTTTTCTTTTCCTCTGACTGTTTCTGTTTTCTGTTTTCTTTTTATTTGTTTATCTCCTTTTCTGTTTTATTTCATTTAAAAGTATTTGGACATTTTATAAAAATGTGTTTTCTCCACCATAATTACCAGTGTATTATTTAGCACCCACTGAACATTTTTGTTTGAATTTTTGAGAACTTTTATTTTCCACTTTAATTATATTTGAAGTTTGAACTAGGAGTTTGAAAGGGGTGTGGTTTAAATGTGATCAAGCCCTGTTTAGCAACATGATTAGCTTAATCACAGGGGGTTACTGTAGCATGATTCTCAGGGTGTTACACCCTGAGACACGCGAATGCAGGTACAGGAGGCACAGAACTGCAGCGTATACATGCACGGAATTGTGGCTTCTTGGCGCACAGGCACAGCTTTGGAAATGGCGTTCTCGAGGCACGGGTACAAACCAGCTGGATGCACAAAAGAGTGGTGGCACAGGCACGGTTGTGTAGTCTGAAGAGAAACTGTCGTGTGACACCAGCACATAGAGACATCGCGTGTGTCATGTGAGGTACATGAATAGCGGAAAAGAAGCCACGCGAGTGAAGCCTCCACAGACACGGATGTTGGGCTTCTCGAGGCACGGTCCCGAAGAACACAAAGACAGGAAACTGAAATGTTGCCTCGTACGTTAGCAGACGTGCCACTCTTGTGCGAATGTGCAAAACACAAAAATACAAACACAAACAAACGGCGCTGAATGTAAGCCAAACAAAAAACACGCTTCTCCCAAACAATACATATGCGTCCCCTCATGGACGGGCGTCTGCACCAGAGGCACGTAGAGTTGCACCCAGCATGACGCCTGAGACACGCAAATGCACGTACAGGAGACACGGAATTGAAGCGTATACAGTCACGGAATTGCAGCTTCTCCGAGTTCTCGAGGCACGGGTACAAACCAGCTGGATGCACAAAAGAGTGATAGCAGAGGCACGGTTGTGTAGTCTGAAGAGAAACTGTTGTGTGACACCAGCACATAGAGACATCACGTGTGTCACGTGAGGTACATGAATAGCGGAAAAGAAGCCACGCAAGTGAAGCCTCCACAGACACGGATGCTGGGCTTCTCGAGGCACGGTCCCTAAGAACACAAAGACAGGAAACTGAAATGTTGCCTCGTACGTTAGGAGACGTGCCACTCTTGTGCGAATGTGTAAAACACAACAATACAAACACAAACAAACGGCGCTGAATATAAGCCAAACAAAAAACATGCTTCTCCCAAACAATACATATGCTTCCCCTCACGGACGGGCATCTGTGCCAGAGGCACGTAGAGTTACAGCCAGCTTGATGCCTGAGACACGCAAATGCACGTACAGGAGACATGGAATTGAAGCGTATACAGTCACGGAATTGCGGCTTCTCCAAGTTCTCGAGGCACGGGTACAAACCAGCTGGATGCACAAAAGAGTGATGGCAGAGGCATGGTTTTGTAGTCTGAAGAGAAACTGTCGTGTGACACCAGCACATAGAGACATCACGTGTGTCACGTGAGGTACATGAATAGCGGAAAACAAGCCACGCGAGTGAAGCCTCCACAGACACGGATGCTGGGCTTCTCGAGGCACGGTCCCGAAGAACACAAATACAGGAAACGGAAATGTTGCCTCGTACGTTAGCAGACGTGCCACTCTTGTGCGAATGTGTAAAACACAACAATACAAACACAAACAAACGGCCTGGATGTAAGCCAAACAAAAAACATGCTTCTACCATACAATACATATGCGTCCCCTCATGGACGGGCGTCTGCACCAGAGGCACGTGGAGTCACAGCCAGCATGACGCCTGAGACACACAAATGCACGTACAGGAGACACGGAATTGAAGCGTATACATGTTGGAAATATGCCCTAGAGGCAATAATAAATGGTTATTATTATATTTCTTTGTTCATGGTAATTGTCTATTGTTCATGCTATAATTGTGTTATCCGGAAATCGTGATACATGTGTGAATACATAGACCACAACGTGTCCCTAGTAAGCCTCTAGTTGACTAGCTCGTTGATCAACAGATAGTCATGGTTTCCTGACTATGGACATTGGATGTCATTGATAACGGGATCACATCATTAGGAGAATGATGTGATGGACAAGACCCAATCCTAAGCATAGCTCAAAGATCGTGTAGTTCGTTTGCTAGAGCTTTTCCAATGTCAAGTATCTTCTCCTTAGACCATGAGATCGTGCAACTCCCGGATACCGTAGGAGTACTTTGGGTGTGCCAAACATCACAACGTAACTGGGTGACTATAAAGGTACACTACGGGTATCTCCGAAAGTGTCTGTTGGGTTGGCACGGATCGAGACTGGGATTTGTCACTCCGTATGACGGAGAGGTATCTCTGGGCCCACTCGGTAATGCATCATCATAATGAGGTCAATATGACTAAGGAGTTGGTCACGGGATCATGCATTGCGGTACGAGTAAAGAGACTTGCCGGTAACGAGATTGAACAAGGTATTGGGATACCGACGATCGAATCTCGGGCGAGTAACATACCGATTGACAAAGGGATTGTATACGGGATTGATTGAATCCTTGACATCGTGGTTCATCCGATGAGATCATCGTGGAACATGTGGGAGCCAACATGGGTATCCAGATCCCGCTCTTGGTTATTGACCGGAGAGGCGTCACGGTCATGTCTGCATGTCTCCCGAACCCGTAGGGTCTACACACTTAAGGTTCGGTGACGCTAGGGTTGTAGAGATATGAGTACGCGGAAACCCGAAAGTTGTTCGGAGTCCCGGATGAGATCCCGGATGTCACGAGGAGTTCCGGAATGGTCCGCAGGTGAAGAATTATATATAGGAAGTCCAGTTTCGGCCACCGGGAAAGTTTCGGGGGTTATCGGTATTGTACCTGGACCACCGGAAGGGTCCCGGGGGTCCACCGGGTGGGGCCACCTATCCTGGAGGGCCCCATGGGCTGAAGTGGGAAGGGAACCAGCCCTTAGTGGGCTGGGGCGCCCCCATGGGCCTCCCCCCTGCGCCTAGGGTTGGAAACCCTAGGGTGGGGGCGCCCCACTTGCCTTGGGGGGCAAGTCTCCCCCCTGGCCGCCCCCCCCATGTAGATGGGTTCCAGGCCGGCGCCCCCCTTCCCAGGGGGCCTATATAAAGGGGGGAGGGAGGGCAGCAACACTACAGCCTTTGGCGCCTCCCTCCTCCCCTGCAACACCTCTCCCTCTCGCAGAAGCTTGGCGAAGCCCTGCCGAGACCCCGCTACATCCACCACCACGCCGTCGTGCTGCTGGATCTCCATCAACCTCTCCTTCCCCCTTGCTGGATCAAGAAGGAGGAGACGTCGCTGCTCCGTACGTGTGTTGAACGCGGAGGTGCCGTCCGTTCGGCACTCGGTCATCGGTGATTTGAATCACGGCGAGTACGACTCGATCAACCTCGTTCATTGGAACGCTTCCGCTCGCGATCTACAAGAGTATGTAGATGCACTCCTTTCCCCTCGTTGCTAGTATACTCCATAGATGGATCTTGGTGATGCGTAGGAAATTTTAAAATTCTGCTACGATCCCCAAAAGTGGTATCAGAGCCAGGCCTATGCGTAGTTACTATGCACGAGTAGAACACAAAGCAGTTGTGGGCGTTGATGTTGCCAATTCTTCTTGCAGCTACTAGTCTTATCTTGTTTCGGCGGTATTGTGGGATGAAGCGGCCCGGACCGACCTTACACGTACGCTTACGTGAGACAGGTTCCACCGACTGTCATGCACTAGTTGCATAAGGTGGCTAGCGGGTGTCTGTCTCTCCCACTTTAGTCGGAACGGATTTGATGAAAAGGGTCCTTATGAAGGGTAAATAGAAATTGGCATATCACGTTGTGGTTTTACGTAGGTAAGAAACGTTCTTGCTAGAAACCTATACAAGCCACGTAAAAACTTGCAACAACAATTAGAGGACGTCTAACTTGTTTTTGCAGCATGTGCTATGTGATGTGATATGGCCAGAAGATGTGATGAATGATATATGTGATGTATGAGATTCATCATATTCTTGTAATAGGAATCACGACTTGCATGTCGATGAGTATGACAACCGGCAGGAGCCATAGGAGTTGTCTTTATTATTTTGTATGACCTGCGTGTCATTGAATAACGCCATGTAAATTACTTTACTTTATTGCTAAACGCATTAGCCATAGAAGTAGAAGTAATCGTTGGCGTGACAACTTCATGAAGACACGATGATGGAGATCATGATGATGGAGATCATGTTGTCATGCCGGTGACGAAGATGATCATGGCGCCCCGAAGATGGAGATCAAAGGAGCAAAATGATATTGGCCATATCATGTCACTATTTGATTGCATGTGATGTTTATCATGTTTTACATCTTATTTGCTTAGAACGACGGTAGTAAGTAAGATGATCCCTTATGATAATTTCAAGAAAGTGTTTCCCCTAACTGTGCGCCGTTGCAAAGGTTCGTTGTTTCGAAGCACCACGTGATGATCGGGTGTGATAGATTCTAACGTTCGCATACAACGGGTGTTGACGAGCCTAGCATGTACAGACATGGCCTCGGGACACACGCAATACACTTAGGTTGACTTGACGAGCCTAGCATGTACAGACATGGCCTCGGAACACGGAGGACCGAAAGGTCGAGCATGAGTCATATAGAAGATACGATCAACATGGAGATGTTCACCGATCTTGACTAGTCCGTCTCACGTGATGATCGGACACGGCCTAGTTAACTCGGATCATGTTTCACTTAGATGACTAGAGGGATGTCTATCTGAGTGGGAGTTCATTGAGTAATTTGATTAGATGAACTTAATTATCATGAACTTAGTCTAAAATCTTTACAATATGTCTTGTAGATCAAATGGCCCACGTTGTCCTCAACTTCAACGCGTTCCTAGAGAAAACCAAGTTGAAAGATGATGGCAGCAACTATACGGACTGGGTCCGGAACCTGAGGATCATCCTCATAGCTGCCAAGAAAGATTATGTCCTAGAAGCACCGCTAGGTGAAGCACCAATCCCAGAGAACCAAGACGTTATGAACGCTTGGCAATCACGTGCTGACGATTACTCCCTCGTTCAGTGCGGCATGCTTTACAGCTTAGAACCGGGTCTCCAAAAGCGTTTTGAGAAACATGGAGCGTACGAGATGTTCGAAGAGCTGAAAATGGTTTTCCAAGCTCATGCCCGGGTCGAGAGATATGAAGTCTCTGACAAGTTCTTCAGCTGTAAAATGGAGGAAAATAGTTCTGTTAGTGAGCACATACTCAGAATGTCTGGGTTACACAACTGCTTGTCTCAGCTGGGAGTTAATCTCCCGGATGACGCAGTCATTGACAGAATCCTTCAGTCACTTCCACCAAGCTACAAGAGCTTTGTGATGAACTTCAATATGCAGGGGATGGAAAAGACCATTCCTGAGGTATATTCGATGCTGAAATCAGCGGAGGTGGAGATCAGAAAAGAACATCAAGTGTTGATGGTGAATAAAACCACTAAGTTCAAGAAGGGCAAGGGTAAGAAGAACTTCAAGAAGGACGGCAAGGGAGTTGCCGCGCCCGGTAAGCCAGTTACTGGGAAGAAGCCAAGGAATGGACCCAAGCCTGAGACTGAGTGCTTTTATTGCAAGGGAAGTGGTCACTGGAAGCGGAACTGCCCCAAATACTTAGCGGACAAGAAGGCCGGCAACACCAAAGGTATATGTGATATACATGTAATTGATGTGTACCTTACCAGTACTCATAGTAGCTCCTGGGTATTTGATACCGGTGCGGTTGCTCATATTTGTAACTCAAAACAGGAACTGCGGAATAAACGGAGACTGGCAAAGGACGAGGTGACGATGCGCGTCGGGAATGGTTCCAAGGTCGATGTGATCGCCGTCGGCATGCTACCTCTGCGTCTACCTACGGGATTAGTTTTAAACCTCAATAATTGTTATTTAGTGCCAGCTTTAAGCATGAACATTGTATCTGGATCTTGTTTAATTCAAGATGGCTACTCATTTAAATCCGAGAATAATGGTTGTTCTATTTATATGAGAGATATGTTTTATGGTCATGCCCCGCTGGTCAATGGTTTATTCTTGATGAATCTCGAACGTGATGTTACACATATTCATAGTGTGAATACCAAAAGATGTAAAGTTGATAACGATAGTCCCACATACTTGTGGCACTGCCGCCTTGGTCACATTGGTGTCAAGCGCATGAAGAAGCTCCACGCAGATGGACTTTTGGAGTCTCTTGATTATGAATCATTTGACACGTGCGAACCATGCCTCATGGGTAAGATGACCAAGACTCCGTTCTCCGGAACAATGGAGCGAGCAACCAACTTATTGGAAATTATACATACCGATGTGTGCGGTCCAATGAGTGTTGAGGCTCGCGGAGGATATCGTTGTGTTCTCACTCTCACTGATGACTTAAGTAGATATGGGTATGTCTACCTAATGAAACACAAGTCTGAAACCTTTGAAAAGTTCAAGGAATTTCAGAGTGAGGTTGAGAATCAACGTGACAGGAAAATAAAATTCTTACGATCAGATCGTGGTGGAGAATATTTAAGTCACGAATTTGGTGCGCACTTAAGGAAATGTGGAATCGTTTCACAACTCACGCCGCCTGGAACACCTCAGCGAAACGGTGTGTCCGAACGTCGTAATCACACTCTATTGGATATGGTGCGATCTATGATGTCTCTTACCGATTTACCGCTCTCATTTTGGGGCTATGCTTTAGAGACTGCCGCATTCACTTTAAATAGGGCACCATCAAAATCCGTTGAGACGACACCGTATGAATTATGGTTTGGGAAGAAACCTAAGCTGTCGTTTCTAAAAGTTTGGGGATGCGATGCTTATGTCAAGAAACTTCAACCTAAAAAGCTCGAACCCAAGTCGGAGAAATGCGTCTTCATAGGATACCCTAAGGAAACTATTGGGTATACCTTCTACCTCAGATCCGAAGGCAAGATCTTCATTGCCAAGAATGGGTCCTTTCTGGAGAAAGAGTTTCTCTCGAAAGAATTAAGTGGGAGGAAAGTGGAACTTGATGAGGTGATAGTCACCCCTTCCGAACCGGAAAGTAGCGCAGCGCGGGAAGATGTTCCAGTGGTGCCTGCACCAACTGGGGAGGAAGTTAATGATGATGATCATGAAGCTTCGGATCAAGTTAATGCTGAACTTCGTAGGTCCACAAGGATACGTTCCGCACCAGAGTGGTACGGCAACCCTGTCCTAGAAATCATGTTGTTAGACAACGGTGAACCTTCGAACTATGAAGAAGCGATGGCGGGCCCGGATTCCGACAAATGGCTAGAAGCCATGAAATCCGAGATAGGATCCATGTATGAAAACGAAGTATGGACTTTGACTGACTTGCCCGATGATCGGCGAGCCATAGAAAATAAATGGATCTTTAAGAAAAGATAGACGCGGATGGTAATGTGACCATCTATAAGGCTCGACTTGTCGCTAAGGGTTATCAACAAGTTCAAGGGGTTGACTACGATGAGACTTTCTCACCCGTAGCGAAGCTGAAGTCCGTCCGAATCATGTTAGCAATTGCCGCATACTATGATTATGAGATATGGCAGATGGACGTCAAAACGGCATTCCTTAACGGCTTCCTTAAGGAAGAATTGTATATGATGCAGCCGGAAGGTTTTGTCGATCCTAAGAATGCTAACAAAGTGTGCAAGCTCCAGCGCTCAATCAATGGGCTGGTGCAAGCATCTCGGAGTTGGAACATTCGCTTTGATGAGATGATCAAAGCGTTTGGGTTTACACAGACTTATGGAGAAGCCTGTGTTTACAAGAAAGTGAGTGGGAGCTCTGTAGCATTTCTCTTATTGTATGTGGATGACATACTATTGATGGGAAATGATATAGAATTCTTGGAAAGTATAAAGGCCTATTTGAATAAGTGTTTTTCAATGAAGGACCTTGGAGAAGCTGCTTATATATTAGGCATCAAGATCTATAGAGATAGATCAAGACGCCTCATTGGTCTTTCACAGAGTACATACCTTGACAAGATATTGAAGAAGTTCAATATGGATCAGTCCAAGAAGGGGTTCTTGCCTGTATTGCAAGGTGTGCAATTGAGCACGGCTCAATGCCCGACCACGGCAGAAGATAGAGAAAAGATGAGTGTCATCCCCTATGCCTCGGCCATAGGGTCTATTATGTATGCCATGCTTTGTACCAGACCTGATATAAACCTTGCCGTAAGTTTGGTAGGAAGGTACCAAAGTAATCCCGGCATGGAACACTGGACAGCGGTCAAGAATATCCTGAAGTACCTGAAGAGGACTAAGGATATGTTTCTCGTTTATGGAGGTGACGAAGAGCTCGTCGTAAAGGGTTACGTCGACGCTAGCTTCGACACAGATCTGGATGACTCGAAGTCACAAACTAGATACGTGTATATTTTGAATGGAGGAGCAGTAAGCTGGTGCAGTTGCAAGCAAAGCGTCGTGGCGGGATCTACGTGTGAAGCGGAGTACATGGCAGCCTCGGAGGCAGCACAGGAAGCAGCCTGGATGAAGGAGTTCATTACTGACCTAGGGGTGATTCCCAATGCGTCGGGCCCGATGACTCTCTTTTGTGACAACACTGGAGCTATTGCCCTTGCGAAGGAGCCCAGGTTTCACAGGAAGACCAGGCATATCAAGCGTCGCTTCAACTCCATTCGTGAAAGTGTTCAAAATGGAGACATAGATATTTGTAAAGTACATACGGACCTGAATGTAGCAGATCCATTGACTAAACCTCTCCCTAGAGCAAAACATGATCAACACCAGGACGCAATGGGTGTTCGATTCATCACAATGTAACTAGATTATTGACTCTAGTGCAAGTGGGAGATTGTTGGAAATATGCCCTAGAAGCAATAATAAATTGTTATTATTATATTTCTTTGTTCATGGTAATTGTCTATTGTTCATGCTATAATTGTGTTATCCAGAAATCGTGATACATGTGTGAATACATAGACCACAACGTGTCCCTAGTAAGCCTCTAGTTGACTAGCTCGTTGATCAACAGATAGTCATAGTCTATGGACATTGGATGTCATTGATAACGGGATCACATCATTAGGAGAATGATGTGATGGACAAGACCCAATCCTAAGCATAGCTCAAAGATCGTGTAGTTCGTTTGCTAGAGCTTTTCCAATGTCAAGTATCTTCTCCTTAGACCATGAGATCGTGCAACTCCCGGATACCGTAGGAGTACTTTGGGTGTGCCAAACGTCACAATGTAACTGGGTGACTATAAAGGTACACTACGGGTATCTCCGAAAGTGTCTATTGGGTTGGCACGGATCGAGACTGGGATTTGTCACTCCGTATGACGGAGAGGTATCTCTGGGCCCACTCGGTAATGCATCATCATAATGAGCTCAATGTGACTAAGGAGTTAGTCACGGGATCATGCATTGCGGTACGAGTAAAGAGACTTGCCGGTAACGAGATTGAACAAGGTATTGGGATACCGACGATCGAATCTCGGGCGAGTAACATACCGATTGACAAAGGGAATTGTATACGGGATTGATTGAATCCTCGACATCGTGGTTCATCCGATGAGATCATCGTGGAACATGTGGGAGCCAACATGGGTACCAGATCCCGCTGTTGGTTATTGACCGGAGAGGCGTCACGGTCATGTCTGCATGTCTCCCGAACCCGTAGGGTCTACACACTTAAGGTTCGGTGACGCTAGGGTTGTAGAGATATGAGTACGCGGAAACCCGAAAGTTGTTCAGAGTCCCGGATGAGATCCCGGACGTCACGAGGAGTTTCGGAATGGTCCGGAGGTGAAGAATATTATATAGGAAGTCCAGTTTCGGCCACCGGGAAAGTTTCGGGGGTTATCGGTATTGTACCGGGACCACCGGAAGGGTCCCGGGGGTCCACCGGGTGGGGCCACCTATCACGGAGGGCCCCATGGGCTGAAGTGGGAAGGGAACCAGCCCTTAGTGGGCTGGGGCGCACCCATGGGCCTCCCCCCTGCGCCTAGGGTTGGAAACCCTAGGGTGGGGGCGCCCCACTTGCCTTGGGGGGCAAGTCTCCCCCCTGGCCGCCCCCCCCCCCCACATGTAGATGGGTTCCAGGCCGGCGCCCCCCCCCTTCCCAGGGGGCCTATATAAAGGGGGGAGGGAGGGCAGCAACACTACAGCCTCTGGCGCCTCCCTCCTCCCCTGCAACACCTCCCTCTCGCAGAAGCTTGGCGAAGCCCTGCCGAGACCCCGCTACATCCACCACCACGCCGTCGTGCTGTTGGATCTCCATCAACCTCTCCTTCCCCCTTGCTGGATCAAGAAGGAGGAGACGTCGCTGCTCCGTACATGTGTTGAACGCGGAGGTGCCGTCCGTTCGGCACTCGGTCATCGGTGATTTGAATCACGGCGAGTACGACTCCATCAACCACGTTCATTGGAACGCTTCCGCTCGCGATCTACAAGGGTATGTAGATGCACTCCTTTCCCCTCGTTGCTAGTATACTCCATAGATGGATCTTGGTGATGCGTAGGAAATTTTAAAATTCTGCTACGATCCCCAACAATACAGTCACGGAATTGCGGCTTCTCGGAGTTCTCGAGGCACGGGTACAAACCAGCTGGATGCACAAAAGAGTGATGGCAGAGTCACGGTTGTGTAGTCTGAAGAGAAACTGTTGTGTGACACCAGCACATAGAGACATCACGTGTGTCACGTGAGGTACATGAATAGCGGAAAATAAGCCACGGGAGTGAAGCCTCCACAGACACGGATGCCGGGCTTCTAAAGGCACGGTCCCGAAGAACACAAAGACAGGGTACTGAAATGTTGCCTCGTATGTTAGCAGACGTGCGTCTCTTGTGCGAACGTGTAAAAGACAACAATACAAACACAAACAAACGGCACTGAATATAAGGCAAGCACAAAGCGCACTTCTCCCAAACAATACATATGCGCCACTTCAACAGGTTCCCTAAATGTACATGAACTCGCGCAAATGTCAACAATGAACTTGTAACATGAAAAAACATAAAAAAATTATATTCACATGTGCACCATAGGATTGAACTAAAAGTACTCATTAATTATACAAAAAAAGAAATGCAAGTCTTCCAGGAGTCCATTCCGCTAAGAAACGTCCACACAAACGTCCACCGTGACCATTCTACTCAGTTGGAGTTCTGCTCGGAAACATCAACGGCGTCTGCGGTCGGGAAGACAACGAGGATGCATCATGTCCTTCATCGACAGAACTCGGCGGTAGAGCTCATAGCTGACATACCCATCCTAAAACAAAAACCGGATGAGAATGAAGATATACGTAAAGAGGAAAAAGTACTATTGTTGTAGTAAAACAAAAATATAATGACAGAAAATCATAAAAAACGAAATTTTCACTTACAATTGCCGCATATTTCAGGTGTTCAAGGGAATGCGGCTTCCATTCCCAGTAGTCATGCAGACCTTGTGGAAAAGACGACTTCATACTCAAGTAAGATTTGTTTATGACGGCTCCTGCCAAATCTGTCATGGAATCCCTTAGATTGCCTCCTTTGATCATGAGCTCCTGTTGAAGATCGATGTGACACTCTCTTGGGATTTTGAGGAAACTATTTGCGAGAACATCCCTATCGTTCCTGACGTCGACACTAGCGAAAATTATACCTTTGTTCTGAAGGAAATCCTTTAGAGCAGCACACTCCGTCCTGGCCTTGCACAAGTGATAGACAAGAACATGCTTGCGCATCGCCAGTTGCATGACGGCGACTTTTCTACTACGATCAAAATAATCCTCTCGTGTGTACTCCAGATCAAGACCAACAAACTTGTACCTATCCTCACGCAGCCATTCCTCATAAAGAGAAATAATCTCCTCCACCTTGTAAGGCTCGTTGGTGTACAACACCTCGAGCATGGTATTACCATCGGCATCTATAAAGAGACGCTCAGTAGTGTTCCTGAAGTCGTCCATGGAAAAGAGGGTGACACGACAATGGAGTTTGACTGTGCTTCTCGTATGAGGCAAGGATGATCGGAGCTACCTGCACTTCTCTGGAGAAAATAAGACGCGATAACCTCCCGGAATAGACCACTACTTAACCTTGGGGAGAGACGACTCAGTTACCATGCGCCCATTAAATTGCATCGGGAACGGTGTGAATGGATGGTTATGCTTCTGTAGCTTATGAAACCATGCACTTCAAAGTCACGGCTGCCATGCTGTAATCAAGGAGTCTCTAGATTAACTCTAGCACGGTATCTGGCACAATGAATACTAACAATAAATAACCATCCCATCGGTCACCAGCACATCTTTTGACCGAGAGAACAATGAGAGGAGGAAAACAAGATGACCCTGTCGTACAAATAGTACATGGGGAGTAAACCAAAGTAGAAGCACGGTTCGGCCAGCACAAAAGCCACACGCGTGCCTCCACTTTGCTTAAAGACAAACCTCAGTGATATCAACGAACCTGCATCTCTTTGTCTGCGTACCACCGAAAACATTGCCAAAACCAAAGCACGTCCATGCTTTTGACATACAGATAACTGTGCCTATCATACATATTCCCGCCTGAACCCAATGTACATAAAAACAGTGGCTCCCTGTGTCAACAACTGCTTGAAAAAAAATCGCAATAAGAGTCATGAACCGTGGCTCCATTCCAGATGCAAAAGTGCCTCTCATCAGGAACCATCATGCCTCCCATCAATTTGCCTTCCCCGATGTATCGACCATGCCTCTCCTGCTACAACGACCGTGCATCTAATAACATCATCACCGTTCCTCTCCTAAAGACACACGCAACCATACCTGATTAAACATGTGATTAAAAAAAATTAAAACACAGAAGGACGAGTATGCTTTTCAGCATGTATAACCGTGCCTCACAAAAAGTATGTGAGGCAGGATAGGCACGTAAAAGACTCTGCTGGGAGGCAGCACAGCTGGACAACTATAATGGGAGGCAGCTGGACGAGTCAAACATCTCGTGTCCCCATAACACCTCGGAATGCACGCACACCATCTACAACCAGCATTCATTCCATTTCGCAGAATAAAAAATAAAACAAGAAGCACTCATTACTACTCTTGCTCTCTCCTGTCTCCTTTATATTTCAATAAGCTCCGACTCCCTCAGCCACATCACAACTCATTTGCCTTCTCCGTCGCCTGCTTCTAGGGTTCGTGCTTCTTCTCCGTCGCCTGCTTCTAGGGTTCGTGCTTCTTCTCCGTCGCCTGCTTCTAGGGTTCGTGCTTCTTCCCTGCACACAATCGATTAATTTCTAAGCCATGCTTCTCTCGTAGATTGCGGGCCGTGGGTGATTGCCCTAAGCTTCCCATCACAACGCATCTGCCTTATCCGTCCGCCTACTTCTAGGGTTTGTGCTTCTTCCCCGCACACAGTCTCATTTCAAACAAGTTATTGTAGAGTTTTTATTGGGTCTCTCGATTAACTTCTAAACTGTGCTTCTCTCGTAGATTTGCTAGCCGTGTGTGCTTGCCCTAAGCTTCCCCTACCCCAATCTTCATTCGTCAACCCTCGTTCTTCTTCTCTCCCATGTAAAAAGCATATCCGTAAGCAACATGCTCCGATCCGTATTTACATTTTACGTTTAGGTTTTTCATTTGATAGTTATTGAAGCATCAGATCCGGTACAACGACTTCATTCTCTAAAGGAATATAAAAACCATTTGAAAATCTAAACAAGTGTTCTAAACTCTGTCATACTGCTTTTCTGGAAGGAGTAGATGAGAAGATTTCTGGTAAATTTGTAGTTGTTGTCTGCCTTCGTACGGATATTTTTAATATGGCTAACATAGTTGAAGCTAGTCGTTGTCTACCTTCAACGTTGAAGCTTTTTTTAAATTGTTATGATATTCTTGTTTTCTTGACATAGTTGTTTTGAATTATTTAGGTATGATTTGCCTTACCTGCCGCCAACCAGGCAGCCCTTGCGAACCACACCCTGAAGTTCTCCAGGAGTTTGAGGTTATTCTTGATGAAAATTGCTGGAGCCGCATGGTTAGTAAGCATCACTAACATATTAGTTGCTTACAACACAGTAGAAATCGTCACTGTTACTCATACCCCCTTGCACCTACACTAGGTTCCCCTGCTGTCACTTCTTCGCGCCTGCCTTGTGTTTTCATTTTCCATTAGTTTGCCTGCCTATGCCCTAATTAATATAGTCCATTAGTTTTGCATGCCTATGCCTTGATTACTATAGTGCATCTTCAGTTCTAATTAAAATTAGTCAACATATGCCAAAAATCTGTATCCATTAATTTATAATACCATTATGTTGTTATCTGTAATTCTTATCAAAAATTCATATCCAATTTAAGAAAACTTTTAACATTAATAGTACGCGAGTTCAAATTTATACTTACAGGTTGTTATTTTTACTATTTTTTCCAGTATGTACCTTGTAATGTCAGAGCTTTTCTCGCTGAATACATTGACGAGAGGAAGAAAGAAGCAAGAAAATTGCGTAAAGAGCAGGTAGAGCCAGCCCTTCTTACACATGAAGGAAGGTCTTACAATGCTTTGTTTAAGCATAGGGCGAACTACACAAAGTTCTGCGGTGGTGAGTGGAACACCTTTGCTGATGATTATGAACTTCGTGCTGGAGACCGCATAGAATTTGAACTACCAGACGAGGGTCTCAATCTCGAAATACAAACATATCGGGATGACAAAAGGCTGCTTCCATTACCCCACGTTGGTAGGTATTTAATATTACAAACTTATTTTCTTTCGCTGTATTTTTATATACATGCATCGAACTGAATAATATTAACCCGTGTTGCATAAAACTTTATCTAACTTTAAAATCTTGTTCTTTTTCTAGCTCTCGACGACCTTTCTTCTGACGATTTCGACCATGTTCACTGCTATGTCTACTCTAAGGATACTGAGCTTACCTGCGACCAGACACGATTCTTTCTACAACGCCTTTTCGGAGATACTTTCATCCGTTGCCGTCCATTTGTCCACGTCTTGACTCCCACTAACACCAAAGACTGCATCATGGTTGGTTACAACTGTCCTTGTTAAAATACCAAACGTATTTTGCTCATATATAATATAAACAATATTGACGAAATCTTGCTTATATGTAAAATTATAAAGAACCTATTTATTCAAACCTAAAACAACAAAACTTTTGTTGTTCTCTTAATATTTTGTTTTATCTGTTTACACACAAACCTGAACATGCCAGGAATTATATTACTTTCAATTTGAAATTTCTTAATGTTTGCACACTCACTGTATTCGACCATTCTTTTATTTATTGTCCAAGTGGCAATTCAACGGTTTTAATTTCTATTTAATTTCGATTTCTTCTAGAAAATTCCGAGGAGCGTTGTCTCGACACTGAAGAGATGGGTGGACATGCCAACCAATGGCAGGGTGACCCTTGAAGCTCCTGATGAACCTACCCATGTCATCACTCCTTCGGCGTACTACATCTGCAAAAATGACGGCAGGATGGTAATAGAAAATTCTTCTTTCAAAGACTTCATATCAGCTACATCCTTTGTTGAAAAGAACGTTGTTCTAATCACTTTCAAAGAGCACCATGACCGTTCTGTGTCCATCATCATGCAACGCATTCTGTAGATTCCGTCGGAACAAGCACCTAAAATGGGAGCAAACAGTGTATCTCCTAGGATGTTTAGAGCTCATTTCAAGATGATGCCTCCCAGGAGCAAAACACTAGTTAAAATAAGTTTGCTAGTTAGGATGGTAGATTAATGTAACTATTATGGACCATGTG
Organism: Aegilops tauschii subsp. strangulata; assembly: GCF_002575655.3. NCBI lineage: Eukaryota > Viridiplantae > Streptophyta > Magnoliopsida > Poales > Poaceae > Aegilops > Aegilops tauschii. The sequence goes on from NC_053036.3 coordinate 46,017,794, forward strand.
CTTGCTTGAACTATCGGAATGATCTTTTGGAACTTATGTAGCTCTTACGGACCCTCTACTACCTGTTTCAACCATCGGAATGATCCTTTGCAACAAATGCTGTTTGAACTATCGGAATGATTCATTGGAAAAAATGTAGAACTAATCCTTTGAAAAGTTCACAATTCAAAAAACCAAAAAACAGAAAGAATCATTTTCAAAAATCAAACGAAACAAGAATCAGTTTTTGATCCAAAACCTATAGCAATGCCATGTTATCAAACTTATTCAAACGATCTACTGAAACATATCTCAATTAAAAACCAAACAGGACTCCATTTTCAAGTGCAAACTATGTTTACTTCACCAACTTTTCATAAACACACAGTTGTGCACCGAATAACATAACAACAGTGCCTCCCTGACCAAGGAAAGTTGCTAAACCAAAAAAACATTTTCACAACAAAGGCACGACCATGCATCTGCTGAGTGTTCTACCATTCACACGACTACTTTCATAGCCAAGGTTGCACTACGCACATATAGATCACGCACGCATCACCCAACGAATTAAAAAAATCAATGAACAAGATAAGTGAAAATCTTAAAAAAAACAGATAAAACAAACGCCTGTTTCTGAAAATCTACGCCTGGAATCGCCGGATGACTACCAACTGGTCCTTGGCGGTTTCCTTTTTTGCACGACAAAGTAAAGATCCCTTTCACTTTTCCGACTCCGTTTGCATCCTCTTCCTCGAAAGTTTCTCGCCGGCCGCAGTTCACCACCGCACACCTCCAGCCATGGACGACGGGAAACTAACAACACTCACCGAGCACATCACTACCCACGGTACAACCGTGCTGGAGGTGGTGTACACCAACGACCCAAGGACCGTGGAGCGGATCATCAAAAAGTACGAGGAATGGCTAAAGGAGGAGAAGAACAAGTTCGTCGGCCTCGACCTCGAGTACACATGTAAGAGCAGTTACATACAACAAGGGATCGGCGTCGTCCAACTTGCCATGCGCGAGCATGTCCTTGTATACCACTACTGCAGGTCCGAGCGCTCCCAGGCGTTAATTGACTTCCTGCAACGGAAAGCGGTAACTTTCACTAGCATCGACACCAGGAACGACAAGACCATGCTTGCCCGTGCATGGATCAAAATTCCAGACGAGCACCACGTCAACATCCAGAGGCTATTCCGCATCAAGGGTGTTGGAGAAAGGGACTCCATGGGTGACCTTGCAGCGGCCATCATCGACCCCTCATACAAGAACATGAAGAAATCATTCCCAAAGGAGAAGCACCAGTTCTGGGAATGGAAGCCGCTTTCCCCGATACACCTTGAGTACGTAGCAAAGGACGGGTATGTTAGCTACGAGTTGTACCGTAGAATACTAATCGTCAAGAACGGGCTACGTCACCTCCACCAATAACCAATGAAAGAAAGACTCCGCCCACGTAAGAAAAAAGACGAGGGATCTTCCAGCGGCTGGAAGCACCGGAAGGGAAACAGTGGTTGGTAAATTGCGAGAAAATGGATGTCTACATTAAACTAGTAGGATAGAGCCGTGATTGATTGATCTGCCGTGATCGAGGGATCGGGTGCGTGGCACTACTATTTTGATAATTTAGATTGAATGAACCCATGTTGTAAATATGTTTGTTGTTGCTCAAAGATGTTGTCTGTATTGTATTACTATTTTACGTTTGAACTTTGAGCACAGTGGTGTGCATGTCTAAATGCAATTAGTAAGTTATGTCCCAGTATTGAGCAAGCATATATTGTATCCATGATTATAGAACGAGAGATATATGTCACACGATATTGTATTATAATTTTCATACTCAACCTTTACAAGATGCATCGTGCATTTACAAGAATATATGATGGTATCATTGTAAACTTTCAGTAGAATGCTTATTCAACATTGGCATGAATAATTCATAAATATTGCAGAAGAACATTCGGTACACAGACGCAAGGGACAAGAACTTTGTTACTTTGACCACATTGAAAAAAAATTAAAATCACACAACACAACCATTTCACATCAAACACCGCTCCGTCCATTCACAACATCCTTGCTATTGCACACAGGTTCCTCTCCGTACACCAGTTCTCCATGATGCCACAAAACTACACTACCGTGTGCAACTGCCCTATGTACAACTGTGGCTCTCTAAGTGTCAACTCAACCCATGCCTCTGGTGCCACGCACCCGTGACCCTAGAGACTTCACACCTGTGCATCCACAACCGAGCCTCTCTAACCAAATATTCGGACCGATGCCTCTGCTGCCATACATCCGTGCCTCTAGACACTTGACAGCAGCAAGAGGGTTCAAAACCGTGCATCCACTAAACCGTGCTTGTACTGACTTCACTTCGGTGCCTCAGTTTGCTCGATCGATGTGCCTCACATGAAACCCACAGTAACTCTACGTGCTCCGCGCGCGTGATCGCCCGTGCAACTTTGGGGCTGCACACGCGCTCCTCTCAGTATACCCGTGCCTCCACACAACCGTGCATGTACTGACTTCAATTCCGTGCCTCCGTTTGCTCAATCCACGTGCCTCACATGAAACCCACTGTAACTCTACGTGCTACACACACACGTGCCTCTCGCATGAAACCCACAGTATCTCTACGTGTTCGGCACGCGTCATCGCCCGTGCAACTTTGGTGTTGCACACACGTTCCTCTCAGTATACCTGTGCCTCCACACAACCGTGCCTGTACTGACTGCAATTACATGCCTCCGTTTGCTCAATCCACGTGCCTCACATGAAACCCACAGTAACTCTACGTGCTCCGCACGCATGATCGTCCGTCCAACTTTGGTGCTGCACACACGCTCCTCTCGGTATACACGTGCCTCCACACAACCGTGCGTGTAATGACTTCAATTCCGTGCATCCGTTTGCTCAATCCAGGTGCCTCTCGCATAAAAGAGATGCACAGCCATGCCTCAGAGTAAACAACACACGTGCCTCTACTGTATTTATAACTATGACCACAATTAAATAACATTCGTCCAAAGAAACATCTTTAAAAGAGATGCACAGCCATGCCTCTTCTACAAACGAACAACATCAATGAACAGTTAGGTTCATGTCGTTTCATATATCTAAATAACATTAAACCGCAGCATAGATTTTTAAACAAAATTCATTATGTTCAAAGGCTATAACTAACATCACTGCGGCAGAAGATTGAAGATAACAACAAGCCTCCCAACACGCTCTTTGAAAGTTATCAGCACCAAGCTGTTTACTTCAATAGACGATGCCTGGAGAAAATCACTGAAACCTTCTTGTTTGAACACCATTCTATTACCCAAGCCAATGAAGTAGGAGCAAGGAGTGCTCACATATATATCATCATCACCAGATTCCAGAGTAACTTCAAGAGTTAAAACGACAGTCTTAGGAAAAGTCACAAACTCCTTCAAACTCCTCACAACAATTCCAGGAATAACCCGACAAAAAACATCAAGCTATCAGAAATAGAACAAAAATTCAAAACTATAAATAGAAGAGGTAATATAAATAAATAAATAAACAGAAAAAAAGAAAAAACAGTGAAAAAAAAAATCTGACCATATGATGACCATTAACATTCATGGAATCAATCCTGTGAATAAAAGGACAACAGGGTATGTACTCATCATCAAATAGTTGACACCTCATGAAATACATCTGCTGATAATTAAGAAAAACACCACGGGTGTAATAACAACTCCCAACAAGTTCCTTCTCGGAGTCGCTCAAACCATGAAGAACTACAAAATATAATTACACAGGCTCAAGGGAACAGAAAAATCAAAATGTACAATAAAACAAGCTAAAAACTTCCTTAAAAATAAACCTTACCAACAGACCGTAAAGGAGACAACGCATCTCCACGACCAACACGATAAAAATCAATACCAATCCAAGTTCCATAATGTTCAAGCCTAATGGTCATTATATCACGAGGACGAACACCATAATCACTGACCAATCGTTCCCAGAAAGGACCATGGAATTTGCTCCTCATCTGACCATGACTAAACAGAACACCATACAAATAACCCTCATTGCACTGAAGAGTAAGATCAATATGTTCGTCACCCCTCCTTATGGCTAAAGCCCTACACTCCTCGATGTAACGAGCAAGATGAGCTCTAACACTGCACGGGACATACTGCACAACAAATCAAAACAAGGATCATAATCAAAATCTAAACAGCACCAAAAGAAATAAGCGTGTGTGCCAAAAATTGAACAATTATAAAATAATATTCTTACAACATGCCTCCAACAACGCCGATCCAGGACCACACTGAACCCATCTACAGAAGAATCAACAGAAGAACACGGGCCACCAGGCATACGGCAAAAAGGACAAGTCATAACTGCAAGGAACACAATGGTTATCAAGAACTAATCCCACAAAACCCAGTTGAAACTTGACATCTGATAGTGTTGGTAGTCCCCACCCGTAACTACCTCATAAATCTCCATATCCCGGAAATATAATGGGAACAAAAAGAGAAACGATAAAGGGAAACAGGAAACCCATGAAGGCAATCGGTAAGGAACGACGATATCGCGGACGGGGAAGCGCGGTCGACGCTAAAGAAAGACCGCCGTAAGAGCAGGCAACAAGCGCGGCGGCCGGGACAGCGGCCGCCGTAACCAAGCGACAAGAGCGGCGGCCGCGACGGGCGGAGACGACGGCAAAGAAAGAACAGTGCGCGACGATGGTTCGCCCACACCAGAGAGAAACAGATCTCAAAACAGATCAAAAGGTATTACAAAACATTAAACGTATAATTAAGGACTAAAGTGAAAAAAAGGAAAAAACCACAAAGGGAAACCGAAAACCGGAAATCACGGGAGAAGCCGTGCGCACGCCAAATGTCGCGCGCGGAGCGCCTCGGAAAAGTCTCAGGAGCGCTCCGCGCGTGACGCTAGCTGGCGCTCGCAGGCGTCACGTAGTAGGCTGGCCCAGTCAACCTGCTGGAAAAAATGCGAACGAAAAATTTAATATGTTAAATTTGGGCGATGTGGGAATTGATCTCCGCACACCACAGTATACAGCTTCATGTCTTCACCACTATACAAGGCGCAGTTTTGATGATTAGTGATAGGAAATAACCCGATGTGACCCTTCTTTTAGTACAGACATTAACATATAGTAGTATTATATACCCTATATAAATTATTTAATAAAGAAAAAGGAAATTTAAAAAAGAATTCACGAATTAAAAAAAGTTCATTAATTTGAAAAAGAGTTCATCGAAATTGGAAAAAGTTCATCGAATTTTATAAAAGTTCATCGGATTTGAAAAAAGTTCATCGTTATTCACAAAAAGTTCATCGGATTTGAAAAAAGTTCATCGGATTTGAAAAAGTTCATCGATATTCAAAAAAGTTCATCCAAAAATGGAAAAAGTTCATCGATATTCAAAAAAAATTCATCAAATTTGAAAAGTTCATTGATATTCAAAAAAAGTTCATTAAAAATGGAAATAGTTCATCGAATTTTCAAAAAGAGTTCATCAAAAAATGAAAAAAATTCATCAAATTCGATGAAAAAGTTTACGAACTAAAAAACCGCGCATTTAGGAAAAAAGTAAAACAGAAAGTAAAAGAACTAGAAAAAAGAGAAAAGAAAAAGAAAAAACGAACTGACAACCGAATATAAGAAAACAACGAAGATACATTGCGCAAGTTGGTCAGTGGCCTGGTGGTTGTCGCCTTTTCCTTTGAGCGGGTTCGATTTTGGGTCAGTGCAGTTACATTTTTTGGATTAAAACACAGGAAGAAAAACCTTTTGATGGGCCGGCCCAGCGCGCGAGGTGGTGTCCGCTGCAGGCGCCAGTTAACGAAATGCACGTTAACCGGCGCCTGCAGCGCCAAATAGGATTTGCCACCTTTTGACACTAACGAGCGTAAAATAGGTTCTGCCCGCCGCCGGTTACTATTGGAGAGCAACTAGTTAGCGAGCGCTCCTTCGGAAGCCTCGCAACGATCAGCGCCAATGGCGCTCTCAGCCATTCGCCACGTGTCGTGCTCTGGGCCCTTCCTCCGGATTTTCTTTTTTTTTCCGCACGCGTTTTCGGCTTTTTAAACGGTTTTTCCCAGGTTTTTCCTGATGTTTTGGTTTTTCACCGGTCTTCCTTAGCTTTTCGATAATAAAAAGTTCCAATTTTTTTTGCATGAAATACGCATTTTCTTTTTTTTTCCATTCATGAGAGGCACGGTTTTGCTTCGCAAGAGTCATGGCCGTGCCTCTCGGAAAAGGAAAAAAATGTGTTCTCTGTTTTTTTTCCTTTCGCGAGAGTCACGGTTTTGCTTTCGCGAGAGGCACGGGTGTGCTTTCGCGAGAGTCACAGCAGTGCCTCTCGGAAAAGAAAAAATGCGTTTTTTGTTTTTTTTCTTTCGCGAGAGTCACGGTTTTGCTTCCGCGAGAGGCACGATTGTGCTTTAGCGAGTCACGGCCGTCCCTCTCAAAAACAAACAAAAACACGTTTTCTGTTTTTTTTCTTTCGTGAGAGGCACGGTTTTGCTTCCGCGAGAGGCACGGTTGTGCTTTCGCGCGAGTCACGGCCGTGCCTCTCGGAAACGAAAAAAAGCGTTTTCTGTTTTTTTTCTTTCACGAGAGTCACGATTTTGCTTCCGCGAGAGGCACGGTTGTGCTTTCGCGAGAGTCAAGACCGTGCCTCCTCGGAAACGGAAATAAAAACGTGTTCTCTTTTTTTTTACTTCCGCGAGAGACACGGTTTTGTTTCCGCGAGAGGTACGGTTGTGATTTCATGGGAGGCACGGGCGTGCCTCTTTCGAAAAGAGAAAAAACCCGTGCTCCCGGTTCAGTTTTTTCGTCTGATTTTTTTTGTGAAAGAAAAGTACGTCAAAACCTATCAACATGTGATTTAGGTGTGAAGATCTCGATGCGAGGAATCCAACGGTGAAAGCGGTTCGAGATTTGGACGCATGATTTGAGAGATAAAACGTTTTAAATAAACGGATCTACGAAAAAAGGGAAAACTCTCAGTTTGCGACAAGAGGCGCGCTGCATGGGCGCCACTTGTCGCAACTTGAGAAGTTGGAGTGATCTTTGCAATAAGTACTCCTCAACTAGTGATTTCGTTACTATTGTTTCTTCAAACCAGCACCTGCAGGCTCGTTAGCTGGGTTGGCCAACGTATGGTTTTTTTTCTTGTGTTTAATCTCATAAAAACAAAGTTTTTTTCCTCTTGTGTTTAATCCCCGCAAAAAAACATGCTTGTCCTGATTCGAACCCGTGACCCGCCTGCCAAACTTTCGCTAGAGCGATCACCCAGCCACCGCAACGAGATTTGTTAAAAATGAACTTTCTCCTTGTTTTAAGGCTTTGTTTACCCTTTTTTTTCATTTTCTGTTTTCCTTTCTCGTTTTATGTTTTTTCTTTCTTTCATCCCGGTTCTTTGAATTGTTTGCAAATACGTGGACTTTTCTTTTAAATTGATGTTTTTTTAAATTGGATGGACTTTTCCTGAATTTAGATAAACTTTTTTTCAAATCGATGAACTTATATCAAATTTAAGAACTTTGTTCCAAATCAAAGAACTTTTTTTCAAATCCAATAAACCTTTTTTTTCAAATTTAATGATTTTTTTAAAATTTTATGAACTTCTTTCAAATTTGATGAACTATGTTTTAATCCTTTAACTTTTTTCAAATTCGACAAACGTTTCTCCAAATCGCTGAACTTTTATCAAATTTCATGAACCTTTCTAAAATTCGATGAATGTTTTTCAAATTTGATGATTTTTTCTTTTCAAAATCTACAAACATTTTTCTTATTTGATGAACCTTATTTCAAAATCAATGAACTTTTTTCAGGTTTGTGAACTTTTCTTCTAAAATGAAGAACTTTATTTCAAAATCAGTTTTTCCAAATAATTCAAAAAATTGAGCGGTACAATAGATGAATGGTTTTGTGCAACACATAGCGGCGCCACATTGTTATTATGTTGTTTCCGCTATTACTAATCTCAAACGTCAAGTAGCTCCACTAGTTGGTGGCGCGCACTTGTACATGAACTCGATGTGGCGAGTTCGAAATCTGTAGAGAGCAATATTTTTTGCAGTTTTGTGTGAGCCTTTGCATTGTATTTTTCAACCTTTCCGACTTGCTCCTACGGAACCAATGTCGAAGGGATTGAAAAAGTCAGTCATTCACAACCACTGATGAAGGATTTCTCAAGAAGTTAAGGATTAGTAGTTTTTTTCTTTTTTGAAATGGATTTCGAAAAAGAAAGGATTTCACTGCTCTGTGCGTTTCATGGCCGGCCCACACGCGGTGTCTTCGAGTGCCATGAGCGCAAACGGGCACATGCAGCGCCGTATAGGAGTTCCCCCATGTGCATTCAAAACCGATACTCCATTACTGAGCACGAGCCTCCAACATTGACTTGACTAGGGATTTTGACTAGCACAAACAATAAGTAACTATAAGAAAAGCTCATATTCTTTCATGTTCCAAACTATTAGTCACATTCCGTTGATGGCGTGCAGGCAAACAAAGATGGCTCGTTGACGGCGGACTATGGTCAGTGCACTAGGTGGGGCGACGACGACCCATCGGTGTTCGCGGTGACAAGAGTTTCTGGGCTCCAAGGGTAGTACCAAATCTGCAACGGCTATGGGACGGCAAAGGCTACACCAATTCTCAGGGTATATACGTTGAACCATCACCGTGCCCACTGCTCCACTTGCTGACCCGACTGTTTTAATTCAGAACTATATATAGTGATCACACTATATATAGTGATCAGAACTTGTAGATCATGCTTATCATGCATCATGTGGAGATCATTGTCCTTAGTGGTCTCCCTCCTCATTTTATTTTCTTGTTTATTATATCTTTGTCCACCTGCGCATGGAAACGAGAAAGAGTAGTGTCGATCATTGTGCACAAATAACTTGATCGGATATACCTAGCTTGAAATTATTGCATAAAAAACCAACTAAAAATGTAATTTATTCATATGACAAAAGATACACCAAGTTTTAGGTGTTCACAATATAGTACTATTATCTAACAGATTGTGTGCTAATAGTTATTGTGAGAAGTGTGTTTTTCTTGTCTTGACAAGGTAGATACTTACAGTTGGCAGAGTTTACAACTTAGCTAGAAATAGGTACCGTTGTTCTCCCTCTGGTAGTTAGGAGTACGTATCATTCTTGGCACCTCAAGTTTGTGGAATGTTGCATGTTTGGCAGAACCACTAGAGCACATATATAGTGGAAAATGACTTCAGGTTCATCTCCAAAAGTGGGCTGACCGCGGTGAGAATACCAGTGGGATGGTGGATTGCTAACGACCCGAGACCTCCTGCACCTTACGTTGGAGGTTCACTTAAAACCTTGGACAAGGCATTCAAATGGGCAGAGTAAGCAAGCTTCAGAAACTTGTAACCTAATTTTGCTAATGAAATCAACGATCTACTCAACTTTCAGAATATTCAGGCCGGGGCTGACCTTGGCATCATCTTGAGCAAACTAAAGTTCCATTATCTAATTAACTTTTGGCCTGGGGTTGATCCTCCTTTCTATTCTAATTAGTTTTTGAAACATTCAGCTTTATAAATGCTCAATCTATCTACATGAACAGGAAGTACAAACTAAGCGTCATCATTGACCTACACGCAGCTCCTGGGTCGCAAAATGCCTTCGAGCACAGCTCCTCCAAGGACGGCTCGTTGGACTGGGGCACCACCGACAATAACATCGCACAAACCATGCAAGTGATAGATTTCCTCGCATCCAGGAACGCCAAAAGCCCAAGCCTCCTTGCAGTTGAGCTAATGAACGAGCCGTTGGCACCCGGCATATCCCTGAAGAACCTGAAAACGTACTATTGCAATGGGTACAACGCCGTAAGGAAGCACTCGTCGAAGGCCTACGTGATCATGCCCAACCGGCTATTTTCCCCGGACCCAACGGAGCTCCTCGGGCTCGCTGGCGGGTTACCCGGATCCGTCATAGACGTGCATTACTACGCGTTGTTCAACAACATATTTGATACTTTCACCGTGCAACAGAATATTGATTTCATCAAGACCAACTATTCGAGTGATCTTAGCACTGTCACGAGGCAAGATGGTCCCCTCACCTTTGTAGGTAAGTGTAACTACTCCCTTTTGGTTTTGGAACATGGATTTTTATCCCCTTCTTGCATGACTTGAGTAAAAATATCTCATGTGACATGGATGACATGTTTTCCGCAGGAGAATGAGTGGCTGAGTGGAAGGTTCACAATGCAACGAAGCAAGAGTTTCAGATGTTTGCAAATGCACAGATGGATGTTTATGGTAAGGCAACGTTTGGATGGGCCTATTGGACTCTCAAGAATGTGAACAACCACTGGAGTATGGAGTGGATGATCAACAATGGATACATCTCCCTGAAAAGCTAGGATATGTTCTGTGTGTCATTACTCATGACTCTTGAAATAATTTGTAACGACTGATGAAACAAATTTCTAGAACAATGAATACATCTCACTACTAGGAAATACCTTATAGATAGATGCTTAGCAGTAGCGAGGGGTATAAACCCCTCGCTACTACTAATTAAAGCCATGCTACTACTAAGTTGGTAGTAGCGCGGGCTATAAATCACACGCTACTACTAAGTGGTCTCCACCGTGCCCCTCGGGACAAGCCGTAGTAGTAGCGCGGGGTATAAACCCACGCTACTACTAAGTTGATAGCAGTAGCGCGGGGTTTATGCCCCGTGCTACTACTAGTTGGTCACCTCCGTGCCCCCGGGACAGGCCATAGTAGTAGCGTGGGGTATAAACCCAGCGCTACTACTATCGACCCACCAACACATGTATACACATAGCGCGTGATGTCTACTATGCAACCTTCTTCTTGTAGACGTTGTTGGGCCTCCTAGTGCAGAGGTTTGTAGGACAGTAGCAAATTTTCCTCAAGTGGATGACCTAAGGTTTATCAATCCGTGGGAGGCGTAGGATGAAGATGGTCTCTCTCAAACAACCCTGCAACCAAATAATAAAGAGTCTCTTGTGTCCCCAACACACCCAATACAATGGTAAATTGTGTTGGTGCACTAGTTCGGGGAAGAGATGGTGATACAAGTGCAATATGGATGGTAGGTAAAGGTAATTGTAATCTGAAATTATAAAAACAGCAAGGTAACTAATGATAAAAGTGAGCGTAAACGCTATTGCAATGCGTTGAAACAAGGCCTAGGGTTCATACTTTCACTAGTGCAAGTTCTCTCAACAATAATAACATAATTGGATCATATAACTATCCCTAAACATGCAACAAAGAGTCAATCCAAAGTCACTAATAGCGGAGAACAAACGAAGAGATTATGGTAGGGTACGAAACCACCTCAAAGTTATTCTTTCTGATCGATCTATTCAAGAGTCTGTAGTAAAATAACATGAAGCTATTCTTTCCGTTCGATCTATCATAGAGCTCGTACTCGAATAACACCTTAAGACACAAATCAACCAAAACCCTAATGTCACCTAGATACTCCAATGTCACCTCAAGTATCCGTGGGTATGATTATACGATATGCATCACACAATCTCAGATTCATCTATTCAGCCAACACAAAGAACTTCAAAGTGTGCCCCAAAGTTTCTACCGGAGAGTCAAGACGAAAACGTGTGCCAACCCCTATGCATAGATTCCCAAGGTCACGGAACCAGCAAGTTGATCACCAGAACATACATCACGTGAATCAATAGAATACCCCATTGTCACCATGGGTATCCCACGCAAGACATACATCAAGTGTTCTCAAATCCTTAAAGACTCAATCCGATAAGATAACTTCAAAGGGAAAACTCAATCCATTACAAGAGAGTAGAGGGGGAGAAACATCATAAGATCCAACTATAATAGCAAAGCTCGCGATACATCAAGATCGTGCCAAATCAAGAACACGAGAGAGAGATCAAATACATAGCTACTGGTACATACCCTCAGCCCCAAGGGTGAACTACTCCCTCCTCGTCATGGAGAGCGCCGGGATGATGAAGATGGCCACCGGTGAGGGATCCCCCCTCCGGCAGGGTGCCGGAACAGGGTCCCGATTGGTTTTTGGTGGCTACAGAGGCTTGCGGCGGCGGAACTCCCGATCTATTGTGCTCCTCGATGTTTTTAGGGTATATGGACATATATAGGCGAAAGAAGTCGGTTAGGGGAGCCACGAGGGTGGAGGCGCGCCCAGGGGGCAGGCGCGCCTCCCTGCCTCGTGGCCACCTCGAAGCTTCCCTGACGTCTACTCCAAGTCTCCTGGATTGCTTCCGTTCCAAAAATAACTCTCCCGAAGGTTTCATTCCGTTTGGACTCCGTTTGATTTTCCTTTTCTTCAAAACACTGAAATAGGCAAGAAAACAACAATTTGGGTTGGGCCTCCGGTTAATAGGTTAGTCCCAAAAATAATATAAAAGTGTTTAGTAAAGCTCATAAACATCCAAAACAGATAATATAATAGCATGAATACTTCATAAATTATAGATACGTTGGAGACGTATCAGCATCCCCAAGCTTAATTCCTGCTCGTCCTCGAGTAGGTAAATGATAAAAGAAATAATTTATGAAGTGTGAATGCTAGCAGGTGCACAAGTTTGATCAATGATAATTTCAATCACCTTTTCTAGCATCATTATATGTCATAACAGTAGCTCATGTCATAAAGCTTTTCATGATCAAGTAACAAGCTATTCACATGTTAAAGCATAGATCATAAACTTTCTTGAAAACTAACAAACTATGTTCTCAGTCATCAAACAATTGCAATTCATCTTATTTTCAGGAAGGGTCTATGTAAGAGCTTTGATTTAGCAAATTCCACATACTCAACTATCATATAGTCTTCCATGTTTGCTACCACTCAAAGCATATTTTTAGAACAAATAGCATCCATCGAACACAGAGAAAGATAGGGGCTTAATGTTTCGCCTCCCAACTTATTTATCATATAGATAATTGTCAACAATAATAATTCATGATCAAATATATTTGAATGGCCATATATGCTTAGATCTTTCCATCACATGATGCTTGCCAACTAAAGAGTAGGTTGGAATGAGAAGGAATACTACTGACTCTTGCATAAAAGTAAAAGATAGGCCCTTCGCAGAGGGAAGCAGGGATTTGCAGAGGTGCCAGAGCTCGAAGCAAAAATAGAGATGAAAATAATTTTGAGAGGTATGCTTTCATTGTCAACATAACGACCAAGAGTTCCCAATATCTTCCATACTAGATACATTATAGGCGGTTCCCAAACAGAAAGGTAAAGATTTTACTCCCCGTCCACCAACAATCACACTCCACAGCTTGTCCGAAACAACGGGTGCCGTACAACTATCAACAATCCTGGGGGAGTTTTGTTTAAATTATTTGCGAATTTGTTTTTGATCTTTTGATCATAGGACTGGGTATCCCAGTTACCAGCCATTTTCTCGTGAATGATGAGCGGAGTCCACTCATCGTGAGAATAACCCACCTAGCATGGAAGATACTGACAGCCCCTAATCCCTACATGAGCGATTCGGGCATACAAAACAGATTATTATTTGAAGGTTTAGAGTTTGGCACATGCAAATTTACTTGGAACGGCAGGTAAATACCGCATATAGGTAGATATGGTGGACACTCATGGAAGAAACTTGGTTCAAGAAATTTGGATGCACAAGCAGTATTCCCGCTTACTACAGATATTTTGGCTAGCAAAGGATTCTAAATAGCAAGCACCACATGTTAGAGGATCCATAACAATATAACTTCTATACAAATATACCCAAGCATAACTCATTATGTTGTCTTCCTTGTCCAACTTCAACTAATTTGCTCAGGTTTGAAAATAATTAATGGGGCTCACAATCATAGAAGATGTCCAAGATAGTATATTTATATGTGAAATCTCTCTTCCTTCAATATTCTTTCATGAATTGTTCATGTGACCAATACAATGTTTGCTAACCTTCAAAAAATTTACCACCTCTAATTCTTATATGTGAAGTCATTACTCCCCATGGGATAAGCATATGAAACATATATAATTTCAGATTTATGATATGCAATTCATTCGATGATTTACTCATAGGATATAAGTGAAGCACACGAGTAAATGACAAACTACTCCAAAAAGATATAAGTGAAGATCAATGAGTAGTTAAATAATTATGTAGCTATGTGAAGACTCTCTCTCATTTAAGAATTTCAGATCTTGGGATATTATTCTAACAGCAATAAAAACAAAATAAAACGACATTTCAAGGATAGCACTCATCATCTGAAGAAGCAAAAACTTAGGCTCAACCGATACTAACCGATAATTGTTGAAGAAGAAAGGTGGGATGCCTACCGGGGCATCCCCAAGCTTAGATGCTTGAGACTTCTTGAAATATTATCTTGGGGTGCCTTGGGCATCCACAAGCTTGAGCTTTTGTGTCTCCTTAATTCCTCTCATATCACGGTTTCCTAAATCTCGAAAGCTTCATCCACACCAAACTCAACAAGAACTCGTGAGATAAGTTAGTATAAGACAATGCAAAAGCCTTATCATTCTCTACTGTAGCAAATCACAAAAAATATTATTCAACATTGCATACTAAATGTCTCTGCATATTTAATACTCCTATCCTCAAATAGAATCATTAAACAAGCAAACATATGCAAACAATGCAAACATAACAGCAATCTGCCAAAACAGTACAGTCTGTAAAGAATGCAAGAGTATCAATACTTCCATAACTCCAAACATTATGAAATTGTACCACACTGTAGAAAATTTATCAGAGCTTATTATGCAAAAAGTTTCAACGTTTTATCATATTCTGGCTTTTCTAGGGAATTTTTGCAACAACGATAAACTTTCTATTTTGAAACAGCAACATGTACACTTGCAAAATAAGCATGGTAAAGGCTATCCTTGACATTTTTATTGAAACTAGAGATGCAAAATATTATTCTAAATAACAGCAAGCAAATACTAACAAAAGAAAATAAAATGACGCTCCAAGCAAAACACATATCATGTGGTGAATAAAAATATAGCTCTAAGTAAAGTTACCGATGAACGAAGACGAAAGAGGGGATGCCATCCGGGGCATCCCCAAGCTTAGGATCTTGGTTGTTCTTGAATATTAACTTGGGGTGCCTTGGGCATCCCCAAGCTTAGGCTCTTGCCACTCCTTATTCCATAGTCCAGCGAATCTTTACCCAAAACTTGAAAACTTCACAACACAAAACTCAACAGAAAACTCGTAAGCTCCGTTAGTATAAGAAAATAAATTACCACTTAGGTACTGTTGTGAACTCATTCTTTATTTATATTGGTGTAATATCTACTGTATTCCAACTTCTCTATGGTTCATACCCTCCGATACTACTCATAGATTCATCAAAACAAGCAAACAACACATAGAAAACAGAATCTGTCAAAAACAGAATAGTCTGTAGTAATCTGTATCAAACGTATACTTCTGGAACTCCAAAAATCCTAACAAATTAGGAAAACCTGAGAAATTTGTGTACCAATCCAGAGCAAAAAGAATCAGATCAATATCACGCTTCTGTGAATTATGAAAACTAATTTACTGGGCGCAAAAGTTTCTGATTTTCAGCAGGATCAACACAACCATCACCGTAAGCTATCCTAAAGGTCTTACTTGGCACTTTATTGAAACAAAAGCTATAAAACATGATTACTACAGTAGCATAATCATGTGAACACAAAAAACAGTAAGGGTAAATATTGGGTTGTCTCCCAACAAGTGCTTTTTTTAATGCCTTTTTAGCTAGGCATGATGATGACAATGATGCTCACATAAAAGATAAGAATTGAAACATAAAGGGAGCATCATGAAGAATATGACTAGCACATTTAAATCTAACCCACTTCCAATGCATAGGGATTTTGTGAGCAAACAACTTATGAGAACAAGAATCAACTAGCATAGGAAGGTAAAACAAGCATAGCTTCAAGATTTTCAACACATAGAGAGGAAACTTGATATTATTGCAATTCCTACAAGCATATGTTCCTCCCTCATAATAATTTTCAGTAGCATCATGAATTTATTCAACAATATAACTATCACATAAAGCATTATTTTCATGATGCATAAGCAAAGAATTTTTATTACTCTCCACATAAGCAAATTTCTTCTCATGAATAGTAGTGGGAGCAAACTCAACAAAATAGCTATCATGTGATTGAAAATTAAGATCAAGATGACAAGTTTCATGGTTATCTTTATTCTTCATAGCATACGTGTCATCACAATAATCATCATAAATAGGAGGCATACTTTCATCATAACAAATTTGCTCATCAAAACTTGGGGGACAAAAAATATCATCCTCATCAAACATAGCTTCCCCAAGCTTGTGGCTTTGCATATCATTAGCATCATGGATATTCAAGGAATTCGTACTAACAACATTGCAATCATGCTCATCATTCAAAGATTTAGTGCCAAACATTTTAATGCATTCTTCCTCTAGCAATTGAGCACAATTATTGGAATCCTTATTTTCATGGAAGACATTAAAAAGATGAAGCATATGAGGCACCCTCAATTCCATTTTTTGTAGTTTTCTTTTATAGACTAAACTAGTGATAAAACAAGAAACTAAAAGATTCGATTGCAAGATCTAAAGATATACCTTCAAGCACTCACCTCCCCGGCAACGGCGCCAGAAAAGAGCTTGATGTCTACTACGCAACCTTCTTCTTGTAGATGTTGTTGGGCCTCCAAGTGCAGAGGTTTGTACGACAGTAGCAAATTTCCCTCAAGTGGATGACCTAAGGTTTATCAATCCGTGGGAGGCGTAGGATGAAGATGGTCTCTCTCAAACAACCCTGCATCCAAATAACAAAGAGTCTCTTGTGTCCCCAACACACCCAATACAATGGTAAATTGTATAGGTGCACTAGTTCGGCGAAGAGAAGGTGATACAAGTGCAATATGGATGGTAGGTAAAGGTAATTGTAATCTGAAATTATAAAAACAGCAAGGTAACTAATGATAAAAGTGAGCGTAAACGGTATTGCAATGCGTTGAAACAAGGCCTAGGGTTCATACTTTGACTAGTGCAAGTTCTCTCAACAATAATAACATAATTGGATCATATAACTATCCCTCAACATGCAACAAAGAGTCACTCCAAAGTCACTAATAGCGGAGAACAAACGAAGAGATTATGGTAGGATATGAAACCACCTCAAAGTTATTCTTTCTGATCGATCTATTCAAGAGTCCGTAGTAAAATAACACGAAGCTATTCTTTCCGTTCGATCTATCATAGAGCTCGTACTAGAATAACACCTTAAGACACAAATCAACCAAAACCCTAATGTCACCTAGATACTCCAATGTCACCTCAAGTATCCGTGGGTATGATTATACGATATGCATCACACAATCTCAGATTCATCTATTCAACCAACACAAAGAACTTCAAAGAGTGCCCCAAAGTTTCTACCGGAGAGTCAAGAGGAAAACGTGTGCCAACCCCTATGCATAGATTCCCAAGGTCACGGAACCCGCAAGTTGATCACCAAAACATACATCAAATGAATCAATAGAATACCCCATTGTCACCACGGGTATCCCACGCAAGACATACATCAAGTGTTCTCAAATCCTTAAAGACTCAATCCGATAAGATAACTTCAAAGGGAAAACTCAATCCATTACAAGAGAGTAGAGGGGGAGAAACATCATAAGATCCAACTATAATAGCAAAGCTCGCGATACATCAAGATCGTGCCAAATCAAGAACACGAGAGAGAGATCAAACACATAGCTACTGGTACATACCCTCAGCCCCGAGGGTGAACTACTCCCTCCTCGTCATGGAGAGCGTCGGGATGATGAAGATGGCCATCGGTGACGGATCCCCCCTCCGGCAAGGTGCCGGAACAGGGTCCCGATTGGTTTTTGGTGGCTATAGAGGCTTGCGGCAGCGAAAATCCCGATCTATTGTGCTCCTCGATGCTTTTAGGGTATATGGACATATATAGGCGAAAGAAGTCGGTCAAGGGAGCCACGAGGGGCCCACGAGGGTGGGGGCGCGCCCAGGGGGCCAGACACGCCTTCCTGCCTCGTGGCCACCTCGAAGCTTCCTTGACGTCTACTCCAAGTCTTCTGGATTGCTTCCGTTCCAAAAATAACTCTCCCGAAGGTTTCATTCCATTTGGACTCCGTTTGATATTCCTTTTCTTCGAAACACTGAAATAGGCAAGAAAACAACAATTTGGGCTGAGCCTCCGGTTAATAGGTTAGTCCCAAAAATAGTATAAAAGTATTTAGTAAAGCCCATAAACATCCAAAACAGATAATATAATAGCATGAATACTTCATAAATTATAGATACGTTGGAGATGTATCAGCGCGCGGAGGCCCAAACTCAGACACACACTCTCTTGATTCCCCGTCTCCTTCCCTCCCGCGATGCCCTTCCTCACCCACCACCAATGCCGACCTCTAACCTCGACGTCTCCTCCAAATCCGGTGACCTCCTCTCCCACCGCAGACCCCTCCCTTGCCCCTCGTTCCTCATCCTTCTGCGCTGCTAGAAGGAGAGGGAGATCCAGCAAAGCACCGTCCATGGCGATGGCCAGATCTGCCATGGATGCAACCGTGAGGACATGAGGTCCCAGGAAAAGCAGAAGCAAGTCACATGGCGTCGTCTAGGGTTTGGGGCATTGGCTCCAACTCCGGCGGCCACCCGTGAGTTGCTCCTCCTACTCCTCTCTATTTCTTTCTTTCTCTTCTAATCCTTTTCTCTTTTTTGGTAGAAGTGGCAAAGGAGAGGTGTGGGGAAGAGTTTGATGGGGAAGCACCATCACCATGGACGACTTCATCCCCTCCAGGATCAGCATCAGCCATGGATGGCGAGGACGATGACGCCTAGTAGCAGCCATGGCTAGATTTTTTAATTCCTAATTAGTTAGTAGTAGCGAGGGTCCAGACCCACGCTACAGATAACTAGTAGTAGCGCGGGTGGCACAAGCGCTACTACTAACAGACGTAGTAGTAGCGCAGGTGGCACCCGCGCTACTACTACCAGTTAGTTGTAGCGCCGTAGTAGTAGCGCGGGCACCCGCGCTACTACTAGTCTATTACCCCGCGCTACTAGTAGGCTTTTTCCTAGTAGTTTCTGTAGAAAAATGATTCCAGTCGAATAAATTAGTAGTATTTGGCCACTTGCAACACATGTCTCCTGTGTTGAAATATATACCCCACTTTTCTCCATAAGCTTAGGCTTGGGTGAACTATTTGGTGCATGTAATTCAGTATGGGCTCAAAGTCTAAGATAACTAGGTGATTTCTTCGCGCGTTGCTGCGGGATTTTAAAGATTAATTTTGGATAAAAAAATTATGAATAAAATGACCTAAATCAAAAGCTATTATATTTTGGAAGCAATTGTGTGTGAACAAAGAGTATGATTGTAAGCTGAACCATTGGGGATGGAACAGCTAAATTTGGGGTATGCATGTGCTATAAAATGGTTGTAATGGATAGTGATGCGTCAAATTTGGTGATGTGGAGGAATGCATATTGAGAGAATTAGATTTAGTGGGGATTAACTATTTAGGTATTGTATATTCCAGCATTATGCTTAACAGTCTCTAGATGTATGCATTGTCTTAGTTTCTCGTCACCACTAAATCTGCATACTTGAAAGTGTGAAACAATTACTTCACGGATTACTGCTTGTCTTAGTTTCTTGTTGCCTCCCAAGCCTACTAGCAAGATATATGTACAGACAACGCTTTGTGGGGACAACTTTCTTTTTCTTCTTCACATGCCTTCTCATGCAAATCCACGATGTTTAATGCATAACTACTGCCATTTCGGGTAAGAAAAGATATATGGAGAGGAGGTCAAAAGTGAGGCAATGCTATTGCGAGCATATAAGGAAAGTGGATATGATGAGCTGACTAAGTTCGTTGAGTTTCTGTTCAATTTCAAACATGCGCCGACGAGAATGAAAAGCCTCTGCTAGTTGCTATAGGTTTTCCGACACTAGCATGCATGCTACAATTTATAAAGCCGTGGCATGCATGCATCTGTGCATGCTAAGGACAGGAAGGTGATCTCTTTCATTATCTAAAATATCCTCCATTTACATCTTATATCTACTAGGAGAATGCCCGTGCGTTGCTACGGGCAAAAGCCGGATGACCGTGCGTTGCCATGTAATAATAGAAATATACGCATTTATCAAATTATTATTTTAATTCAGAAATACGTGTTAAGCATGGTGGCATCTGGTTTCATCAAATAGTGACAAATTCAAACTCTCTTCGGATTCTTTCTTTACTGAAAATGGCTTTCACCCCGCTTTATATATAAAGCAACAACCACACATTACAGCCATCACCACAACAAAGAAGGAAAATAAGAGAAACGAAAATCGATAGGATACAAACACTATGGAACAACAAGCGACGGCCTCCGATCATGCCATCGACGCAACCGCGACAAAGGAGCAATTCACCAGCGAAGGAAGGCCACGCTCCATCAACTCCCAAGGGCCAACCCCTGTTGTCCTACCTTCCGCCTCTGCCTCCGAAGAGGGCACCCCTGCCCTCTCGTCCTAGATCGAAGGACGCCGGCCCGTCAGGAGGCAGAATAGCTCACCCCCGAGCACGGATGGACTGGCCAACATGTTGTCGGGGAAAGGACGAGCCCTGGCCACCTCACCTCCCATAGGAACCCATACATCGCGCCCGTCACCGGCCAAGACCAAGGAACCCACCGCCATTGCCAAGCAGGGTCACGTCAGAAGAACAGGCAAACCACCACCGCGCCGAGCCCCTGGCCATCCTGGACTCCCAAGGCAGCGTCTTCAAGAAGAAAACGACGCCGACGCGCTGTCGCCGCCCAATCAAGAGATTTTAGGCTTTCGCCCGGGACCATGGGGTGGAAGGCGAGGAGAGGGTCTCGATGTCGCCCACCGGAGGGAGAACGGCGCCGCGAGCGTCGCCAACATCGTGACCGGCACGTATGAGCTCAGAAATTGCTTATCTGTATCTTCAATGAGCCAAATCCACCTTCTGAATCGACATTATTAGTTATCAAACCTTGAGGTGCAGCCATGATAGGCTCGATAAAAGATTTAGTGTATGAGATAGAGCCTCTGCCAATATTTTAGAAAAGGAAGAGAGGCGTGATACACATAGTGCATGAATCTAAACATATATAACACCTCCCAGAAAAACATATATTAGCACCATGGTCGAACCGTGTTTATAAAAAGAGTCTTATTTTTCTTTAAAATGGGAGTCCTATTTAGCGCATATAGAATTATTGATATCCTTGATAATCTGAACCATAATAATCTCTTTATGTTTAAGAATATACGGGATTTGCTTTTATATGAACTAAAACGCTATTTAAGGCCCACAAGTTCAAGCAAAGATCAACCGTGATGCATTGTCTTACCCTTTCACAATGCATAGCTCACCATTTAGCGCACACGTCTTCACGCTGGAGTGAGCAGCAAGGTACTGAGGTGGAATACTAACATCTTCCGGAATAATTCAAGAAGTGCATTCTAGAAAATTGCAGTAAGCAACTCTACGCAATGCACAGATATACGCGAGCACGAGGACGGCGTGCCGCTGCTGCCCGTCTGAGAGCTAGCCCGCCGCGGCCGTGGAGCCTCCTCCCGTCCTATGTCACACCACAACACCATCAGCAACCGAGAAGGATCAAATGTGGGGAAGCCGGACGATCTCGGGCACCCACCTTCAGTCAGGATGCTGCTGCACCACCGACGTGTAAGCTCTACGGCGGCTCCCCGGGCCGGATCTGGTCACAGCGACCATCAGAGTGGCAAGGACTGGCACTCTCTCCATCAGATCAGGTCGGATTGGGGAGAGGAACTCCTAGCCTTGGACGAAAGGAGGAGGGAGGCTGAGACCTACCTAGCGACAAAACTGATCGACATAACCTAGCCCCAAAATTGATCGACATAACCAGCCACAAAAAGCACCTGCCCTGCTGCCCAGAAACGAGGAACGCCAGAGAGCAGAATGTAGAGTATAACTCCAGCACTCCATATGCCATCATCGACTCTATATACCTGCTTCAGGACCTCCGGAGCCACATAATAGGCACTCCCAAAGTATCCCTGAACTTCTCACCTGCATTTCCAATATATCCCATTTAATCTTAAGTACAACATGAGCTTAGTTGCCAGGATTTAATTAAGGTAGCACTACATATACAATAGTAAATTGTATAGACAACATGAATAAAGGGGAATAGTTGTGGTTTCTTGTCCCTTCTCAGATAGTATGTCCAGTAAACCAATTAATTAGTCACCGGGCTTGAAGAAGACGGAGAGGCTGAAATCAGTGGGCTTGAGAAACAAATTTGTGTATAGTTGTCCAACAAATTGACTGAAACATGCAGGGCAATACATCATCAATGGTTTTCTCCTTGCTTCATCTTAACCAACACGCAGCGCAATATATCGTCAATGAAATGAGATTTCAACAAAGGAAGAAACCTACTTACTGAGTTTAAGGGGTTTCGACCCGGCATTGACTGAAACTGTTTCCGGGAAATTGGACCTACACTGAGATTGAACAATATACAGAGTATTCCCTTGAGTAAATGCTGGCTCTAAAAATTGTCTAAACGAAGCCGGCGCGTCAAAGCCCTGAGATAAACAGATCCAATAAAAAAAACTCCATAGTTTAACAACTGTATGATCTAGCTGGGTGCGCAAATAGGTTTTAAAGAAACTCACAGGAACAATCTTGGAGAGCGTAAGTAGATATTCAGTTAAACTAGCAAAAGGGCCCGTGCGTTGCAACGGGATAAGGGATAATAAAATTTCGGCGTTCAAATCAAGCCATTGAGAACAAAATAACTAAAGTGAATATAAATAATGTGTAGGCCACTTTGTTAATTTAAATCAAATAAAACTAACCGTTTTTATTTGAGGGGAAAATTAAACTAATTGCTGGTTGCACTTATGAATTAGACATGCTAATATAATACTTTTAGTTGATGGATTACATGAGACGAGCTTAGAGGCCAGAATTTACTCTAAAAACCTTAGTTAAATTTAGCAATTGAAATTTCCAGTATTCATCTTCTAAATACAAATCGTGCCTCTGTTTTTGTTTGGAATTTTCATTTTAGACACAACAATACCTTAACCACTAATTAGAAATGTTTTCTTCTGAAATTATATGGCTTGTGACTTCTCCAGCAGAGTACATTAATTTTTTTAATTTAAATAACACAATAAAAATTTACCAATATAGGTGGGTTGCTTAGCCATGTAATCCAGATCTACCTTGAATTGCATTGCAGTGCGTGCAAACAGCGAAGCATAATCAATAAACTTTAGTATCTTGGATGGAGAATTACGAAGGTATACTCTACAGGAAAGTACCGACCTGAAGTTGAGTTAGGGCAACTGACCTATAACTGGTAGGCTCATTAGTTGGTAAGAAACTCTTTTTTTAATTTGAGAAAAGGTATGAAAACTTCTTCAATTAGCAAGTGCTATCCAGCTAGCATCATGGCCATCTCTGCTTGCGTCAGTCGAACATTCTACAATGTAGTACAAAATAAATAAATTTTGATGAATACAGAGTAAATAGATAATCAGTGAACAGACCTACCAATGTAAATGTCTAAAATTATGTCTACACATTTTGCATAACTGTGTCATCTCGACCTACATTGCTCTATACCTTGTTAGAATCTTATCCATCAAAATTTATCCCACGACAAAATCAGTTGTTAAATGGCTAAAAAAACATCTCGGTTAAGCCCTTAGAGGTGCCGGTCCGGTCTACGTACCAAGAATGTGGTGGTGCTTGAGTCTGTTGTCAGCGTCAATGTTCAAAGTCAAACATTGGGTCGTGCACTGCCTCCGATTTAGAATACATTAAAGATAAGCAGGCCAGTCACGAAGTCCGCGATGGTGGCTGTGAGCGTGGCTTGTGAAGTGAGCAGGTTTGCATCAACAGAAAAAATAAGATGAACCAGGTCAGTAATCTTAAATAGGGTGACAGTGGACAAGAAGCAATCGATCATCCCACCTTGACGACTTCACCCAGCTTGGTGAAGATTGGTAGCAGCTGCCTATGCAGCACTACTGCGCCACCAACTCGAACCGATCCTATTATGATCTAAATACAGTCGTTGACCCTATACCTTCTTTAACCAAATAAAATCCAGTCGATGGCTCTGTGCCTTCTTTCGTTGTTGCATGTTGTACCTCATCCTCTTCCTCGCATCCTGCAGCGGCGAGATCCGGCACTGACAGATCCAACGCTAGGAGCCGGTGTTGGCCAGATCCCGACGGCGGCGAGCCGAGGCTGCCTGATAGGCCTACGGGCGCCAGGAGGGTCCCCTGTTGCCTGTAGAAGATGAGGCGAGCTTTGGGGGTTGGGGCATTCAAGTCCCCGTCGATGGCCGCCGAGAGCCATCGGTGTCCTCCGCTTGTATCCGGTTGGGGCTCCTCTCTTCCTCTGCTTCGACGGCCAATCTCGGCTGAGGCTCCCGTTTGCCGCCGCCCAGCTCCGGCGAGCTGCTGCCTAGGTCGCAGCACCGCTCCTACTTTCTCCCTTCTTCCCGAGCTCCACGGTCGGGCGTCGCGCAAGATGCAGCAGATCCTGCCGATCTTGTCCGGATTCGACGACGCCGGAGACATCATTACAAAAAAAAGACACATCCGTGACATTTTGGGCCGAACGAAAAATTTTCTGTCATACATATGACATTTCTATGACGATAATTGTGACAAAACCCGGTATCCTCATAGATGTGGTGGGCTCCTACTTCTATGACAAAAAATCATGACAGAAAATGGGCTTTTCGTCCTGGGCGGGCCGGAGACGCAGCTGCATGACATTCTTTGGGCCGTCCATGACGGAAAAAACCGTGGTAAAAGCGAGGGCGAGGAAAATTTCGGGGAGTTCCCAGTTACGGTGGATGGTCGGGGGCCGAGCGATGCGCGTTTCTCTCGTACACGTACGCGCGTGTGTGCGAGGCGTTGGCTCTAACTGAACCCGAGCGAGGCGTTGGGCTCTAACTGAATCCGAGCGATTGCACAGCAGGCTACGCGTTACTGAACCCGAGCGATCGATCGATGGGTGTTAACTGAACCCGATCGAGCGATTCCTTCGCTACTGCTGCTAACTGAAGCCGATGGATACTGCCTCTCTGGATGAACAGTGAGCGTTGCCGGGGGATGGATGAACAGTGAGCGGTGGCGTTGCCTCTGGATGAACAGGACCCCGTGGTGTGGAGGGCTGGATGAACAGGACGACCCCGTGGAGGGCTGGATGAACAGTAGACGGTGGAGGGATGCCCATGGAGGGGTGGTTGAACAGTAGCAGGTGGAGTATTGCGCGGTGGAGGCTGGATGAACAGGAGCCCGTGGAGGCTAGAGGAGGTCGACGGTAGCCCGTGGAGCCTGGAGAAGGTCGATGGTAGAGATGAACAGTATCCCGTGGAGTCCCGTTTTGCGGTACGCCACACCCCTCCCGATGAACAGGACCCCCGTTTCGACCGTAGCGCTCCAACACAAGTCCGTTTCATCCGTTTTGCGGTACGCCACACCCCTCCCGATCAACAAGACCCCCGTTTCGACCGTAGCGCTCCAACACAAGTCCGTTTCGTCCGTTTTGCGGTACGCCACACCCCTCCCGATCAACAGGACCCCCGTTTCGACCGTAGGAGGTCTGTTTCCTCCGTTTTGCGGTACGCCACACCCCTCCCGATGAAAAGGATCCCGTTTCGAACGTGGCCGGTCGAACACAAGGCTGTTTCCTCCGTTCTGCGGTACGACAGGCCTCGTTTCCATCGCCTGTTCCGTCCAAGCCCTCCCGATGAACACGACGACGCATTCCGTTCCGACCCAACCGGTTGGCTCCCCATGAACACGACGACGACGCTGTTTCTCCGTTCCGACCCAGCCATGTACACGAGCCCTGGCCGTACGTATGCGCGAGTAGGCGTTCGGGACCCCGCCCGTATGTACACATACGTGGCCGTATTTTCTTTCTTGCACCCTGGCCGTTGTACGTACGTGTACATGCTACGTGCGCGCCTCTACTACGGCACATGCGCGCCTCTACTACGACGCGTGCGCCTCTACATCCATCAGTATGTACGTACACGTTCGCGACCAGAATGACAACGCTACGTACGCTTGGACCAGGTGGGTCCCGACTGTCAGGCACTTCCTTGCGTGCGAAGATGTGGCTGGTGGGTCCCAGCAGTCAGGGGGGCGAATCGTTTTTTTCGGACGCACTTCCTTGCGTGCGAAGATGTAGCTAGTGGGTCCCAGCAGTCAGGGGGGCGAATCGTTTTTTTTTGCCCGGACGAACTTCCTTGCATGCGAAGATGTAGCTGGTGGGTCCCAGCAGTCAGGGGGGCGAATCGTTTTTTTTTGCCCGGACGCACTTCCTTGTGTGCGAAGGTGTAGCTGGTGGGTCCCAGCAATCAGGGGGGAAACGTTTTTTTCACGAAATATGGTGGCCCGTCCGATGGGTCCCTGCTGTCAGGTGGAGGAATAATTATTTTGCGCGTAATAAGGAGGCACTTCCTTGAGGCTGCCGTGGACCCAGCTGTCAGCCTCTCCACGTACAGTACTCTTTCGATGAAAGTCGGTTGTTGACCACATTGACCACGCCGCGCCGAGAGCACCACGGCGGTGGACGACGGCGAGGCCTACGAAGGGGACGACGCGAAGCCGGGGAAGACGCGGCAGTGGATGCCCACACGTAGAGGAGTATGAGGGTTCACTCGTTCGGCTGCGGTGTGAGGCTGCCGTCGCCGGAGAATAACATGGGGTGTGGGTGAGTGGAGGGATGGCCTGGCCAGCGGCGGGAGTAGTAGGGGGCGGTGAGGCCTCCGCGGCATCACAGCCGGCCACGGGAGGCAGGAGCAGGCGGCACGATCGGCGCTGCTTTGGGCGGCTGGAGTAAAAAGATCAAAGGTTGAAGAAGCACGATGGCCGTTGGATGGACATCGTACGGTCACTGCAGCTAGAATCGTTCATATTTACTAAGTTGACAAAGCCCTCCGTCCCCGTCAACTTAGTGGGCCCACAAGTCAGCCTCCCACCAAGGTGGGTCCCAGCTAGCAGGGGGAGTATTTATTTTTTTTCTGCTTAATAAGGAGGCACTTCCGGTGGGTCCGAGCTGACAGCGGGGGGAACATTTTTTCGCGAAATACGGTGGCCCGTCAGGTGGGTCCCAGCAGTCAGGGGGCAAACGTTTTTTTCGCAGAATACGGTGGCCCGTCTAGTGGGTCCCTGCTGTCAGTTGGAGGAATCATTATTTTCCGCGTAATAAGGAGGCACTTCCTTGCTACGGCCGTGGACCCAGCTGTTAGACTCTCCACGTACAGTATACTTCCGATGGAAGTCGTTCCTTGACCACGTTGACCACGCCGCGTTCCGTTGCATGCATGCGTCCATGGGCGTGGTGCGTCCCCACTGTCAGCCTCTCATGTACAGTCATCTTCCGATGACTCTCGGTTGTTGACCACGTTGACCACACCGTGCCGAGCGCACCCAGACTGGAACGACCCGGAGATGGGGAAGACGGGGCAGTGGAGTCGCAGATGGAGAGGAGTGGGAAACTTCACTGGTTCGGGTGCGCGGCAGCACAGCCGCGGTGCCGCCGACGGGAGATAGGAGCAAGAACAGAGGTTGAAGAAGGAGCACGGCTGTTGGATTAACATCCAACGGTCCAGCTGCTAGAATCATTTGTTGATTAAGTTGAGAAAGCCGTGCGTACACGTCCGCTTAGTAGGCCCACAAGTCAGCCACCAAATCTGACGGGTCGCAGCTGTCAACGGGATGAATAATTTTTTTCACAAAATAAGGAGGCACTTCCTTCCGTGCGAAGATACAGCCGGTGGGTCCCAGCTGTCAGGTGGAGGAAACATTTTTTTCAGCTTAATAAGGAGGAACTTTCCTTGCGTGCGACCATGGACCTCGTGGGTCCCAGCCGTCAGGCTCTCCACGTACAGTCCTCTTCCGATGACTCTCGTTTGTTGACCACGCCGCACCGAGCACAGCGAGGCGGTGGACGACGGCGAGGCCCCGGACGGGAACGACTCGGAGATGGGAAGACGCGGCAGTGGAGTCGCAGATTGAGAGGAGAAGAAGGGTTATAACTGGTTCTGTTGCGGCGTGGGGCTGCAGTCTATGGAGAATAACAGGAGGTGTCGAGGGGTGGAGGGATAGCCTGGCCGGCGGTGGGGTAACGCTTCGCAGCGATCCGTGCTAAGCAGGGCCGCTAGCCGCCGGAGGCCGGACCAGGCGGTCCCGGCGACGCTAGACGAAGAAGACGAGAGATTGAAGGTGCATGCCAGCAGTTGGATATAAATCCAATGGTTGTGGATGACACAATCATTTGTTGACCAAGTTGACAACGCCCTGCATAGGCTTCGACCTATTGGCCCACATGTCAGCCTGCAAAAATGTGGCATATATTTAACCCATGTTTTCTAGAATGTACAGTCCATTTGCTGGGCTGGGTGAACAAATAATTTCGCGTCAATCAGGCCCATTTATATTTTTTAAGAAATCCCAGCCCATTTGCACTTCCTTGAAATACACGAATTAGCCGGGCTTGTTATATATATAATGTTATGTTAGAAGGAGCAATTAATATCAAAGAATAAACCGAAGAGGCACATTATATATATATATATAATTAACAAATTAGCGAGTTATTGCTCAAAATAAAAATGAGTGCGTTATTATTAAATTGGTCCTTAAAATCTTCGCAAGCTTTTGTATGCAATCACCAGGATTTTCCTTGCCTGTGAGTCAAAAACAACCAGGATTTTCCTTGCCAACTTCCGTTAAACATTTACCCTTATAAGTTAATAACACGTGGGATGTTTTTATAATGTATGTATAAGTCTCTATAAAATATACGATAATAGTAATAATATAAATATATATAATGTGGTTAGAAGGGAAAACATAAATTGGACACAGCATTATTATTCTTATATATAGATAAATAGAACAGAGACCTGCGTTTTATTAAAAAATACATTGGGCTACCGAACTTTAAGAAAAAGCCCATAGGCCGGTATGGACCTCAAAAAATAAGTTGAAACCACTATCTCCGTATGTCGTGGGCTACGCATGTTAAAATACAAAACCTAGGCCTAGCTGATACTTGTTCGCCCTCTGAAAAAAAATGATACCAGATCCCCGAGCGAACTGGATTAAAGAGGGGGCCGGCGGCACGATTGAAGAAGCACATTAGGAGCGATTTTTTTTAGTGGATGGCTCTCGATAGCATTGTTTTACTTGCCTCTGCACCATACAACTTGTATTTTTAGCCTCCCAGTCCGTCGTGGTGGACCAGCAGCCCATTTGCTGGGCGGGCCAACCTACAGAAACCAGCACTCGATTTTTCATCAAGCTCCCAAAACAAGGCAGTACTATGTTTGTTTTGAGGCCGAAAACATTACGGCAGGGGTTGAGCGGGGGAGAGGGGAAGACAGAGTAATAAAAAGATTAAAAAGAGCTGATGCACCGTTGCTACCCTAACAAAGCAGGTGCAATTCTTCTCGGGAAGAAGGTGTGTCGTTGACACCCACACGTCACATACCCCACAGTAGGCATACTAACAAGTTCACACACAAATACAACAGAAAAGGTAAACATTCGTATCAAACTCAGGTTCACAGGACACGTTCATATTCATAGCCAACATTCACTATCAACAACTCAAAAGATTCATATATACACAAGCTCAGCATATCTATGCATCCAAATGATTGATAGATCACACGACAATATTCATACATAATTCACAAAAAGATTCAGATATACACATGTTCAGTATGTTTATGCATCCAAATGATTGAGATCACAGCCAATATGATCCATGGACGAACTTTAATTACCTAGGGTACAGACTGGTAAATGGTGTTCAATCGGAGGTACTTCTTGCTAAAATTAGTTCTTGTACGAGTAAACTTTCGAGTACATAAGAGGCAGCACAGACAATCTGAACTTTGCTTGTAGGTTTATCCTCAAATAGTGGCCTCGTGCCGAGGGAGGTTTGAGCAACTTGGCCACTACTTTCATCCAACTAGTTTACTGGCTCATCTTGGTCATGTATCTCGCCAAAATTCTACATTGCAGACGAGAAAGGAGGCGGTTAAGAAAATGAACCACCCAAATTTTTTGTGCAGTTCAACTGAAATGGAGCATCCTTGGCGTGCAGACTGATTAAGTGCCAGATGAATATACGCATCAACCAACTTGTCTGGAATCTTTAGACTCCATGCCATATAGTTCGCTACCATATGTGCCGATAACCAAAAGGCACAAGTTGGGACCAAAACTGGACTGCGTTTTTCTAGGCTATGCACCAAGCAATATTTTTGGCGTTCACTCTCCTAATACTTGGAGTTTGACAATTGGTTGACGCTGGTTGATACTCGAATGAATATAGGCACTTCTTCTTGTCAACATCGATGCTTGTCTGAGTGAACTTTGGAGTACATAGCAGCAGCATAAGTACCTGTCCATCTGATCATTTTGTGTAGTTCTACTGAAATCACCCGATGTAATGATTTACCTGCGAGTTCAGGCTCCAAATTACTCCTTTATGAAATCGGCAAACAGTAGCACAATACCAAATTACCAATACATATGACAAGCACAATAATCAGGATAAAGACCAGTACCAACCTGTGTGAGGTAGCATATCAATTACTATTTCCTTTGACTGGAAGCCGAGATAAGCGAAGCGACTTACAGCGAAGGAAGAAACCAAGCTGAGATTAGTGACTAACAGGAAAGGACGGAAGCTATCGAGGCAATGAAGCACCCAAAGTTTTTGTGCAGTTTCACCAAAATCGAGCATCCCTGTTGGCACATATATTGAGAGAGTGAGATTACTGTAATAGTGGGACTAGTTGATCAAACATACACTAACAAATAGAAGCACCGTCATTATCTTAATGGGTAAAGTTAGCAACATACTAGTCTTGCTTAAAGAGAGGTATTAGTTTATTTAATAAGTGCCAGTTAGCTCAACATTCAAAGCATTGCCATTTATCATAGGTTGCAAAACTTTAACATGCAAAGATAAAGGAGTTTCTCATGACAGTAGCACGATACAAATAGAGATGACAGCAAACTAATATGGATGTAGACCTTAGGCCCGTACCAACCTGAGAAAAAAAGCTTATTCATGTAGTCCCATAAGAGATGATAAAGCACTCACTGGAATCACACAATAGTATATATTTTTGTGCACTTCAAATGTATGGTTGAAATCACTCTTGTTTACCAGTGCTGAGATTATATCGAAAGATTATCAAGAACTTCCAGCAGAGTTAAAGCACTGGCTGGGATACAGTTCATTATATTGTCTTGTGTAGTTCCACTAAAATGTATGATTGGCACAACATGATCCTTGTTTGCACAAGTAGGAACAAGGTGAAACCTTCATTAGCTTAGTGAGAAAGGATAGGAAGACATTAGCATATTACTCAAACAGTAGCATCAAATTCATGATGGACAATATGCAAAACATTGCCTCATTAAACCAATGGCAATAAATTGACATGCAAAACAATAGCACTATTATGTCATGACACTAATAATATTCCCTCCCTGCTCCACCACATGATTCACCTCCATAGACAAACATACACACGTACATGATTCAGCATAGGGTCCTACTAAAGATTTGTTTAACTCCACCAAGAAAATTAGGCAGTAATAAATTAGTGGTACTTAAGTACTCCTAATTAATTAAGTGAGACAGCAGAAGTGGAAGGGCTCCCTGGAGGATCGTCTCACATGTAAGGTAGTCGTTGCCGGAGCCCTTGAATGGCCTCGACTGAGGCCTCTGGCTTCAGCAAGATCGCCTTGGCACTGTTTATTCTTCTTCTTCTTCCTCTTCATGCTCTGTTTCTCTTTCTCCTCACCAGTTGGTGAACCAAGTACATGATTGGCCTTCTAATTCAGAATTGGTTTTATCAGTGAGGGAGTACAAGTGTACTGGTAAAAAATAGCATTATTTTCTCATGGCAGTCGGAAAATAGAGATGAACACATGCATTAAATATCATTCTTACCTAAAGGAAGGTTATGGCGCCAATATGGATGATGAGGATTGGAACACAGATCTCCCTTTGTGAAGTTCCACCGAAATGAACCAACTGTTCCATTCTGACATTCCAGTTAAACAGCACAAAAGTCACTTCTTTTAAGAAGAGTTTTGTGCAGTGCACCAAAAGGTCACAACAGCAACCAGGTGAATTGGATATCCCTGTTTGCACAAAAAGGTATATAGGAAACAGTCAGAGTCTCAAACAATTACAGGCAAAAACATTTGGCTAAACTTGTCATGGCTTATAACAGTGGCATGGCTTCATTTTTACCAGGGACATTAGATTAAGAACAGCTAAATATTTGGTATAAGGGCATGGGACAGTGGGTGCACCAGCAGTCCAGCACCATGTACGTAAACAGGGGCATAAAGTGGTGATTCATAGTTTGTTGCCCCGAGAAACAAACATCCAAGAAACATATCTGGGTTGGTCCCATTTTTGTTCACTTTAGCCACCTACTCCTATGTGTGGATAGCAAATCTAGTCCTGGTCATACCACTGTGTACAGCGTTACCCCTATATTTCCCTTTTCGACCAAGAGACCGGTTGGATGACCAGTCTGTACTACTTTCACCCCCTTTCCTTCCTGTTTGTACCAAGTCCGATGTACATACTAAATTCCCCCACCCCCACTTTATTTCTTGTTTGAACCAAGTACTCCCTCCGTCCGGAATTACTTGTCATCAAAATGGATGTGTCTAGAACTAAAATACATCTAGATACATCCATTTCAATGACAAGTATTTTCGGACGAAGGGAGTACAAGATTCGACTCCATGAAGTAGCTTTACCTCTAACAATAGAAGAAAAAAATAGGTGACGTTGGACCATCCGATCGAGAGGGGCTGAGAGGTAGAAAATGATGCACATGCAGCGACGTAGCGAGCTAGGAAAGTAGAGCTAAGGCAGTTTCGAACGAAGATATACCTGAAGGTCGTCGGGATGTGGATAGGTGGGCGGCGGGAGGCCGGATCCGCCCACAGGCAACGACGAAGGGATCGGAGGACCTCCCACGCCGGCGCTCGGCCAGAGATAACGGTGCGGCCGGCAGTGGGTCTCCTCCCTCGCTGACGACGACGGCCTAAACGCTGCCCCTCCTCCCCTTCACCGGCGGAGGGGGATACGTCCGGATCTGTAACCAGCGGTGAGGATAGAAAGCCAGTGTTTTTTGAAGGGAGAAAGACAGTGTTACTACCCCTATCTTGTTTAGATCTGGAGAGGATGAGAGTGTGTGAATAGAGCAACCCTAGCAAGCAAGCGCGGAGGCTCCGGCCTATATATACGTAGTGGGGTAGTTTTCCTTTTTCACTCCATCAAAACAATCGTTTACAATTGTGTACTACTACATGCCAGGTCGCAGGTTTTTTTAGTTGTTGATTGTTTTTTGAGATAGCTACCCGCTTGTTCCAAGTGGTGTTACGGTGTGCCAGGTCGCACTTTGTATCGTTCAAGTCTGGTACTACAAGTCCCTCCATTAAATGAACAACCACCCCGTCGTAAAAATTGTGAACAAGCCCACGGCTAAAATTATCGGAAATGTGGGTTGCCCCAACAT
This sequence comes from Aegilops tauschii subsp. strangulata, assembly GCF_002575655.3. Classification (NCBI taxonomy): domain Eukaryota; kingdom Viridiplantae; phylum Streptophyta; class Magnoliopsida; order Poales; family Poaceae; genus Aegilops; species Aegilops tauschii. The sequence continues at coordinate 46,051,519 of NC_053036.3, forward strand.
GCATTATTATTTATATTTTCTACTCCCTCCGTTCCTAAATATAAGTCTTTTTTATTAGCCACACCTAAGACAAGAATTTTTTTATTAGCAGTGAACCCCACATGTCATAGACACAAAAATTGTGGCAAGATTCCCTTAGGCAAGCCAAAGTGTGTCTAACAATTTGAGCAACTCAGGTTAGGCAAGTGTGGCAAGTGTGGGAAAAATAATGTGGCAACATAAGACAAACATAGTCACAATCCAAACAGCCCCGTAATTTTTTGTGACATGCATGAAAATTTGGTTAGTTAAATTTATAGTCAAAATTTGGCAAGGTGCATCAAATCAACACATGCAAGTATCAAAAGGAAAGTCACGGCATGCATTCATGCGTTGTAGTCCCTCCGTTTCCAAATATAAGTCTTTTTAGAGATTGCAACAAGTGACTACATACGAAGCAGAATATGTCTACATACGAAGTAGTCCATTTGAAATGTGTAAAAAGACTTATATCGAGTGCAGTGCTTTGATGTGTCGCGTCAACTCGTACAAGACTGAGAAATTTGATCACTACAACACCCTCTCCCTCGCGGACTGAGCTCTGGTGCCTTAACTGCACCTGCCTTTGGCTGCATGACAGGAGGGTCAACCACCTGTTGGGCCCACCTGTCATAGACGCAAAGGCAGGAGCAGTAAGTAGAAGCTTTCGCTACACGCTATCCCTCCCGCACGAGGTGGACGGACATGCAGCGGTGGATTCGATACTGTAGAAGTATTGCGGGTACAGTAAGTTTTCTTGAAGAAGCGGAATTCAACGAAGTCATGATGGTTCCTTCGTTCGAACAACTTTACAGTGGGAAAGGTTGGGCCTGCGATACGACCGGGGTAGGCCAGGATAATTTTGTGCATGGCAGGTGGACCAGGATGGTCGACGTCCCACATGTTGGTGAATGAAAGTATTCTTACCGATATAGAGGACGAGCAATGAGTATTCATTGTTTATTTTTGATGAAAGCTATTGTCTCCATTGTTACGACGGAGGAGTGTGAAACACGGCAGCCCAGTGAACTTGGCATGTGCACCACTCCCTCCTTCCTCATGTACTGCCCAGGTTACAACTTTTTCTCACTTTCTCTCTATCTATTTCCTCTCAAATGTTTTTTACCTTTCTTTTTTTAGACACAATTGTTTTTATGCCTTTTTTTAGAATTATTTTTTTATACCTAGGAGCACGTGTAGAGACGTGCTCTTGCAGAGCCCACTCCTTGACTTTGTCAATGCCTCTCTCTCTCCTCCACATAAGGAGTACTACTTGCTATGCATGCATGCGGCGGGCAGCTGGCGTCTTGAGGGGCTAGGGCGGTGAGAGCGGGCTCCGGAAGCGGTCCAGACTCCAGCATGGCCCACCTCACATTATCACCATATATTTCTTGGAGTCTGTGCGCGGCGGGCGGGCGATCTCTTCTCCCTCCCCCTGTTTCTCTCTTCTCAGCCGACGCCCGCCGAGCGATTAGATTTCGGCTATCGACGGTTTATTCAATTACGGTCCCACATGTCAATGAAATTGCAAGACAACGCGTGTCCCCTCTGGTGAGCAGCGTGCGAGCCGGACTGTCGGGGGTGCGACGCATACGAGTCGTAAGTGTGCCGCCTTTTCCTTTAGAACTTGTGAAGCGTAACATTTTCGCGCGATCAATCGATAGAAATCCAGAACAAAATGACGAGGGCAGTGCTTTCCCGCTCGTTAGGCGGGCTAGTTCGAGTGATATGACGTGCTACAGTGCCGTCCACTTGCTGCATTTTTATGTAAGCAAGAGTTTACACTCTTACGCGGGAGGAGTGCGAAACACCGCGGATCTGATTTTGATCGAGGGATAACTGTTCCCTGCCAAATAATGGAGGACTGTTAGCGATTATAGCATGATAGTTAGGGCATCTCCAACGCTGGCCCACAAATTTACACCGGCATCTGTCCGAGGACACTGATGGATGCCATCCGATGCTGCCCGCATACCTTTCGACAACTATATGAACTAACCGGACGAAATTCGTGCAAACAAAGCAAATTTCAAATTAACCGGATGAAATTCATTACATTTCGAAAACTTTTCCTACAAATTGGACGAAATTCATTACATATTTCGCACAAACCGTACTAAAACCTACTGTAAACCTAATTTAAACAATCGCCGGCGCACGACCACCATGTCCGGCCATGAACCCAAGAAAGCCGGCCATTGCCTTTGCCTCCTCCTCATCTGCCTTGATAACCTCCTCCTCCGGAGCACAAGATTCTAGAGATTTCCGCCTCCACGTCGCCGTCAAGCGGCTAATTGGCCGCCGATGTTTACCCCTCCAAGCTTGGCGTCGACTGAGTGGAGTAGCGGTGGCCTTCCTGGGACCAGAGCGGCGGTGACCTACCGTGTACTACTCTTCCTCGCTGCCGGCTGCGCCCACGCACGCGCGCCGGCTTCGTGGTCGTGGCGGCGGAGGGCGGCCGGGGGGGTGTGCCGGCGATCTCCTTCGTTTGCTCCTGCGACAGTACATCGAAGAGAGCTTTGGAGCGCGCCCGGAGCGGAGCCGCCAATGTCCCTCGTCTGCTCCTGCGACAGTACGTCCAAGAGAGCTTCGGAGCGCCAGGATGCCATGGTTGGAGTGGTGCCGACAGAAGGAAGGGACCGGAGGAGAATAAGTGTGGGTCTTTGGCTATGGCTGGGAGCTAGAGCTCAAGTTAATATAGCGGGCGAATAGCAATGAAACACGGCAGACGGATGGACAACTGGCGCCGGAGTAGGTTCGTCGGGCGTGAATGCGGACGCTGCTTCAGTGACTTAACTGCAGATGCGTTGGGTTACTGACATGTGGGCCCAACGGGCATCTGGCCCGCATGTCAGTGACACACCAATTGCACCTGCAGTTAAGTCCGGTGAATGCGGCATTGACGTTCTGGAGAGACGGTGACCGTTTCAGGCGGGAAGCGCGCGCTAGCGATGGAAGGGGTTTCGGTGTGCAGTGGCACTAAGATCGGTCGCTCATGATAGTACATACTCCGTACCATACTACCATAGTACCCTCTCTAGCTAGGCTGTTTTATAGATTGTCGTTGTGATGGACGATATACATGAGCAAGGCGCTCCGAGTATGACCGTTGGTGTTGAGTCAGGTGAATACATGCTCGGCGTTCGCGTAGGCCTCCATCAAACGTCTAAACAGTAATGTCAGGCACCGCCGGTGCGCGCAGGTGATGGGCTCGCCGTTTGCGTTGCGCCATGAGCAAGACTTTGATTTAGAGGGCGACATGCATGCATTAGCATGCTTTGACAGCGTGAGCGTGAGTGTCTGACGCGAAGTATTTCATTTTCATTTGGCTGACGAGGGTGCGTTGCAGTGACGAGTCCGTGGTTTGATTCCCCACATACGCATAATTTTGGTTTCTACAGTATTTCTTTCTCCATTGACAGGTAGGCCCACGTAGATAGATAAAGAACATGAGCTGATGAGGCGCATGCGGACTGTTTAACTGGTCAACCAGACAAATACGGAGCTATACGCTGAGCCAGTGACCGTATAATCACCATATCTCGTATACAATGATCAAAGTGAGCTATCAAGACAAGTTCGATGACCGCCAATGCATTTTACTCGGTAATAAATGACCAAGATTGAAGGGGAATCCAAATTTCCTTCGTCTTCTGTCCTTGAGCTCTTGACAAACCAATGCACTATACGGTTGTCCGGCCACTCCACCCCAGAGCTCTCACCAAGCGTCGTTCATGCCACCGCGCCGCACACTAACCGGTAAGGCAGCGATGGCATCCTGCCGCGCCGAGTTCCTCGCCGCCCACGACTGCACACAAAATGGTAGGGAAGCGATGGCATCCCGCCGTGCCGAGTTCATCGCCGCTCGCGACCTCACAACTATGTGGGAGGAATTTGAAGATACGAAGGCCGAATGGGCAGTAGAGCAAGAGGCGGCCAAAGCCGCATAGAGGGAGCGGAAAAGTCAGAAAGCACTCAAGAAAAGAGAGGCCCGCCGCCGCAAGAAAGAAAAGGACGCACGCGCTGCTGTGGAGAGGTCGGCGGAGATCCAAGCACGGTGGGGTGTCGCCGACAAAGCCGGGAAGGAGAACGACGGCGTCTGGCCAGCATGTGAGAAGTAGTAGTACTAGTAGTTAGTGTGTGTGTGTCTGTGTCTGAGTACGAGCATGTACCAGTACTACTAGTTACTACTGTAGTTTTTAGAGCAAATTACCAGTACATTAGCCAAGACTAAATGGAAAAATTCCTATCCTATGCATCAAATGGCATCTCTTTCTCTATAGGAATTGAGATGCATGTCATCTCACTTCCTATGATTTTCATATTCCTATAAAATTCCTATCCTATGAACAAAAGGAGGCCTCTGTTGGAGTAACTACTGTAGCTAGCAGTACTGCTAGTACAGTAGTTTTCTTCAAGAAGCGGAATTCAACGAAGTCATGATGGTTCCTTCGTCCGAGCAACTTCAAAGTGGGAAGTGGGCCTGTGATTTGACGGCTCATTAGTCATTGTTACTGCGGCGCGACGACCGGGGTGACTCTCCCTTGGAGTTCTGCGTGCGTAGCAAGTGGACCAGGATGGTCGACGTCCCACATGTTGGCGAACAGAAGTATTCTTTCCGATATCGAGGAGCAAGGAAACCGCATGGTATAGTATCACTGCTGATTGGTTCTCAAAAAATATAGTATCACTGCTGATTTATAATTATTTTTTATTTCTGATGAATGCTAGCGTTTCAACTCTTACGACGAAGAGTGCCAAACACGGCACGTGCTGGATGTCCCACACGTCAGCGAAAGGAGTGGGACATAAACAGCATGGTAGAGCCCAGCGTAAAAAAAACAGCGTGGTAGAGCGTCTCCACTTCTTCCACTTCTGGGTCGGAGACCACACGTAGTAGTACTTAGTGGTATGAACGATACAAAGTGCGACCTGGAGAGAAAGACACGTCTAGTTGGAAGGTCTCGGGGCATACACGTAAACAAATATAAAAGTCAATATGTGCCTCCAACTAATATAGTAGTAGTAGAGTACTTAGGCACGTACTCCATAACATCACCGTGCATTGCACGTACATCATTTAGTGGTAGTACGTAGTAAGAGACAAATGCCGACCAAGAGTTCCCTTCTCGGCCTACTTTTGGGTGTTTGGTAGAGTGTATGGTGGGTGCATGAGTCCACACTAGTTTAGCACAAATACACTAGAAGCGTGCATAAAGAGAGCATGCATGAAGAGGGGTGTTGAGTTGAGCATTCATGAAGAGGGAACAACTATGCTGAGACGAGAACGCAACCAAACACACCACACATGTTCATACCATTTATGCCTTTCTACTTCACTTACTCCGCTACATTACTCAGGTTCGTACGTCCACTCCTGGGTACATATCCATCTCGTAGTTCCAGTCCCATGTGTTCTTCATATAGATGGAACGATCCTTGCATAACACGTGCACCTTGATGCTAGATGTCTCGCGTGTTGGCAAAAGGATGAACAAAGCTCACATAAAAAATAGAGTGGAAGAACATAGATTCCCGACGACCGAGAAGGAGCAAGGAACCTCGTGGTGGAGCGTCTGCACTCATAATATTTAATATTATTCAGCGATATAAAATCAACCAATCATCTCCACAGTGGACTAGAAGACTACGAAAAACGGCAGCCCAGTGTAGTTACATCATACTAGTACATGGCTAACCCACCCTATCACCATATTTCTTGGCTTCCGTGCGACACCTATCTCTAGTAATCCAGCAGCCTGTATCGCTTCTCCCTCTCGTCTCTATCAAAGTGCGGCGGGCTGGCATTTTTGCCGTCTATTGAGGTCGCTTAACTCATCACATGTTAGCGACATGCCAAGAGCATTCTAAAAAAAATTCCTTTCACGTCCCGTTTTCAAAAAGAAAAAAATCCTTTCACCTACGAATTTGACTGTATGCTTTGAGCAACTTGCATGTCCTATAAATCTCCTGTTTGATACTCTAACTTAGCTAGAGGTTAGACTAACTCATGACTAACCCTGAACTAACTATAGCCAAAGAGGTGTTTGGGTGACGGGGTTAGATTGACAATAAATGCACTTGATGGAGAGAGAAAAGTGATTTTTCAGTGGTCCCAATGAGAACAATATCCAGTTAGCACCTCTTGGGTGGGATAGTTTTTTTTTGGTGGGTTCCATGCAACTTGCTCCAATTTAAACCTCATGCTTGGATACTTTAGGGCTATTTGAGCCCCAACTAGCTCAAACTAACTCTAACCCATGGATCCAAACAGGGCCTATGGCCAGTCTCGACGCGGAGCAGTCGCGTGCACCGGGAAGCGGCACTCTCTCGGCCGTCGCGCCACTTCAAAGCCGGCGCCAGTGAGAGGTCGCCTCCGCTCTGGTCTGGCATTAATGCGGCACTGACGCTCCAGGGCGACGCTGACCGTTTCACGCGGGAAGCGCGCGCTGGCAAGGGAGTATAGGTTTTGAACCGTTTCAGGTGTAGTACTGGTAGTTTGCAAAACTACTCAATTATTGCACTCGGTTTCCTAAGAAATTGTGGTAAAAAACGTTACTCCACAACCCGCTTCCCTTCTCCTTCCTCTTCCACCGCCCGCACACGTCCGCGGGAAGCGACCGGTCAACCCTTATATAGGAGTGCTAGCACAAAAAGATGCATGCATGACCACTAAAATTTCCATATTAAAGCGCCGCTCCGGCGGGAGTATGGCGTATGTTGTTACCTTCGGCCGGGCTATGCCTACCGGGCGACAGCGACCAGAGATGAGGCGGCAGGAGGGGAATGAATGCAGCTACTATTTGGGTTCGCCTTCGGGCTTAAATAAATGCGCAGCAGCACGTGTACTCGCGGGTGCACAAATTGTAACATACGTGTCATCTTAAGTGGGCGTCACGTAACTGGTGTGTGTGTGTGAGAGAGATTCTGAGAGACAGAGTGCGTGTGTGCGACTCTACTCTTCGGACATGTACTCAACCTTTTGCATCGGGATATAAGTATAATGGTATTTACTTTAGCTAGTGATTTACGTGGCCATGTTAACGTGCTTGTGTCAAAAAAATGTCACTTCCTGCTCGTGATTTGCGTTATATAATTACAAGCAAGATTCTCGTGCATTGCACGGAACATCAATATGCATTTTTTACAAAACACCTGTTGTGATTGACCCATGCAGGAGTAATCCCATGTGTAAAAACTAATGATATCTCGAGAATTTTATCGGAAAACTAGAATTTGTCCCTCAGATATAATTCATACGGTCTGTATTACAAGATGGCAGGCACACCATCATCGCCAACTCATTTTTTTATAAGGGTATAGATGATAAGTTTGCTGACTACTAAAGTAAAGTGGAATTTGTCCATGTTATGCAAGTAAATAAAGGTGATTGTTTATCATACGGGTAAGGTTGGATGAAGGGTGGTAGGAACAAATGCTCCGCCTAGAGCATGTGTGTGTGAGATGGAGTCTTAGTGTGTGTGTGGGGTGTGTGTGTGTGTGAGAGAGAGAGAGAGAGAGAGAGAGTGAGAAAGAGAGATGGAGTCTTAGTTTGTGTGTGTGTGTGTGAGAGAGAGATGGAGTCTTAGTGTGTGTGGGGGGGTGGGTGGGTGTGCGTGCGTGTGTGCGTGTGTGTGTGTGAGAGAGAGAGAGATGGAGTCTTAGTGTGTGTGAGGGGGGGTGCGTGTGTGTGTGTGTGTGTGTCGCGGGGTCCTCTGTGGCGGATGTAATTTAAGTGTGCATGGCTTCATCATAGAGAGGTGATGTGTATGGCAGAGGCCACCAACGATGGGGTGCGGGAGAGAAAATGCCCGTAGAGAGGGAAGAGAAGGTGTGTGCGCGTGAGAGGAGTTGACATCAAGAGAACGTGTAATTTGTTCAAGAGACACCGAGGAAGACTACTATATATCGATGGTGCATGTAGGCGGGAATTAAACAAAGGGATGGTCTTATTGGTTTCGGGGATATAGGGGAAGAGTGAGAGGCGGGGGGTAGCTAGAAGGAGATTGTTAAGTGTGAGTGTGTGTTTTACCCATCCAGGCGGAAGTTATGTGCACAAAAGAGGAGAACGATTCGATGTGGCGTTAGGATTGAGGGTAATTAACTACGTATGGAGACATAGAGACCATGAACGTGCATGTGTGAGAGGTATACATGTATACGTGGGATGTGTGTGTGTGTGTGCGCGCGCGTGATCGAGATAAAAGAAAGAAGACATAAGTCATAAGATCAACGACATGGGAGAGACGGATCGGTATGACAATATGCATGCATGTGAGAATGCAGGGAAGAAGGCCCGACAATTGAGCATGTGTTTTTGTCTTTAAGAGATAGTGGCGTGGGCTGGAGCATGCATCTATGGCGAGCAGAGGGAGTGAGGCACAACGATTGTGCAAAAGAGATCAACCTATAAATGCATATGTATGGAGATACATATATAGTGTGGGTGATAGGAAGCAAGACTCCGTGCGAGAAAGAAATGTTGACGGAGAAACTACAGATAGATACAGAGATGGAGATGCTAGCTAGCTAGAGGGACATCTGCTAGTTTGGGTGTTGGAGATGACCGCCGGGTGGTTCAGAGGGTGAAGTTATATATGTGTGTGAGAGGGCACTTGACTGCATGTAGAGAGAAACATATGTAGTGTGCGTGATAGGAATCAAGAGTGAGGGCGAGAAAGAAGGTTGATGGAGAAACAGATAAATAGAAAGATAAAGATGCTAGCTAGTGTGCGTTAGAGATAGGAGTCGAGTGGATCAGAAGGCTGAGTTATGTGTGTGGGTGTGAGAGAGATAGAGAGAGGGTGCATGTGAGTCACATACAAACAGATATCAGAGAGAAATGAGATCCCGAGAGAGGGAGTTTTGTGTCTGCGAGAGAGAAAGATATTTCACAACGAGAGTGATAGCTAGAGAGACATATGAGGGAACGCAAGATATCTCTAGGGAGAGAGAGTGTGTGTGAGCGACATACAAGAGAACAATGGAGAAATATGTGACCCTGGGAGACAGAGTTTGTGTTTGTGTGTGAGAAAGAGATATTTAAGAGGAAGAGTCGTAGGTTCTCATATCTAAGGAGCGAAAGACATCTCTGTATGAGGGGTGTGCGAGTGGCACACATGGACATAGTAGAGAGAAATGAGACCCCGGGAGACAAAGTTTTGTGTTTGTGTGAGAGAAAGAGATTCCACATGGAGAATCATAGTTAGAGACACATAGCAGGGAGCGAGATATACTTATAGAGAGATAGAGTGATGAAGGTCGAGGGAGAGAGTACCGTCAGTGTGTTACGAAGATAAAAGATCATTGTCGACATACAGGTAGCACGAGAGATACCTGAGAGACGATGAACGCGTATAGGTCCAGAGAGATAGTTCTATATAAGCATGAGTGATAGCTATATGAGACGAATATCTGGATTAAAGGGGATTCAAATATTTAAACTGGAGATCACGACATCGATAATATCATAACGCAAATTGGTGTATCAAACATGCATATTCATTTGAATTTGGGCACACGTGTAATGTTATATAGTTTATCAATATTGGTGATCCATAGATTCTTTAATTACAATCAATGCATGGTTTATATGCAATTAATGTCTAAACGGGATTACACTATATGTTGCGTGTGTGAAACACGTTATACATGTTTGAGAAGTAAAAAAAACCGCATGAAACACACATTAATTGGAGACAATTAGCGAGGAATGCATACATTGGATTTCAACATAAAGTGGTTTCAAATATTTGAAAATCCAAATTGATGGATACAACCTTATGAATCTGAGATCATGCCATTTGTAAACCATATTTATGTATAAATGGTGTTGTGCTTTTGAAAGTATATATAAAAAAATGATGTATATAGAATGTAATTCCAATTGAAAATGGATCCCGCCTGAAAAAAATAGAATACAAACGGGATTCGAATTGAGTTGGCACGGTAAACGTGCACTCTGCAAAATTTGAACGAAGCGGGGAAAGTCGCAGTAACCGCCCGAAACCAAAATCTGCGAGATGGAAATTACTACTGCCTATCCCTGCCACGCAAAGCCTATCTGCTGGATTTCTATAGGTTTCGATAGGGGTAGGTTTGTAATTTCACCCAAACGTGACGTAACCGCCTCTCACCCGGATTCATACACGGTGGGCGCCAAAACACAGTGTGTCCTCGGCCGAAATCAACTCCCTCCCCGATTCATATTCATACACGGTGGGCGCCAAAACCAAACTCTCGTCGGCAAATATTCGGTGTATGCGAGATTACCGTCCTATCCCCAACCGACTAATATTGCTGTGATGTAGTAGAAATTTGAAACGGGGGCTAAGTTTGTAAATTTCCTTGCATTTGACACAAGCGCGCCCTGAATACATGGTTCCCCCCTTCCTCTCTACCTCCCTTTTCCCCATTCGTACTCCGTGGGCGCCAAAACACCCTCTCCACCCCACCCTCCTCCGTCCGCCGCCGTCCGCCACCCCATCCACCGACGTCCTCCTCCACCATGCGGGAGCTGATACCCCGACGCCGTCATCCATTACAAGAGATCGACCTCTCTCATCCACGGCTTCGAGCCGGGATCCTTGCATCCCGTCCTCTCGCTTCATCCCCGCCGTCGTCCACCTTGCCGGCGCCGCTCCTATGACCGTCTCGTCCACCGCGCCCCGCCGCCACCGTCTACCCTCCTAGATCTGGTTCCACGCCGCCGACAGCCATCGCTACCGCAGCACCGTCAAATTCTCAGCAGATGCATACACGGCGCCGCACCAGAGGCGGTACTCTTTTGTATCTGCTCAACTTATTTATCGCAGCAAGAAAATAGATCACCACTGCTTTACTCTGATTTCTTGTCTTGGTTGCGAAGTTGCCTTTGTCCGGTTTGCACCATCAGATCCGCCATGGCACGCTCAACACTATACTCCCAATGCTTATGGTTTTCCCCTTTTATATTCCACACTAGTTAAATCACAGTAGACTAAATTTCAAAATTGGGCCAGTCGATTTTTCAAAGCTCGCGGGAGCTCGCCGGTAAGAACGAAGGGGCTCGGGTGGTTGTGGGTCCTCGCCGAACGAAGAAAACTCGACGCGGGTGGGGGTTGGGGCGGGGGTGGGGGGGTGGGGTGGCGGAGCAACACAGGCGGTGGGGGCCGGTGGTCTGGCCGACGGCCCGTGCGGTGTTCTGTATGGGAAGAATCAGAGACGAGGAAGAAGAAGGGTTAGGAGGCGTAGGATCTTCATCCAACCGCCTGAAATGGTCGAGAGACAGCTGGGAGTTGCATTCTTAATGCACTCTGGTTCATCATGTGTGGGCACTGCACAACCAGCATTTTATATCCAAAGTTTGCTTGCTCTTCTTTACCATGTTCCTCTTCCGTTCTTGTTTAATATGTACTCTCTCCGTTCCTAAATACAAGTCTTTGTATAGATTCCACCATGGACTGCATATGGAGCAAAATGAGTGAATCTACACTCTAAAATGTATCTGGATACATCTGTATGTGATCCATAGTGGAAATCTCTACCAAGACTTATATTTTGGAATGGAGGGAGTATGATAGTAGTACAGTATGTTCCTTGTACTGAAGATGAGCAGGGACATTTCCAGTGTAGAGGTCTATACGGTCGGTTGTGATGGACACTTTGAGCCTCTTTGATTCGTAGGATTTTGTAAACATAGGAATAGGATTCGTAGTGACCTGCCCACTTGAATCCTATAAGAATAGCAGGAAATGCGGGGAGCTGTGTCGCCTTTGAGAGTTACACTGATATTAACAGTACCGCACCTTCACTTGAAGAGAGCTGGTTCTCAGATATTATACGCAATTACAGTGAATATCAAAATCCGTGCATCAGAAGAATATTGTGGAACACTGCAATGACTTACAAAATTGGCACCAAGGCATTGAGTGCCATTCTGGATGCAATGAAACTCATACGCTCCCCACCTGTTGATTCTTGTTCAGAATATCATCCTAATGACTATTCTAACCTCGAGGAGTCAAAGGCAGATGGCCTGTCCTGTTCACCAATCAAGGTGCCTGTTCTAATTTGGCAAGGTTTAATTGATTGCGCGTATCTTGCATATGTTGTCTTGCATTTCTTCTACTTTGTTGCACCGCCATCTGCTTAGTTTACTCATCATATAACTCGAGATGCCATGCCCATCCATTATCAATACATATTCCATCTGTCATCATACCATGTTTTTCCACTCAAATGCTGTTCTTGTGCATCAGACATCAAAAAGGAAGAGGGTGATTGCCGAACCTGAAGGAGCACCAGCAAAGTCCTTGAAAAACATGGTGGTGCCGGAGAAATCAGACAGCGCCCCACTTATATTGGCTGTACAACTAGTGACACAAAACGTAGGACCGACTCCAGCAGACTGTACCCATACTTCACTGGCCACACCACTAGCCCCACCACACAGGACCTGCACTCCAGCAAAAGGTATATCGATTTCATTTGCCATAGCACCAGCGTACCACAGAAAAATCCCACTGCAGCAAAAAGTACAGCAAGTCCACCGGCTGAAGACCTATCCCAACTGCAGAGACGGCCAATTCCTGCAGATTGGAACCCCATTCCATTTATTCCCAGTTTAAAAGACAATGCTTTCAATGTTGTTAGGGACTACGTGCATATATTCCCATCATGGGATGATTATAGTGAAGACAAACACCATTTTCACATCTTCCTGTCCAACTTACGTGTAAGTGGTATTATTCATGGTTATTATTTTCCTGTTTTCTGCTGATTGAACACATCAATGATTTACATTACATTGTTGTAACTAGGCGAGGGTCAATCTGGATAGTCATGACGAGCAAAGCTTGCTTGTGCTTTTCAAGGAAGCATTGCAGCAGTATCGGTGTTACCTGAGGAAATCACACTTTGATGGCAAGTCTATAAACGAATTTCCGGTGAAGTCTCCTGTGCTAAATTTAGAAGACATTGAATGGAAAAACCTTGTTATGCACTAGTCTCGTTCCCAGGATGAGGTACTGTCTATGAAATCACATGACAATTTCAACTTCTACTTTTCCGCATGTGCCTTATGGATCTTTTTTGCAGGAAATCTGCTCGAAGAAGAATTCCGCTTTGAAAAGAACGACAGGATATCGCAAATATGCTGCCTGCTGCTTTGCTCTTGTTAGTACCTGTTGCCCTGTATCACTGTACTTGCATACATATCTAGGAGGTATGTGCCGCACGCCCCGTGTGGCATCGACACAAACCCGCCCGCACGAGCACGTCCAGACGCATCCCCGCCACAGCTCGCACGTTCGGTGTGCGGCGCGATCGCCCGCACGAGCACGTCCGGGCAAGCGAACACGCGGCCCGCATGACCCGTCTCGGCCGTCGCCCCTCCCCGCCTGCGAGCCACACGCCCCGCGTAGCAGTAACCACGCGTCCCACCGCGATTGCCATCGTCTGGACCCTCTCCCATGTTCGTTTAATTGCAGTTGCCATGTTGCTGAACTACAGTTGCCATGTCTGACAACTATAGTTGCCATGGTTGCTCAACTGCAGTTGCCATCTTAGGTCGAGTGGCGGATGCCATTTTTGGGCAACTGCAGCTGTTGCCATGTATGGTCTGGTCTACTACAGTTGCCATGATTTGAAAACAATTAGGAGTTGCCACCTACTAACACTAGACAGTTGCCATATAGCACTACAAAAACATGGCAAAAAACATGTTCGGGTAAAAGAGAGAGTTGCCATCTGCTTACAATCACAAACGTGGGAGACGCCCACGGTGAACAGTAGTTTGCAGGCGTGTGGGCGGGGTGCAAACGCCCACACGTGTGAGCGTTAGTATTTTCGTTTTTAATTTCTTCCGCTTAATTAGGTCGCCTCTGTTTCACCACCGGTTTGTTGGTTCCTGAGTTGCTTGGTATATTAACTGGTCTGAATATGTTTACAAAGGCAAGGTGGGACTATTGAAGGTCAAGCATGCTTATCTGAGTTGGTTGTTGCCTATGAGCGCTTCAAAAGAAATGCCGAGTTCAATTCCCATTGTAACTTATTTTTGGCGGTCTCGACATAGCCCATACAACAACGCAGCTACATGGTCCAGTTATTCTTTGAAGTCTCTAGAAAAGCCCAGTTGTGCGGCTGCTTGGCCCAAAAAATATTTTCGATTCAGGCTAAAACGGTGCGTCCTATAGAGGTGGTCCTTGCGTATATACAAAATCACCTATGTGGGACGATTGTCTCAAAAAAAAACCTATACGAAACGAAACTAAGAATATCACCTTGGTTTATTAGTAGGTGAATAGATATAGATATAGCGGTATAGATATAGATTAAAAGGCGAAGCCAGAGCAGGGAACACTTGATTCGAAAGACCTGCCGTCTCAATGCACAAACATTCATATGCGTGTTCAGGAAGAATAAGAAAAGCAGAAAGATGTCATCTCCTATAGCTAGCTAATGTACCATGGGCGAGCGAGCTTTTCCTCCAGTGGCGAGGAAAGAAGCAGGGCAAGACAAAGTGTCCCGGCAAGTCGAGTCAGGCAAAGTGTCGAATGGCTGGGAGGCGGCCTAACGGCCCTCAACTCGGGCGGGGGCAGCTGAAGCACGTCTGGCCACCACGGCGGGATGAGGATGAGCCAGGTGGCGACCTAATCCTGCGTATAGTACTGGACGCCGCACTTGGTCCTCCCGCAGTCGCCGTCGGCGGCCGTGTCGACGCAGGCGCACGGTACACGGGCTTGCCAATCTCACGGTCGATGACGCGTTGCATCGCCACCACCAGCATGTTGGAAATATGCCCTAGAGGCAATAATAAATGGTTATTATTATATTTCTTTGTTCATGATAATTATCTATTGTTCATGCTATAATTGTATTGTCCGGAAATCGTAATACATGTGTGAATACATAGACTACAACGTGTCCCTAGTAAGCCTCTAGTTGACTAGCTCGTTGATCAACAGATAGTCATGGTTTCCTGACTATGGACATTGGATGTCATTGATAACGGGATCACATCATTAGGAGAATGATGTGATGGACGAGACCCAATCCTAAGCATAGCTGTCGGAGTAAATGGCCACGGGTAGCCTAATCGACTACCCATGGCTCTTCAGAAAATTTATCAGGCCTTTGGGCCTTCAAGCACTCCAAGCATTTGGGCCGCCTTCCCCGGCCGGCTACCACTAAAGCCGACTCCCAGGAGGCGACCCAGCCTCACCGACTCCTCCCCAAGACGACTACGGGGTGGCCGACTCCGAGAAGCCGGCCAAGACCGCAACCACTCCTACATAACGGCGACGCAATGGGGTGTGGCCACAGTGCGGTCCACTACCCCCGAAGCCCGAGGCGGGCGTGCCTATAGGAGGCCGTACGGGACGGACGTCTCCCGTGCGGCTCGGCACTGTAGCCGTGCTGACCTCGACATCATCCACGACCCCCTCCTGTACGGCCCAAGGACTGCGGGCCCCTTCAGCCAGAGAGAGGCGTGAAGGCGGCCCGGCCTTTCCCAGTCGGCCGAGAGCATAGCCGGCCTCCAGAAGCCGGCTGATCCCTTCCTCGAAGCAGGAGCCCCATTAAGGAGACAAGACGAGGTAAGGCTACAGTGATAGCCCCCGAGGCGGTCCACTGTGGCCACGCTTACCTCGACAAAGCCCTCGCCATCACAGGCGAGGCTACAGTGAGCAGCCGCCGACAAGAACCTAGGCGGTGGGGCCGGCCTGTCGACCAAGTAGCCGGCAGCCGGCGGGACCCAGCAGCCGGCGGGACCCAACAGCCGGCGGATAAGCCGGCGAGCGTAGACACTGACGGCTGGGACCAGATCCTAGTTGGATTACCATCGTACCCCCGGGGGGGAGGCCTATATAAACCCCCCAGAGAACCCATGCAAAGGGTTCGGACCCAAGCATAGTTGGCTTCTGAGCATAGAGTTGCCCTCTAAGCATAGCACACACACCATAGATAGAGAGAAGCAAGAGCTGGCCTTGCCTTTCTTCTCCCTTGATCTCAACAGCTCTAGGAGCGATTGTAGCTACCTTCTATCGATCTAGTGATCATGCGGAGACCCCGCAGAGCAGGACTAGGGGTGTTATCTCCTCGGAGAGCCCCGAACCTGGGTAAGATTCGCCGGCGTGCATGTCTACGCCTCATCCCGTTTCCAGGCACCGGCGACGTTTTATTGGCTCCCACAATGATAAGCCATCCCTTGGCATATGTCGCACCAACCACCCGACATTTGGTGCCCACCGTGGGGCCAGGTGCACCATCCTCCGGAGACCTGTTCTGGACGGGAACCCTCTTCCTCCCCCGCGAGCGCAGCCAGCCTGCTGCGCCCGATGGCGTTTGCCTCAACGCGCTGCAAGGCGTCGACGACGCCTGCGCAGCAAGCTGCCTCGCCGATCTGCTCGGTGAGACTCGCATCTCCGACGAGCCTGCGTCCGACGCAGGCACCGACTACCCCGAGAGCCGCCTCGTCAGCCTCCTCGACCAACTTCACGTCTCCAGCGAGCCCGCTGCGGACATGGAGTCTGTCGGCTCCACCGACCCGATGCTCATCGACTCCGACACCGCGTCGCTCGACGCCTACCCCTCCGATGTGGTGGTCTTTGACGACCCCCTCCCTCGAGCTGACAGCGGCAGCAGCGCTGTCACCGAAGTGCTGGTCATCAGCCACGTCTCCAACTCGGGCGAGAACGCCCGCGACGCTCAGCAAGCAGCGATGCACGACCTCTCCGTCTCCATCCCGGCCGATGCCGACGCCGAGACCCTGGAGGCACGCCGCCTTGCCCTCATCGCCGAGGGCAAGAAGATAGCCTCGATGAGACGCCTCACCGAGGCCCACCAGCGCGAAGTCGACCGCGCCGCCTTCGGCACGCCGCCACCTAGCGGCCCGATCCGAGCCGGCTTCGTCTAGAAGCGTGGCGCAGCCGTTGCCAGCATGCTGGGCACAGATCGCCCCGTCTACGCCACCCCGCTCGAGAATCTGCGGGCCGCTCAGGCGGCTGCAGAGGAGCTCAATGGGCTGGGAGCCGATGAGCTCCCCTACATGACAAGACGGATCCAGCAGCTGATCGATGCGGCTGCAGAACGG
Source organism: Aegilops tauschii subsp. strangulata (assembly GCF_002575655.3). Taxonomy (NCBI): domain Eukaryota; kingdom Viridiplantae; phylum Streptophyta; class Magnoliopsida; order Poales; family Poaceae; genus Aegilops; species Aegilops tauschii. The sequence continues at coordinate 46,068,608 of NC_053036.3, forward strand.
CACGAAGCCGGCACCCGCGCTGATAGCCATCCTCCGCACCGGGAACACGCCGCGACGTCCCGCACGCCGACTGCGAGTGGCACGCGCCAGAAGAAAGACAAGGAGCCGGCTGCCAGCCGCAGCTGGACTCGCATCACCATCGAGCGCGACGCGGATGGCCGCCCTCGAGCGGTAGAGCACCAAGGGAATCTGCCTCCTCCCCCGCCTCGAAGAGAAAGACGCCTTACTCCGCCGCCGGTCACGCATCCGACTCTTGGTGACCGACTCGGTCGCCGAGAAGGAGTCGGCGAGAACGACGCCCACCACAGGATTGACTGCCTAGCTCGGTCCTTGGCGTTAGAAGAAGAAGACGATGTCGGTCCGCCATGCTTTGGCCCCCGCATCCGCGACGAGCCCTTTCCCAAAGGGTTCTCGCTCCCCAGAGACACGCCCAAGTACAACGGCTCGGTGAAGCCGGAAGATTGGCTCATCGACTACTCCACGGCCGTCAGCATAGCCAACGGCAACCGGCGCGTCGCCGTGAAGTACGTCCCCCTCATGCTGCAAGGCACGGCACGCACATGGCTCAACAGCCTCAAGCCCTATAGCATCAACAGCTGGCTAGACTTCACCGAAGTCTTCGTCCGCAACTTCACCAGCACCTACAAGCGGCCTCCCAAGCCTCGCCAGCTCTCCCTCTGTGTCCAAGGGCCCAACGAGTCGACTCGCGACTACCTCACGCGATGGGCCGAGCTCCGCAACTCTTGCGAAGGGGTGCATGAGGTCCAAGCCATCGAGTACTTCACCGCCGGGTGCCGAGAGGGCACCCTCCTCAAGCACCGACTCCTCTGCGACGAGCCGGCTACCCTCGATGAGTTGCTGATCATCGCCGACAAGTACGCCACCGCCGACTCCTCGATGAAGACCGAGCTCCGAGTGGATGCCTCGGGGAAAGTGATCGCTCCGGCTCCCAAGACGCCGGCTGGCGACGCAAACCGGCGCCCCTACCAGAACGACCACAAGCGCAAGGGCCCTATGCCGACTTCCTCTAGCCGGCAGGTGGCCACGGTTGAAGACGAACAGCCCGAAGAGCGGCCCGCTCCCAAGAAGAAGGGTGGCCGGCCGCCTTGGCAGCCGGCCTTCTCCTACGAGCAGGCTCTTGATGCCCCCTGCAAGTTTCATAGCGGCGCGAAGCCGTCCAACCACACAACCCGGAAGTGCCACTGGCTCACCCGCATCACCAAGGGCGAGGGAATGCAGCCGCCTCCTCCTCCTCCCGGCCCGCCGCCTCCAGCCCCTCAGCAGCCGGCGGCTCGGCCGGCAGTCGGCGCCATCCAAGACGAGTTCCCCGAAGCGCACGACGCCTACGTCGTCTTCACAAGTCAAGTTGACGACAAGCGCAGCTGACACCGGCAGCACCAAGAAGTGAACGCAGTCGCCTCTAGCCCCGCCGAATTCATGCATTGGTCGGAAAAGCCCATCGGCTGGAGCCAGGCCGACCACCCAGAGGTGATGCCCTCGCCTGGCTCCTACGCTATGGTCTTGGACGTCACCCTTGCGACGGAGAGGCGAGCTGCCAGATTTTCCCGCGTCCTGATAGACGGCGGAAGCAGTATCAACATACTGTACCGTGATACCATGGACAAGCTGAACATCAAAGCGAAGCAGCTCATGCCGAGCCGCACCGTCTTCCATGGTATCGTACCCGGCCTATCTTGCTCTCCGACCGGCAAGATTAAAATGGATGTTCTCTTCGGAGACAAAGATCATTTTCGCCGGGAAGCGATATGGTTCGAGGTAGTGGATTTGGAGAGCCCCTATCATGCACTGCTTGGCCGACCTGCTTTGGCCAAATTCATGGCTGGGCCCCACTATGCCTACCTGAAGATGAAGATGCCGAGCTCGAAGGGGATCATCACAGTAGCCGACGACTACAAGAAGTCCATCGAGTGTGCCATGGCCAGCAGCCGGCTGGCCGAGTCCCTCGTGGTGGCAGAAGAGAAGAAGATGTTGGAGCGGGTTGTGGCCATGGCCGGCAAGCAGCCGGCCCTGTCCCCCAACCCCAAGGATTGTGATGCGCAGGGCTCCTTCCAGCCTGCGAAAGAGACAAAGAAGATACCTCTAGACCCGGAGCACCCGAAGAGGTTCGCCGTGATTGGGGCGAACCTGGACAGTAAATAGGAAGGCGAGCTCGTCGACTTCCTCCGTGAGAATCGAGACATCTTTGCATGGTCCCCAAAGGACATGCCGGGTGTCCCGAAGGATTTCGCCGAGCACAAACTACACGTCCGAGCTGATGCGAAGCCGGTCAAGCAACCCCTCCGCCGACTATCAGAAGAGAAGCAAAGAATTGTGGGAGAAGAAATAGCCCGGCTCCTTGCCGCCGGCTTCATCATGGAAGTGTTCTTTCCAGAATGGCTTGCCAATCCAGTTCTGGTTTTGAAGAAGAATAACAAGTGGCGTATGTGTATAGACTACACGGGTTTGAACAAGGCCTGCCCAAAGGATCCATTTTCCTTGCCACGGATTGACCAAGTGATAGACTCTACAGCCGGATGCGAGCTGTTAAGTTTTTTGGATGCATAATCAGGGTATCATCAGATCAAGTTGGACCCGGCTGACCGCCTGAAGACTGCCTTCATCACGCCCTTTGGAGCTTTCTGCTACCTGACGATGACATTCGGCTTGAGAAATGCCGGTGCCACCTTTCAGCGTTGCATGCAGAAATGTCTCTTGAAACAACTCGGCGGAAATGCCCACGTCTACGTAGACGATATTGTGGTGAAGACAGAGAAGCGCGGTACCTTGCTGGAAGACTTGAAGGAAACATTCGCCAACTTGCGCCGATTCCAGATCAAGCTCAACCCCGAGAAGTGCGTGTTCGGAGTGCCAGCCGGCCAGCTGCTAGGCTTCCTGGTCTCCGAACGTGGCATTGAGTGCAACCCTGTCAAGATCAAAGCCATTGAGAGGATGGAGATTCCCACCAAGCTGCGAGATGTGCAGAAGTTCACCGGCTGCTTAGCCTCCCTGAACCGTTTTATCAGCCGACTAGGAGAGAAGGCCCTCCCTCTGTACCGACTCATGAAGAAGTCCACTCACTTTGACTGGAATGATCAAGCCGACCAAGCCTTCCATGAGTTGAAGAAAATGTTGACCACTCCGCCTGTCCTGGCTGCGCCGACTGAGAAGGAGCCCATGCTCCTCTACATCGCCGCGACAAGCCGAGTCGTCAGCACTGTTGTTGTGGTCCAGCGCACGGAGGAAGGCCGAGCCCAGCTAGTCCAGAGGCCGGTCTACTATCTCAGTGAAGTACTGTCCAGCTCAAAGCAAAACTACCCGCACTACCAGAAGATGTGCTATGGGGTGTACTTCGCTGCCAAGAAATTGAAGCCCTACTTCCAAGAGCACCCCATCACGGTCGTGTGCACTGCCCCGCTCGCCGAGATCATAGGCAGCCGGGATGCATCCGGCTGGGTGGCCAAATGGGCCATAGCCTTGGCGCCCTACACGATTTTCTATCAACCCCGCACCGCCATCAAGTCGCAAGCATTGGCCGACTTCCTCGTCGACTGGGCCGAGACCCAGTACTTACCGCCGGCTCCCGACTCTACCCATTGGCGGATGCACTTTAACGGGTCCAAGATGCGCACCGGCTTGGGAGCCGGCATCGTCCTCACCTCTCCCAAAGGCGACAAGCTCAAGTACACGCTGCAGATCCACTTCGCCGCCTCCAACAACGTGGCCGAGTACGAGGCGCTCGTACACGGGCTCCGGCTAGCCAAAGAACTTGGCATACGCCAGATCCTGTGCTACGGCGACTCAGACTTGGTAGTCCAGCAATCATCTGGCGATTGGGACGCCAAGGACGCGAACATGGCGAGCTATCGTTTCCTCGTCCAACAGATAAGCGGATACTTCGAAGGGTGTGAGTTCCTTCACGTGCCAAGGGCCGACAACGACCAAGCAGATGCCCTAGCACGAATCGGCTCCACCCGACAAGCCATACCGACTGGCGTCTCCCTCCAGCGCCTCCTCAAGCCGTCCATCAAGCCGTCTCCAGAGTCAGATTCCATCTTCGTGCCGCCTACGCTAGAAACAGCCGGATCCGGCTCAAGATATCCCGCAGGCGCCACGGGGACTTCGACGACTGGCCTGGGGACTGCTGTAGTCGCACCCGACCCGGGGACTTCAGAACCCAGCTCGGGGACTGCAGCAGTCGGCCCGGGGACTGCAACGACACAAGAAGCGGTGGCCGACTCCAACACAACACCCAACCCACCCACCCGAGTCATGGTGGCCACATTAACAGCAGAAGAAGTCACAGCTCCCTCATGGGCCCAGCCCATCCTCAAGTTCCTAGTCAGCAGAGAGCTGCCGACTGATGAGATCGCAGCAAGACTAGTGCAACGACGAGCTACAGCATACACAATAATCAACAGGGAGCTTGTGAAGCGCAGCGTCATTGGAGTCTTCCAGCGTTGCGTCGAGCCAGAAAAAGGAGTGGCAATCCTCAAAGACATCCACCAAGGCAAATGCGGCCATCACGCCGCCTCAAGATCCCTCGTGGCCAAGGCTTTCCGCCATGGTTTCTTCTGGCCGACTGCCTTGGAGGATGCTAAAGAAATAGTCAAGAGCTGCAGAGGATGTCAAGTCTTCAGTTCCAAACAGCACCTGCCGGCTTCTGCCCTCAAGACCATTCCCCTAACCTGGCCTTTTGCCGTCTGGGGACTGGACATGGTGGGCCCTTTCAAGACAGCCCGCGGTGGCTTGACACATCTACTCGTTGCTGTGGACAAGTTCACAAAGTGGATTGAAGCCAAGCCAATTAAGAAGCTGAATGGGCCGACTGCCGTAACATTCATCACCGACATCACTACTCGGTACGGCGTGCCGCACAACATCATCACCGACAACGGCACGAACTTCGCCAAAGGAGCACTGGCACGTTTCTGCGCGACGCAGGGCATCCGACTGGACTTAGCGTCCGTTGCCCACCCGCAGTCAAACAGCCAGGTCGAGCGAGCAAATGAACTCATCCTATCCGGCATCAAGCCTCGACTCGTCGTACCACTGGAGCGATCGGCCGGTTGCTGGCTCGAAGAGCTGCCGGCAGTCCTCTGGAGTCTGCGCACTACACCCAACAAATCAACCGGCTTCACTCCATTCTTCCTTGTGTACGGTGCCGAGGCTGTCATCCCAACAGACATCGAGTTCGACTCGCCTCGGGTCACCATGTACACGGAGGAGGAAGCCAAAGAAGCAAGAGAAGACGGCGTCGACCTACTGGAAGAAGGCCGACTGTTAGCCCTCAGTCGGTCCGCCATCTACCAGCAAGGGCTGCGCCGCTACTACAACCGCAAGGTCAAGCCAAGATCCTTCCAAGAGGGCGACCTTGTGCTCCGGCTGATCCAGCGAACAGCCGGCCAGCACAAGCTCTCGGCCCCTTGGGAAGGCCCCTTCGTCGTCAGCAAAGCACTCGGCAACGACTCCTACTACTTGATCGACGCGCAAAAACCAAGAGCACGCAAGAGAGACGACTCCGGCAAGGAGTCGGAGCGACCATGGAACGCAAACCTCCTAAGACGATTTTACAGCTGAAAAGCAGTATGTATCACGCTCCCTTTTTGTATTAAGTACAAACCAACAGGCCCCCTGAACAGTACTCGGGGACTGCCTTTTATTTATCTATGAATGACGAGTGTCATATCCTTGAATGTATTATTACATTTTGAATTCTTGTCCGGCACCGGGTTCGACTAGTCGGCCCGGGGACTGGCCGCCTTGCGCCATATTGAAAGTTCTTCCTGAAGTCAGCAAAGTAGTGCGCCGGCTCCCAAGTCCTCTCTTGTTGAAAGTTGCAGCTCAAAGAACTGACTGTCCGACTAGCAAGAGAGAAGACAGAAAGGTTGCCCACACGAAAAATGGATAAAGGAATTACGAACCTATATAGCAAGAGGACGGCCTCAAAACATGCCCGCCGGCTGCCAGAACAGCCGGCTGGCCGGCTTCCTAAAAAACTTAGCTTCAGTCCAGCAGAGCTAAAGTATTTCCCCCTCCCCAATCGGCCAGGCACCCCCCCCCCCGCTACAGATTGCAGAGCAACTGTTTGACTGGGGAGGCGGCAACCAAGGGAGGGCGGCAAAGAAAAAAGCAGAAGGACAAAAAGCGAAAGTACAAGGAAAGACCGATTGCATAAATTATATACATAAAGCCGCCCAGAGGCCGGCAACAGAATTAAGTTTGAATACACCCAGTGGGTGGAATTGTGCAGACTTAACCAAACATTGTTCAAAAGTAACAAGACAGGAAAACAAGGAAAGAAGACTGAGGCGCGACTTGGAGGCCGAGCTGATCGGTGAAGGCAGCTCGCCGGCTAAGGGAGCGGCCGCCTAGCTGGCCTCGGCTTGACCACCTCCAGCGGCAGGAGGCGTGGAGGCGCGCGGCGTAGTGCTGGAGGAGCGGTCAAGTTGAGGCTGGTCGGGCGCCCCACCAGCCGGCTCGTCGTCTTCACCCTCTTCCTCCTCCTCCTCGCCCTCGTCGCTGGAGTCGATCTCCTCCACCGAGTCCTCGCCGTACGCCGGGTCCAGCCTGAACCAATCTTCCGGCTGGGCGACTCCATTGTCGTCCACCTCGGGGGCGAAGACATTGGTGTCGGTGTAGTCGGCGATCGCTGAAGCTCGCCGAATGATGGCCGGCCGCGCCGGCTCCAGCTCCGTGTCGGCTTGCTGCCGCCAGGTCGCCAGCTGGTCCAGGTTCAGGCCGGGATACCAGGCCTTGACGAACTCCAGCGCCCGCCTGGCGCCGGAGCGAGCCGCTGACGCCTTCCAAGCCTCGAAGCGGCCGACCGCCACCTCCAGCCAGTCGGCGGTCCGACTGGGGGTGCGAGGGACCGCCTGGCCGGGCCAGAGGGCGGCCAAGACCTGTGATCCCGCGCGCTGAAGCCGGCGGAGAAGCCGGTGAGCCGGCTGGATGCGAGCCTGGATCGCCAGGAGCTGTTCCTCCAGCGAGCGGCCGGCGGTTGGCGAGATCTCGAAGCCGGCTTGCCTCTTCGCCTGGCGACGGGCCTCGATGGCCTGGTTGGCAGTGGTGGAATAGCCGGGGAAGTACTCTGCGCGAAGAAGAAAAGGAAAGAAAAACACCAAGATCAGAATGACAGGCCAAAGTGGCAGACGGCAGGAAGGACGAGGGGATAGACGACTTACCGTCAACCAGATCCTCGATCTGGCCGTAGCCGGAGACCAGAGTCTGCTTGACATCCGCCCAGCCGGCCGCCTCAGTCTCGAACTCGGCCTGGAGAGCGGCTTCGCGGTCTTGCGCCGCCTTCAGCGCCGCCTTGTGGCTTTCCTCCTGGTCAGCTAGCTTCTTGACCAGGCGGTCACGCTCCTGCACCAAGGCGGCAAGCTCCGCATCCTTGGCACGAAGAGCAGTTTGGGACTCCCCCAGCTGTGCCCTCAGACTGGCGTTGGCCGCTGCGGAGATAGAATAAGAAGAAGAACAATAAGGAATCATCAAGGAAGATCCGAGCCGACTGCTCAGCAGTCGGCCCGAATCTCGGGGACTACACCGAGTGGGTGCGCTGACGCGCCCCCACATGAGATAAAAATCAAGTCACATACCTCGGCTTTCAGTGAGATCGGCGGTCTTCTGAGTCAGCTCCCGAGCCTGGGAGTTGAAGGCGGCCGCTCGGAGGTTGTGGTAGTCCTGCAAGGCAGACAGAAGACCAAAGTGAGAACAAAAGCAACAAAATCTCCAAGAAGTTCCAAGCCGCCTGCTCAGCAGCCGACTCGGAACTCGGGGACTACACCCAGTGGGTGCGCTGACGCGCCCCCACAGGAGAAGTCTAGATCAAGAAAAAAGCAAAGTCAAGAAGAAACAAGATGGGAGCACTAACCCGGATGGCCGCCCGAGTCGCGAGGAACTCGTCGGTGAACTGCCTCAGCGCCGCGGCTTGGCTTTGGAGCCGGGTCCGGACGTCTTGTGCAGCCACATTCACCACGGCCGTCCCTCCGCCAGGTGTCCACCCTGAGGTAGCGCTGGCTACCTCCGCGTCTTGGGCCGATGAGCTGGAGCCCACGGCCGGCTGCGGCTCTGACGCCGCCTTCTGCGGCTCTGCCGCGGCCTTCCCCGCACGCCGGCTTGGCGGAATCCTGACCGCCACCTCGACCCTCGCGGCCGGCTCGCCCTCCGCCGACTGTGCAGGCGGCGGTTCAGGCCGGCCACCTTGGCCCGCCCCAGTCGGCGTGGTCGGCTCCGGAGCCTTCTCCAAGATGACGACGTCGTCGCCGCTTCCTCCCAGCCCCGGCTGGGAGCCGCTGGCTCCCCCTGGCGAGGGATCCATGCCCCCAGGCGCCATGGTGCGCAGGGGGGTGACCATCAGAGCCTCCCCTGCCGCCGCTTCGGCCTCGGCCTCCGCCTGGGCCTTAGCCGCGGCCTCGGCGAGCGCTTTCGCCGCCTCCTCCTCCCAAGCTGCCTGGGCGGCGGCTGCCCTCCGTGCCTCCGCCTCCCGCGCTTCCTGCTCCTCCCGCGCCTCCCGCGCGTTCCTTTCCGTCGCCTCCAGGAGGGCGGCGCGGGGATCTACACGGCGGGTGGTGCTCCCAGAGCCCCCTGGTGACTCGACGACGGAGCCGGCAGCCGCCCGCTCAAGTGACAGTGGAGCTCTGACCATTGAAGAAGAAAACGAAGATTCAAGAACCACCGAAGGAAAGAAAGAAGGACAGAACGTAGAAAGAGAAAACTTACGCCGACACAGTCTGCGGCTGCTTCACCACTTTGCGGAAGCGAGCCGCCTTCGCGGCCGCCTCTTCCCGCCTGGTGGCCGCCGCCCCACCCCTGGGCTTCTTCGTCCGGCTCCCGAACATGCCCTGAGTAGCGCGGCGTTTCTGGCCTCTACCCCGAGCAGGCTGCGCGCTGGAGGAGCCCGCGCCGCGTCCGGCCGCCGGCTGGCGGTGCGGGACGGCTTCGGCTTCGTCCTCGTCCGGCCAGTTGTCGAAGGACGCGGTGAACCCAGAGCCGCCTGCTTCGTCGCCGGCCGGCTCGGCGGAATCCTCCATGTGGACTGCCCCCAGGTCGGGGTCATCCTGGTCGTGTTCGGTCCAGTCGGGGGCGAAGCGGCGCTCCACGTCTGCCCCGCCGGTCGGCCGGAGCAGAGGACTCCGTCGAAAAGAACAAGCCGACAGAGTTAGTGTCGGCCCAGAGGAACTCGGCGACCAAGCTAAGAGAGAGAGAGACAGAGAAAGAGACGAGGGGAGCGTACCGCAGGCGGAGGATTGGCGCGGCTGTACGGCTCCTTGCTGAATCGCCAGTTGTCAGGAAGTTGGCAGTTGGCGAGGTAGTTCACCATGTCAGCGGCGTTGGGCGGCGGCATCTCCTTGGTGCACATCCGGCTCGGATCGAGCTGGCCACTCATCTGACAGATCAGATGAGGCCGTCTCTGGAGCGGAAGGACCCGGCGCGTGACGAACGCGGCCAGGAGATCGGGCCCCATCAGGCCCTCCGACTGGACCATCACCCGGAGGCGGGCGATGGCGGCGTTTCCTCCCGGCGACAGCGTCACGGCCCAGAAGGACCACTGGGGCAGCCTGCCCGCCGGAGGGCCGGCCACGTAGGCCGGTAGGTTGAGGTAGTCGCCCCGGGGAGCGATGTTCCGCACGTAGAAGTATGACTTCTGCCATTTCTTCACCGATTGGATCAGCGTGATGACGGGGAAAGGGTTGTCGGCGCCTGATCTCCGCGACGCGATGAAGGCGCCGGTCTGAGCCGGCACGCCCCGCACGCGCGTGCCCAGCTTCGACTGGAAGAACTCCCCCCAGAGCTCGAGGGTGGGGAGGACGCCGAGGTAGCCCTCGCACAGGGTGACGAAGGCCGACAGCAGCACCACCGCGTTGGGGGTGAGGTGGTGCGGCTGGAGCTGGTAGAAATCCAGCCAGGTGCGGAAGAAGGCGCTCACTGGCAGGCCGAAGCCGCGCAGGAAGTGCGAGCGGAAGACCACCCGCTCGCCCTCCCGCGGCGCCGGCCTGATTTCCTTCTCCAACGGAAGGCGGACCTCCACTTTGTCCGCGCTGGGCAGACGCCGGGTGTCGCGGAGGAAGTCGATGTGGTCGCTATGAACGATGGAGCCATCCCAATCCCCGCCAAGCTGCTCTATGTGGGGAGGCATGGCGGAAGCTAGCACGGCGGCGGAGGAGCGTGCGGAGGAAGAGCGCGGCGGCGAGGCGCTGTCGCGAGAACGAGCAAGGCAAGAAGACGGAGGAAGTAGGAGGGGCGTGCGAGGGCCTGCCGCCCTCCACTTCCCCCTACTTATAGCCTCGCGCGGCTGAAGAGGCCGAACATGGGGGGGGAGACGTGGGATTAACCGCGCCCGCTCCCCCCACGTCTCGCGCTAATTACGCATTAGTGCGAGCCGAAACTGCCGCACGGAACGTGCGGGCGGTTTCGGGATACAAAGGATCCGCGCCCGGGCCGGGGCGCGGACGTGGCGGGCCCCCTCCCTGCGGCGACGTCCCGTCGCGCGCGTGGGCTGGCTGGCTTTCCGGCCACGTGGCACGCCAGCGGCCCGAGGCCGGCCCGCGGCCCGGTGCACGTATCTGCGGGTTCCCGCCCCCCGACTCCAGAAGAATTCGACTCAAGCGGCGTGCCTGACCGAGGCCGGCTCCCAGCTGCCGGCTTGTCACGATAGGAAGCTGATCGAGCTTCTCAAAATCCCACTCCACCTCGAAGCCCAATCAGCTTCGGGGACTACTGTCGGAGTAAATGGTCACGGGTAGCCTAATCGACTACCCATGGCTCTTCAGAAAATTTATCAGGCCTTTGGGCCTTCAAGCACTCCAAGCATTTGGGCCGCCTTCCCCAGCCGGCTACCACTAAAGCCGACTCCCGGGAGGCGACCCAGCCTCACCGACTCCTCCCCAAGACGACTACGGGGTGGCCGACTCCGAGAAGCCGGCCAAGACCGCAACCACTCCTACATAACGGCGACGCGATGGGGTGTGGCCACAGTGCGGTCCACTACCCCCGAAGCCCGAGGCGGGCGTGCCTACAGGAGGCCGTACGGGACGGACGTCTCCCGTGCGGCTCGGCACTGTAGCCATGCTGACCTCGACATCATCCACGACCCCCTCCTGTACGGCCCAAGGACTGCGGGCCCCTTCAGCCAGAGAGAGGCGTGAAGGCGGCCCGGCCTTTCCCAGTCGGCCGAGAGCATAGCCGACCTCCAGAAGCCGGCTGATCCCTTCCTCCAAGCAGGAGCCCCATTAAGGAGACAAGACGAGGTAAGGCTACAGTGATAGCCCCCGAGGCGGTCCACTGTGGCCACGCTTACCTCGACAAAGCCCTCGCCATCACAGGCGAGGCTACAGTGAGCAGCCGCCGACAAGACCCTAGGCGGTGGGGCCGGCCTGTCGACCAAGTAGCCGGCAGCCAGCGGGACCCACCAGCCGGCGGGACCCAGCAGCCGGCGGAGAAGCCGGCGAGCGTAGACACTGACGGCTGGGACCAGATCCCAGTCGGATTACCATTGTACCCCCGGGGGGTAGGCCTATATAAACCCCCCGGAGCACCCATGCAAAGGGTTCGGACCCAAGCATAGTTGGCTTCTGAGCATAGAGTTGCCCTCTAAGCATAGCACACACACCATAGATAGAGAGAAGCAAGAGCTGGCCTTGCCTTTCTTCTCCCTTGATCTCAACAGCTCTAGGAGCGATTGTAGCTACCTTCTATCGATCTAGTGATCATGCGGAGACCCCGCAGAGCAGGACTAGGGGTGTTATCTCCTCGGAGAGCCCCGAACCTGGGTAAGATTCGCCGGCGTGCATGTCTACGCCTCATCCCGTTTCCAGGCACCGGCGACGTTTTATTGGCTCCCACAATGATAAGCCATCCCTTGGCATATGTCGCACCAACCACCCGACAATAGCATAAAAGATCGTGTAGTTTCGTTTGCTAGAGCTTTTCCAATGTCAAGTATCTTTTCCTTAGACCATGAGATCGTGCAACTCCAGGATACCGTAGGAGTGCTTTGGGTGTGCCAAACGTCACAACGTAACTAGGTGACTATAAAGGTGCACTACGGGTATCTCCGAAAGTGTCTGTTGGGTTGGCACGGATCGAGACTGGGATTTGTCACTCCGTGTGACGGAGAGGTATCTCTGGGCCCACTCGGTAATGCATCATCATAATGAGCTCAATGTGACTAAGGTGTTAGTCACGGGATCATGCATTGCGATACGAGTAAAGAGACTTTCCGGTAACGAGATTGAACAAGGTATTGGGATACCGACGATCGAATCTCGGGCAAGTAACATACCGATTGACAAAGGGAATTGCATACGGGATTGATTGAATCCTCGACACCGTGGTTCATCCAATGAGATCATCGTGGAACATGTGGGAGCCAACATGGGTATCCAGATCCCGCTGTTGGTTATTGACCGGGGAGGCGTCTCGGTCATGTCTGCATGTCTCCCGAACCGTAGGGTCTACACACTTAAGGTTCGGTGATGCTAGGGTTGTAGAGATATATGTATGCGGAAACCCGAAAGTTGTTCGGAGTCCCGGATGAGATCCCGGACGTCACGAGAGGTTCCGGAATGGTCCGGAGGTGAAGAATTATATATAGGAAGTCCAGTTTCGGCCACCGGGAAAGTTTCGGGGGTTACTGGTATTGTACCGGGACCACCGGAAGGGTCCCGGGGGTCCACCGGGTGGGGCCACCTATCCCGGAGGGCCCCGTGGGCTGAAAGTGGAAGGGAACCAGCCCTTAGTGGGCTGGGGCGCCCCCTTGGGCCTCCCCCCATGCGCCTAGGGTTGGGAACCCTAGGGGGGAGCTTCCCCCTTGCCTTGGGGGGCAAGGCAACCCCTTCCCCCCTTTGGCCGCCGCCCCCCCTTGGAGATCCCATCTCCCAGGGCCGGCGCCCCCCCAGGGGGCCTATATAAAGGGGGGGAGGGCAGCAAGACACAGCCTTGGGCGCCTCCCTCCTCCCCTGCAACACCTCTCTCTCTCTCTCGCATAAGCTCGGCGAAGCCCTGCAGGAGACCCGCTACATCCACCACCACGCCGTCGTGCTGCTGGATCTCCATCAACCTCTCCTTCCCCCTTGCTGGATCAAGAAGGAGGAGACGTCGCTGCACCGTACGTGTGTTGAACACGGAGGTGCCGTCCGTTCGGCACTCGGTCATCGGTGATTTGGATCACGGCGAGTACGACTCCGTCATCCACGTTCATTGGAACGCTTCCGCTCGCGATCTACAAGGGTATGTAGATGCACTCCTTTCCCCTCGTTGCTAGTATACTCCATAGATGCATCTTGGTGAGCGTAGGAAAATTTTAAAATTATGCTACGATTCCCAACAGTGGCATCATGAGCCAGGCTATGCGTAGTTACTATGCACGAGTAGAACACAAAGCAGTTGTGGGCGTTGAGTTTGCCAATTCTTCTTGCCGCTACTAGTCATTTCTTGTTTCGGCGGCATTGTAGGATGAAGCGGCCCGGACCGACCTTACACGTACGCTTACGTGAGACAGGTTCCACCGACTGACATGCACTAGTTGCATAAGGTGGCTAGCGGGTGTCTGTCTCTCCTACTTTAGTCGGAACGGATTCGATGAAAAGGGTCCTTATGAAGGGTAAATAGAAATTGGCAAATCACGTTGTGGTCATACGTAGGTAAGAAAATGTTCTTGCTAGAAACCTACAAACCACGTAAAAACTTGCAACAACAATTAGAGGACGTCTAACTTGTTTTTGCAGCAAGTGCTATGTGATGTGATATGGCCAGAAGATGTGATGAATGATATATGTGATGTATGAGATTGATCATATTCTTGTAATAGGAATCACGACTTGCATGTCGATGAGTATGACAACCGGCAGGAGCCATAGGAGTTGTCTTTATTATTTTGTATGACCTGCGTGTCATTGAATAACGCGTTAGCCATAGAAGTAGAAGTAATTGTTGGCGTGACGACTTCATGAAGACACAATGATGGAGATCATGATGATGGAGATCATGGTGTCATGCCGGTGACGAAGATGATCATGGTGCCCCGAAGATGGAGATCAAAGGAGCATAATGATATTGGCCATATCATGTCACTATTTGATTGCATGTGATGTTTATCATGTTTTTGCATCTTATTTGCTTAGAACGATGGTAGTAAGTAAGATGATCCCTTATAATAATTTCAAGAAAGTGTTCACCCTAACTGTGCACCGTTGCGAAGGTTCGTTGTTTCGAAGCACCACGTGATGATCGGGTGTGATAGATTCTAACGTTCGAATACAACGGGTGTTGACGAGCCTAGCATGTACAGACATGGCCTCGGAACACACGCAATACACTTAGGTTGACTTGACGAGCCTAGCATGTACAGACATGGCCTCGGAACACGGAGGACCGAAAGGTCGAGCATGAGTCGTATAGAAGATACGATCAACATGGAGATGTTCACCGATCTTGACTAGTCCGTCTCACGTGATGATCGGACACGGCCTAGTTAAATTCGGATCATGTATCACTTAGATGACTAGAGGGATGTCTATCTGAGTGGGAGTTCATTAAATAATTTGATTAGATGAACTTAATTATCATGAACTTAGTCTAAAATCTTTACACTATGTCTTGTAGATCAAATGGCCAACGTTGTCCTCAATTTCAACGTGTTCCTAGAGAAAACTAAGCTGAAAGATGATGGCAGCAACTATACGGACTGGGTCCGGAACCTGAGGATCATCCTCATAGTAGCCAAGAAAGATTATGTCCTAGAATCACCGCTAGGTGAAGCACCAATCCCAGAAAACCAAGACGTTATGAACGCTTGGCAGCAGCGTGCTGATGATTACTCCCTCGTTCAGTGTGGCATGCTTTACAGCTTAGAACCGGGTCTCCAAAAGCGTTTTGAGAAACATGGAGCATATGAGATGTTCGAGGAGCTGAAATTGGTTTTCCAAGCTCATGCCCGGGTCGAGAGATATGATGTCTCCGACAAGTTCTTCAGCTGTAAAATGGAGGAGAACAGTTTTGTTAGTGAGCACATACTCAGAATGTCTGGGTTGCATAACCGCTTGTCTCAGCTGGGAGTCAATCTCCCGGATGACGCGGTCATTGACAGAATCCTCCAGTCGCTTCCACCAAGCTACAAGAGCTTTGTGATGAACTTCAATATGCAGGGGATGGAAAAGACCATTCCTGAGGTATATTCAATGCTGAAATCAGCTGAGGTAGAGATCAGAAAAGAACATCAAGTGTTGATGGTGAATAAAACCACTAAGTTCAAGAAGGGCAAGGGTAAGAAGAACTTCAAGAAGGACGGCAAGGGAGTTGCCACGCCCGGTAAACCAGTTACCGGGAAGAAGTCAAAGAATGGACCCAAGCCTGAAACTGAGTGCTTTTATTGCAAGGGAAGTGGTCACTGGAAGCGGAACTGCCCCAAGTACTTAGCGGACAAGAAGGCCGGCAACACCAAAGGTATATGTGATATACATGTAATTGATGTGTACCTTACCAGTACTCGTAGTAGCTCCTGGGTATTTGATACCGATGCGGTTGCTTATATTTGTAACTCAAAACAGGAACTGCGGAATAAACGGAGACTGGCGAAGGACGAGGTGACGATGCGCGTCGGGAATGGTTCCAAGGTCGATGTGATCGCCGTCGGCACGCTACCTCTGCATCTACCCACGGGATTAGTTTTAAACCTCAATAATTGTTATTTAGTGCCAGCTTTGAGCATGAACATTGTATCTGGATCTCGTTTAATTCGAGATGGCTACTCATTTAAATCCGAGAATAATGGTTGTTCTGTTTATTTGAGAGATATGTTTTATGGTCATGCCCCGCTGGTCAATGGTTTATTTTTGATGAATCTCGAACGTGATGTTACACATGTTCATAGTGTGAATACCAAAAGATGTAAAGTTGATAACGATAGTCCCACATACTTGTGGCACTGCCGCCTTGGTCACATTGGTGTCAAGCGCATGAAGAAGCTCCATGCAGATGGACTTTTGGAGTCTCTTGATTACGAATCATTTGACACGTGCGAACCATGCCTCATGGGTAAGATGACCAAGACTCCGTTCTCCGGAACAATGGAGCGAGCAACCAACTTATTGGAAATCATACATACCGATGTGTGCGGTCCAATGAGTGTTGAGGCTCGCGGAGGATATCGTTATGTTCTTACTCTCACTGATGACTTAAGTAGATATGGGTATGTCTACCTAATGAAACACAAGTCTGAAACCTTTGAAAAGTTCAAGGAATTTCAGAGTGAGGTTGAGAATCAACGTGACAGGAGAATAAAATTCTTACGATCAGATCGTGGTGGAGAATATTTAAGTCACGAGTTTGGTGCACACTTAAGGAAATGTGGAATAGTTTCACAACTCACGCCGCCTGGAACACCTCAGAGAAATGGTGTGTCCGAACGTCGTAATCGCACTCTATGGGATATGGTGCGATCTATGATGTCTCTTACCGATTTACCGCTCTCATTTTGGGGTTATGCTTTAGAGATTGCCGCATTCACTTTAAATAGGGCTCCGTCGAAATCCGTTGAGACGACACCGTATGAATTATGGTTTCGGAAGAAACCTAAGCTGTCGTTTCTAAAAGTTTGGGGATGCGATGCTTATGTCAAGAAACTTCAACCTGAAAAGCTCGAACCCAAATCGGAAAAATGCGTCTTCATAGGATACCCTAAGGAAACCATTGGGTATACCTTCTACCTCAGATCCGAAGGCAAGATCTTCGTTGCCAAGAACGGGTCCTTTCTAGAGAAGGAGTTTCTCTCGAAAGAATTGAGTGGGAGGAAAGTGGAACTTGATGAGGTGATAGTCACACCTTCCGAACCGGAAAGTAGCGCAGCGCGGGAAGATGTTCCTATGGTGCCTACACCGACAGGGGAAGAAGTTAATGATGATGATCATGAAGCTTCGGATCAAGTTACTACTGAACTTCGTAGGTCCACAAGGACACGTTCCGCACCAGAGTGGTACGGCAACCCTGTCCTGGAAATCATGTTGTTAGACAACGGTGAACCTTCGAACTATGAAGAAGCGATGGCGGGCCCGGATTCCGACAAATGGCTAGAAGCCATGAAATCCGAGATAGGATCCATGTATGAAAACGAAGTATGGACTTTGACTGA